>NW_027150076.1:11787916-12090277 GCF_031143425.1 Pleurodeles waltl | reverse complement strand
GGTAATCTGGGGCAAACTCCCCAACCCATGGACACCTCAACTTCTCTGTCGCTGCCACCATCTCTTTTCTCTTTCTTTGCCCACTTTTTCTTTTCTAGGGCCAGCTTCTCTGCTTCCAAAGCTATGTATGCTAGCTGGGCCTCCAGCTCTCTTTCTCTGATGGATGGGTTCTCTCCTCCTGAAAGGACCCCCTTCCCACCACTAGCTTTGGGTCTGCCCCTAGTGACTGTATTTACTGAGGACCGTTCTTCCTCATCCTCACTTAGGCTCAGATGCCTTCCCTCCCCTGAGTGGTTAGAGCTAGCATCCTCCCTTTTTTCTCCCTCCTCTGGAGCTTCCTCTGACTCTACCTCTTGGGCCTCAGCCCATGCTGTCAGGGATTTAATCAGAATTTGCTTCCTGAGATCAGTGGTTGCAGGCAACCCTCTTTCAGTACACAACACCCTAAGCTGGACTACTGTCAGTGTGGGTAGGCTAGCCAGATCAAGCTCCATGGTTCCCTAGTTTTGTGTCAACAAAAAACTTTTTGCAAAAATTGGAAACAAGAATTTAGAAAAATTACAAAAATTCAATAATTGAAATTAATCCAAATTAATAAAAAAATAAAAATTAAAAATTAAAAAATAAATAATTTTTGCACTAAGACAATTTAAAGGATTTTTAATTTGTTTTACTCAAAACTGTAACGTGATACTGAACACAAGTACAGGATCCCACCGCTGCCACCAAAAATGTTGGAAAATGGGTTATTGGTAAGGGCAGGTAGGTATCTACACTTAGCAATAGGCCACTAACCTCCACTAAGGTCCAGTTAGGTCTCAGTAAATTAACCCCAGCTCAACCCTTGGTAGCTTGGCAACGAGCGTCAAGGCTTAACTTAGGAGACAGAGTGTAAAGCATTCAAATATCACAAAACAGTAATGAAATAAAACACAGGAAACAGTTTAAAAATCCAAAACCAATTTATAAAAATAGTTTATATTTTTATCTTTAAAATGACACAAAAACAAATAGAATCGGATAAGGGGAACCGGAGATATGAAGTTTTAAAGAATTATTATTTTTCTAGCGCTTAGAAACAAAAAGCGCCAATCGGGTCATCTGGTTGCACACCGACCGGGGCAAAGTCAAAGTTTCAGGCCGACCGCGATGGAGCCCTGCTCGGCTACAAGTCGCGGGAGGCCTCGGTTAAAAAGTTACCTTCTGACTTAGTCTTTATTTTGAAGATTTTCTTCAGCGGGACGAACCTGCCAGTCGAATCCGACCTCCTGGAGCCCTTGTCCGGATACGCGATGCTGGATTCCTCAGTGGAGATTTTTACCTTCGGACTTAGTTGTTTTTTCGAGGTGAAAATCCTTCGACCGGGGTAAACCTGGATCTTGATCCGACGTCCGTGGAGCCCTTCTCGGATACGATGGCTGGGAGGTCCCGGTCAACTTTTTACCTTCGGACTTAGTCTCTTTTTCAGAGATTTTTCTTTACCGGGACGAACCACCAAATCAGGCCGGGTCGCGGTTGAGGCAAGCCGGCTAGAATTTCCGTGGCGGGTCGGTCCCTCTCTGGAGCTTTTTTACAAAAATTCTCAAATCTTCTCCAAACTTCTGGGGCTTCTCCCAGATGTCTTTTTAAGGTTCTTTTGGGGTCCACAGCTCACCCCAAGGGTCCAGAAGTTCTGAGATGGTCCTTGGGGGGTGCGGGCTACAACTCCCAGAATGCACCTGGCACAAACTCCTTTTTGGCCACTGGACAGTGGCCAGCTGGTCGCTTTCTTCAGGAGTTGGTGCAGGGGACTCTGGATAGCAATTTTTCACCTGTAGCAAACAGGGAGTCCCTCCTTGAACCAGTTGAAGCCAGGCAAAGTCCTTCTTGTGGTGAAGCCCAAGTGTGCAGCTGGTGCAGTCCTTCTGAGTGCAGGTTCCAGGTGCAGGCCAGGGGTCCAGCAGGGCAGTCCTTCTTCTCCTTTGGTTCTTCCTTGTTGGAATCTGATGGGGATCTGAGGTGTGGGTGCAGGTCTGCCAGTTTTATCCTTGCTCCTGGGTGAAAAGCAGGGGGGTCCTGGTTCTCCAATCAGGTACAGGGTCGTCCCCCTGTGATGACCACTTCCTGGGAAGTGTGGCAAAAATCCATCCCAGAAGGCAACATTCTCTAAAAATCCAACATGGCTGAATCTGATTTTTGGAGGTTACATCTGGCTGAGCCCACCCACTGGTGTGGCTAAAAATCATAAACACACCCCTCTCCTGCCCTCTCCTAATCTAATCACGGGGGCACCTAGTTGTCTGGGGTTGAAGGATGTGGGGGTGTTGCTGGGTGCTCCAGATGTCCTTCTCTGCCTTTGAAGACCAGTTTGGCAGCCCTCCCCCTTCCTGCCTCACCATCTGCTGAGGGGAGATTCTCTCCCCCAAGCACATTCCTTTGTGTGAAGCCAGGCCACTTCACACCTCATCAAGGCAACTTTGACTAAGCTGCTGCAGGCTGGCCCATCAGAGCACAGCAGCAAAAACAATGCAGGGCTGAAATTGGCAACTTTTTAGGTAAAGTCTAAAACTCTTTACCTGAACAAGTTATATTAAATCCAACAACTGGAAGCTGTGGGATTTATTACAACAATTAATTTGATACCAAATTCTTGGTATGCAACATTTAAGGAGACTTTAAAATTTAAAATAAAGTCTCCCCATTCTAGCCTATACAGGCCATTTACTTCAATGAGGGAAAAACGAATTTGGCTGTGTTTACCTCACCAGGGTTTATAAACCTATTTTTATAAAGTCCCTGCTTATAGTTACATGGCACCCAGCCCTAGGGGCACATAGGGCACACCTTAGGGGTGACTTATATGTAAAAATAAGGTAGTTTAAGACTTTGGAATTACTTTTAATTCCAAAGTCGAATTTGCATATAACTTTAATTTAAAAGCAGCCATCAAGGCAGGCCTGCCTTTAAAATGACACTGGGCACCTCAGCAGTGCACCTAGGTGTGCACCACCTATGCTGTGGTCCCTAAACCTACATGCCCTACCATATACTAGGGACTTATAGGTAGGTTAACTTAGCCAATTATAATTAGCCTAATTTGCATATTGATTTTACACAGAGCACAGGCCCTGGGACTGGTTAGCAGTACCCAGGGCACCATCAGAGTCAGGAAAACACCAGCAAAAAGTGGAAAATGGGGGCAAAAAGTTAGGGGGCCTCTGCAATCAGCCCTGTTTTCTCACACTGCGCCAAAGACAGGGTAATTAGTAAACCGAACAGTGGGTCACACTTTCCAATGCTAATAAGTACACAATTAGCACATGTGCAAGAATAAATTCAGCTAGCGTGTGCGTGATAAGTGTACATCATCTCTGTGATACCCCTCGACATTACAGTAACTGTAAACATTGCCAACGTCATGGAGTACATAGTAGGTTAGGGGAGTCACTGGCATTTGAATTTTAAGGCAATTGTTGTTTTAGCAAAGTTGGTTTACGGCTAGTAGGACGTAGGCATCACTATTAAAACCGTTCTAATCCATCAGCACATGCTTATGTCTGTAATATATACAAGGTTTCTAGCATTGATCCAGGGAATAGATATGGCATGTCTGTGAAACATGAAGGACTGCGCATCCATTGTGGGGTTCTAAATGTAATCAAACCGTTATGCAAGGATTGAAAGGCGGCAGTTCGTAGGTATGTGGCTTAAAGTGTGCTGGCCCCAACCTTCGACTTTCCACCCAGATCGATTATTTGCCGTTTTGTGTTGTTGGATCCCAGTAAATAGGGGCCGTGTAGCGTGCCCTGCTTCTCAGGGAAGGTAAAGAGCTCATGGGCCACCTACATTACTGTAAACAGGGGACCTTGGCACAGATTATAAGTGAGATGCATCGAAGCGATGGGTCCTTCTGATTGGTAGGCAATGGCATATCACTCCAGGTAATACGTTAGGGAACAGATAGACCCTCCTACGACAATGACCAGGAAACAACAAGGCATAAAGGATCAAAGAGATAATGAAGCTGGCAGAAGAGACAACAGTTTATCTGCCTCTTACCATTTAGGGAACTGCCAGAGCAACAACCATGAAATAACACTATATATGGGTGCGTTGTGGTGCCCTCTATGGGCTGTTTTGAGCATTACAGACTAATGGCAAAATTGTATTACTGATAAATGTTTATTAGGGTTTACATGATGATTGTATATGTTTTATTAATTTCTCCTTATTGCAGTTATGACCATGTTTTAAGCCAGCATAACATCCTTATTACACTGACTGTGTGAACACTCTTGATATGTTTTGGTGACACTTCTAGTTTATTTCTCTCGTTACTCCTCTGTGGCTGTCTGTGTATTTTTTGGGGGGACTTGTGCTACCCCGCCAGCAGCTCTGATGGTGTGGTGGTGAAAGTGGTATTCTATTAGAATTAGCATGGCAGATTTATATTAGAATGCTAAATGGTAACCTTTTACATTTTTGCTACAGATAGAGGAAGAAGGTAAATGGAAGTGCGTTAGTTATAGCCAGGACAACTGGAATTATGTGGTAGGAAAGGACCAAATTATGAGGCAGGATTGACCAATTTATGTGGCAAGAAAAGTCCAATTATGCATTTACAATGCCAATAGCTCTAACTCTCGTAAATGCGAGACCTATTGCATTTCAAATGCTTTTTTCAGATCTGTGTACCCCATTCTGGCTTCTGCTATGTGTACTGCTGCCCAACAACTGTCATACATTGGCATGAGTAAATGAGCATATACCTTGCAATGCTTTGCTAATGTTCTAGTAATACATTTGTGATTCATCAGACTGACTCCAGATTGTTATTTGTTTCAAGGGTGTTTATTTAGGTGATAATAAGTATAGGGGCATGTGCAAGGGGCTGGGGTGACGGTGGAGGAAGGTCCATGGTAGAGTCCAATCTTATGGCATCACAGGTGCATTGTCCAAGGGGGCATTGGAAGTGGAGCAATGTCAGTACAAGGTGGACAGGGTAACAGAGTGGGACAGAAGGGTGACAATCAGAAGAGTCCTATTTCCTGGCGGGGGTCTTGGCAATGTTCTCTCTCTTCTGCCTGGATCGCAGGGACCATTTGCGGGGTGGTTCTCCTTCTGCCGGGGGTGGGGTGCTGGTGGCCTGATGTTTGTGTGGCAGTGCCTCCTGTCCACTAGCGCCGTTGGAGGTGGAAGGCTGTTCCTCCATTTGGCTAGTGTCAGGGGCCCTTTGTTGTGCCATTGCCTCCCTCATGGTCTTACCCATATCAGCCAGCACCCCTGCTATGGTGACCAGGATGCTGTAGATTTTTGTGAGGTCATCCCTGATCCCCATGTACTGTTCCTCCTGCAGCCGCTGGGTCTCCTGAAACTTGACCAGTACCGTGCCCATGGTCTCCTGGGAATGGTGGTATGCTCCCATGATGTTGGAGGTTCGGTTTCCTGGGCCTGTCCTCCCCCTGTCGCACAGCAGTCCTCCCAGCTTCCCTGTTGTAATGTGCCTCTGTCCCCTGAACCGTGTGCCCATTGCCACTGACCCTAGGTCCCTGATCGTTGTGTGTTTGTGGGGTTGCCTGGGGTCCCTGTTGTGGTGGGCACACTGCTGATTGACGTGTCCTGGGGACAGTGACATGGGTCCGCTGGGTGGGTGCTGTGCTGGTGTTTCCTGAGGGGGGAGGCTCTGTGGTGGTTTGGGACTGTGGCAGGGTAACCGACTGTCCAGAGGTCCCTGATGGGCCAGGTTGGTCATCGTGATCCAGGCGTGCAGAGCTGCTGTCATCACTGTGGGCCTCTTCTGTGGGGGGGGCTGGATGTAGCTGGCACCTCCTGTCCGGTGACGTTGGGTAGGGGTCCTACTGGGATGCAAATGCATTGTTATTGTATCTGTGTGTGTCATCTTGTGCAATGGGTGTGTTTCCCTTATAGAATTGTGCTTTCCCTATCGGTTTTAGCCTTGTGTAATTGCTGATTGTGTGGGCTGGGTGGGTCTCTCTACTGGGCATGCTGTGATGATGGGTGTCCATGCAGGTCTGTGATGGGGGTCCATGCATTGGTGTAGCATGCAGGGCTTGGTTTTGGGATGTGTGGGTTGTGATAGTGAGGTATATGTGAGGTGGTGGACTGATGGGGGTGAGGTTAGGGGTAGGAGTTAGTAATGGCATGCAGGTAGGGTGGGGGATATAGTAGTAATGATATGTCTTACTAGAGTCCAGTCCTCCTGCTACTCCTGCGAGGCCCTCAGAATGCATGATCACCAAGACATGCTCCTCCCATGTTGTTAGTTGGGGGGGAGGAGGTGGGGGCCCACTGCCAGTCCTCTGTACTGCTATCTGGTGTATTGATACCACGGAACACACCTTCCCCCTTGGTCGTTCCACCTCTTCCTGATGTCATCCCTGGTTCTTGGATGCTGTCCCACGGCGTTCACCCTATCGACGACTCTCCGCCATAGCTCCATCTGCCTTGCAATGGATGTCTGCTGCACGTGTGATCTGAATAGCTGTGGCTCTACCCGGATGATTTCCTCCACCATGACCCTTCGCTCCTCCTTAGAAAACCTGGGGTGTCTTTGAGGTGCCATGATGTGGTGTGAGTGATATGTGTGAGGTAATGTGTGGGGTGATGTGTTGGGATGTATTATGTGATGTGTGTGGATGGTGTATGAGTGATGGGGTTCTGTGCCTCTGAGTGATTGTGTGCTCTATGATTGTCTGTGCTTTTTCAATTTTGTTTGGGTTGTAAGGGGCTGTGGGTAGTGTGTGTTTTATAGTGATGTGGGTGTGTGGGTGTGTGTCAGGTGTGCGTATTTTGAATTGTCCAATGTGTTGTGGTTTTGTAAGTGTGGGTGTATTTTGAGAGCGGCGGTATGTACCGCCAATGGCTTACCGTGGTTGAATGACCGCCGCGTTGATTCGTGGGTCGTGATACTCTGGGCAAATTCCTGTTGGTGTGACTGTGTGGGTTTTGCTATCGCCAGTTTATCACTGACCTTTGGTGTGGCTGAATTGTGTGGGTGTCTGTATTGTGGCAGTATTCTCTGTCTGAGTCATAATATCCGTGGCGGATTACCGCCACAGTCCCGGTATGCTGGCGGGCGTCAGCACAGCGGTAGGCAGCATTTACCACCAGGGTTGTAATGAGGGCCTTGGTCTTTGGGGCGGTAGTCACCAATGTCTAAAGGAGCACCACTGTGTGACCAAATAAGCCCTGGTTGATCTCCAGGACCAGTCACTCAGGGCCAGTGATCAGGTCCCTCAGCAGTCCTCCTACGATTCTTGCACAGGTGCCGCAGAAGGTGGTGTGCAATAAGTTGGGTTTGACATAGAGTGTCTGGTATTCACCCACCAGTCTTCCAGAGGTGCTGCCAGAGAGGGTGTAGAATAGTTTCGGTTTGACAGAGAGTGTCTGGTGTTCACCTACCTGCCTCCTATCTGTGCTGGTGGAGAGGGTGGAGAATAGTTTTGGTTTGAAAGAGAGCCTGGTGTTCACCCACAAGCCATCTAGAGGTGCTGTTGGACAGAGTGAAGAATAGGTTGGGTTTGAAAGAGACAGAGAGAGATGTTCGTAAAGGGGTGCTGTTAGCATATAAATGATCGCACTCCTGCCTGCAGTAGTTGAGTAGTTGAGTAGGGGGAGTCAGACAGGAGATGGTGTTGCCCCCAACCCTCCTTCTCAATGCCTACACAATTGTCTTGCCTTTATCTTTTACATCATGAGATCTTGTTATTGAAATTAATTCAGCCAGCTAGTGGTCCATCTGCATAAGGGAGGAGGGGACATGATCCAGCACCTACTACGATCAATGAGGATGAGTAAGAGGCGATCAACAGGTTTGAGACTGAAATCCTATTGCAAGGAGTCTGTGCCTCCACTTTAAGCTGTGACTGACCAACAATGTTGAATCAGACTTTTGATATCTCCTTCATCCTAGACCAGGAATACTAAACCTTTTGAGTTCAACGGACCCCTGCGTCATTACTGGAATTTGGGGACACAGACTGACGCCCTCATTATGAACATAGCAGTAATGAGCGACGGCATGGCGGGTTCAGACCGCCATATTCTGAACAGCAGCCAGTTCACTACTACCCACTGCCAGGCCAGAATCGACCACCGGGCCGACGGTAGGCACTCTCGACCCGGCGGTGGATGCCGGACCGGCCGTGGGATAATGATCCCATTTCCATCAAGGATTTCCTGGCAGGTAATCTCTGGTGGAAAGCATACGGGTGACAGGAATTCTCATTCCTGTCACCTGTTTGTGACATGCCAGCCCCCCCTTGAAACTACCCACCCCCAAAACCCCTAGAACTGCCCACACCTCCCAAACCTATAAAACCAACCCCATCCCTTCACCCTCCAATCTCCCAGTAGGTCTCACAAAACCCCACCCTCACCATCCACCACCCCCCCCCCTCCACACAGGTACCCCCAAACCCTAACCCCCCACATCCACATGCATCCATATTCCTACATGCACACATGCATTCATACACGCAGACACACATCCTCCCCTTCACAAACACACACACCCATGAACTCACACACTCAATACACATACACCCCTTTCCCTTCCGGACAGCACTTACCTGTTCTGTGGTGCTGCTCCAAGAGGGAATGGGCTCCTTGGATGGTGCTCCGCCGGCATCGCCGCGCCTCCATGCACCGACTGCATCATTATAGGCGTGGCGGTGTCTGGACTGCCGTGGCAGTGAGGGTGGAGCAGCAGCCACCTCCACAACCGACCGCCAGCATGGCGCAAGGCGGGCCTCAGATGAGGTGAGGCTCCATGCATCAGAATATGGCGGAATGCCTGCTGCCGCCACTGGAAGTCTTCTGTCGACCGTCAGCATGGTCGGCGGCAGGCTATCCCGCCAAATATCCCGCCATGTTCATAATGAGGGCCTGAGTCATTAGTGGAATCCGGGGAGCCCGGCATAGGCATTTTTGATTTAAACCACAGAACAATGCACAAAAAATAGAATCAAACAAATACACATTTTCATTTTAATAGAAAGGTTGTAGCTTTTCTAATTCAATTGGGGCCACTCATCAGCCATACTAAATTCTGTTTGATGCACTTGCATTGCTCCCACAAATCAATCTGAGGATAGCAACTTAATTTTGAGCCTCCCATTTTAAATTCCTTGACATTTACAGAAATTAAAAAAAACTTTCAGTTGTACGTTTTGGTGGTCATTCCGACCCTGGTGGTAAAAACCGCCAGGGCCAGGGACCACGGAAGCACCGCCAACAGGCTGGTGGTGCTTCCAGGGCCATTCTGACCGCAGCGGTAAAGCCGCGGTCAGAAAAGGGGATCCGCCGGATTTCCCCTGGCCCGGAGAATCCTCCATGGCGGCGCCATGGGGATTCCGACCCCCTTCCCGCCATCCTGTTCCTGCCGGTAAAACCCGCCAGGAACAGGATGGCGGGAACGGGTGTCGTGGGGCCCCCTAACAGGGCCCCACAAAGATTTTCACTGTCTGCTTTGCAGACAGTGAAAATCGCGACGGGTGCTACTGCACCCGTCGCACCCCTGCAACTCCGCCGGCTCCATTCGGAGCCGGCTTCCTCGTTGCAGGGCCTTTTCCGCTGGGCCGGCGGGCGCTCCTTTGGCGGGCGCCCGCCGGCCCAGCGGGAAAGCCAGAATGGCCGCCGCGGTCTTTTGACCGCGGAGCGGTCATTCAGCGGTTTCTGCCCGGCGGGCAGATCCCGCCACCCGCCGGTGTCGGAATCAGGGCCTTTGTGTCTTTTCTTAAATACACTTTATCCTAGTTAATATTATTTAATTTTCTAAGCAGTCATGAACCCCGGAGTAGGCTCCACAGACCACCATGGGTCCCCGAATCACAGGTTAAGAACCACTGCCCTGAACATATATTTCAGTATTTTCTTAATAAATAAGAAAATCACTGAGGAGTTGACAGAATGTGAGTGAATTAATCAATCATAGAATTAATGTACATTAGTGTATATTCCATGGCATCATTACATCAATAGTACAGAAGAGTACAACAACAGAAATATATGTTAACATTAGCTAATCAATTCATAAACAGTAGTAGGGAAACAAGCAACTGAAGCACCAAAAGTATAACATACACCTAATGTCTGAAAATTATTATACCTTTGATAGAATTTTCAGAAGATAGACTGACTTAAAGGAGTCCATAGTTTAAAACACCAATCGTTGAATTAAACTTGTAGAAATAAGTACCAGCAGCTTCCACCAACCTATGGATGACGTGAATTGTTAGGCTAATGACGTAAATTTATTACCAAAAACTCACAAACTTAGTCAATTCCTTTCTAGTGTTATGTTTCATACTATTGGCCAATTATTACAGAACACTTGGGCCATGAGATGTTAGGAGGAATGTTATTACACATTTACAGCTCCCCATGTTAGCTTATTTAAAATCAGTATTTCCATTTTAAGGGCAACAATACATTGGCAAATGCAGCTTTGAAAATGCAATTCTGTTCTGTTATCTGTCGCCTCAGAGTCACACAACTGGGTGTAAGAGTGACTATGTGCACCTCCTTATTCTGAACATCTGCACTGAAAGCTAAAGACAGATTTCTTATCAATCAACAAACTATTTAAAGTAGTCAAACTTCCAGAGAAAACAATTCTCAGTGAACTCCCACCATGTCACGCAAACCGGTAACAAGGAGGGCAGGAAGAAAAAAGTTACCTGTGGTAACTATCTTTCTTGTGGATATTCTTATCCGCCTGCAGATTCCTTGTCCAAAGAATAATCCCAGGCACCAGTCTGGATCCGGAAACTTCAAAGCTCTCACATTGCCAGTAGGGGGGCGCTGATTCACATCAGACCTGGAAGTGGCATCTGATGAGGTCCCCAAAGCCATAGAGTGCACAAGAACTCCAGGTTTTAGCCATTGTTCCCACCTTTTAGGCCCGGAGATTGACTGACATTGATAGAGTGGTGCAGTACCAAAATCAATTTGGGATCTTATTAACTGTCCCATAACACATCCATCAAATGTGGAGGAGGGAGAGTCATTGAGGAATCCGCAAGTAGACAGAGTATACACTAGACAGGTAAGTAACCTCTTGATCTGATGGACTTGGTGGTGGGTCAGCGCACTGACAAGATGATGTCTACCACATCCGGTGGCAGCTGCAAGGAATTCAGATGTCCCCTCTCAATCTCATCTCAGCCATGAACGAGACGGCCTTGGGAATTGGGATACAGCACCATTTCCTCCGACTGGGAGAGAAGGTCTAGTCTGCATGGCAACTTGAGAGGGGGACATATAGAGAAGCGCTGAAGGTCTTCATACCACACTCCCCTTAGCCAATCTGGGGCAATTACAATGACTTGGGACTGATCTTGGTGTATCTTCCAGAGAACTCATGGAATCAATGGAAATGTGTAGTGCATTTGAAAGTTACACCTCAACTGAAACATGTCCTCCAAGGCATCCATGAATGGATACTGGAGGGCACAGAACTGCTGGTGTTGAGAATTTTCTGAAATGGTGAACAAGTCCACAGGAGGAGTGCCCCCTGGGCGAAGATGTCCTGGACTCATATCCGTAGCGGATGCTACTCAGGATCGCCAAGATAACACCAGCTGAGGCTGTAAGATCTCACATTCAGGGACACTCTGCAGTTCCAACAGGTTGATATGGAGAACCTGTTCTTCTACTGACCAAAGGCCTCTGATCTCCAGATCCTCTAGGTGAGCTCCCCACACTGGAGTGGAAGCATTTGTTACTACCATAGCCACGGCTGAAGGGGAAGCAAAGGCCATCTTGCAACTCAGGTTCACCTCGTTCCCCCACTAAACCACTTCTGTTGCAGCACTGGGGGAGATTATGATGGAGTCCAACAGGTCTCCGCCGTACTGTAGCCACTGTCTGTAGAGGCACCACTGCAGGGCCCACAAGGGCCAACATTCATGTGGGACTATGAGAATGCAGGAACCCATCAGACCTAGGAGTCAGAGGACCTACAGAACTGGGACTTTCGTATTGTGTTGGAAAGAGGGAACCGTTTCCCCCGAATGTCCGCTATCCTTGGAGGTGGAGGAAAGATACGAAGAAGAGTGGTGTTCAGTACTGACCTTATAAACTGGAGTCATTGGGAGGGTGTCAGGTGAGATTCTGGCTCATTAGTCCAGAAACCCAGGTCAAACAGTAGGGCTGCTCTTGACTGTAGATGTGGAAATATCAAATCCAGCGACCTAACTTTGGTTAGCTAGTCATCCAGGTATGGGAAAATAGGTGTGCCCGACCTTTGGAGATGGGTTGTAACCACTGCCATCACCTTTGTGAAAACCTGAGGTGCTGATGTTAACTGAAATGGTAGCACTACAAGTTAGGGGTGTGTAGAACCCACTACATAAAGCATATACCTCTGATGCAAATGCAGGATCGGGATGTGGAAGTACACATCCTACAGGTCGACTGACACCATACAGTCTCTAGCTTTGAAAGCCATTAACACTTGCACTAGGGCCTGCCTCTTGAACTTTTCCTTTTTGAGCTGTAGTGTGGTCGGAAGCAGTGTCGACTGCGCTTCTCATCCATGGCCTGGACCATGAGGAGTCTTGCCTCATGGTCTTTGATGTCCTTTGGGTGCTGGTAGTAGTTACAGGACCAGGCCTCATGGTCTCAACCAAGGTACTAGTGGCGGATGAAGTGGGGATCAGTTATGGACATCTGTCCTTCCCAATCCCTACAGGGTTTGAACCCCAATTTTTTGGGAGGAGGCATGGTACTGCACTTGTGAAAAATTTTTAATGAAAAAACTCTAGACTTTTTGAGAGAGTGGGCTCCGGATCTGCGCCAAAGGAGATGGAAAAAGGGAACAGATTTCCCTGTACTGGGGTGAGTGCTATATGGCTTTGTTGTCATCGGATGCCACTTTTGACACTGATGCAATGCCTGACCCCCTACCATCAATATGATAGCCTTGAAGTTCCTGCTCCAGACTGACACCTGGGGATTACGCTATAGATGAGGAATCGTCAGGTAGAAGTATCCATCAAAAGTGATCTCTCCTTAGTCACAGGTGCTGAGACTCTTGATTCTCACTGCTTCACAAAACCTTCAATGTGAAACATGCCAGGACGGGCAGAGCTCTGGCGGCATTGATGTGCTGTGCTCATTCAGGTACTTAACAGCAAGTGACATCTTCATTTCCAAGTCCACTACTAGGTGTTGGTGATGGTGGTCGGCAGCAGGGACTCTGAACTTTTTTAAAATTAATTAAGAGGATTACATTTGTTTTCTGCCATCTTTGGCTACTGAAGATGTTTCCTTTTCTTTCTTCTCACATGAATATTTTATCGTAGAACTCCTTCAACTACACAAGGTTATGAAAACACTGTTTATTTGGTGGCTCCAGCACCACAAAAGCACATTTCAGATGATTCACAAAGCTGCGATTATCTTATTTGAGGTCTGAGAAAGTCTCACCTGCATACTGATGAGGCAGCACAAACTTTTAAAGGCCTTGCATTTACCCGCAGAGTTTATAAAATGAGGGTTCCTTTTTGCTTATAAACAGAAGCCTGAATTAATTTGTGTTTCTTTTCTGCTCAATCCAGATTTCATTTCCAGTGCCAAGGTTCCAGAAATGTATAGCAGGAAGTCGATAGTTCTGGATTCTAGCTTCTAAGAGCTGGAATTCTTTACAGCTCAAGATTCCATCTTTACTTAGCCGTCAACACTTCAGGAACTTATTAAGAACATCTTTTTCTCCTATCAGTAATTTTGCCATTATACACTGATTCTATCCTTGCACCCAGTCAGGATTCTTCACCAGTTTTTCACTCTTGGCCGCTCACCAAGGATGGTGGGCATCTCCTTCGCCCCAGGAACCTCAGGCCCTGCCCCAGTCAGCCCTGCAGCCCTCAGTGAGGAGGCTATTGACCTCCTGAGATCCCTCACTGTTGGGCAATCTACCATTGTGAATGCCATACAGGGTGTCGAGAGGCATTTGCAACAAACAAATGCATACCTGGAGGGCATTCATTCTGGCCAGGCAGCCCAACAGAGAACATTTCAGGCTCTGGCCTCAGCACTGATGGCAGCCATTGTCCCTGTGTCCAGCCTCCCTCCTCTAACTTCCTCCACCCAGACCCAATCCCCTGTACCTCAGCCTATCCTTGCACACCATCAGACTAGCATGCACACACCTCAAAACACAAGGGTGGCTCAGGCACCACACATCCCACAGGCACTCACACAAGCATCATACCCATGCAGACATACCAACATCCACTGCCTACACTGTGTCCGCCTCCTCCACGTCCTCCTCCTCCCTTCCAGTCTCGTCTCCACTCTCACCTGCATGCACTACATCTTCAGCCACTACCTCCATCACCACACACCGCTCACGTGCACTCACCACCCCCACTACCATTCACACATCCCCTGTGTCCTCTCCCAGTGTGTCTGTGAGCCCTCCTCCCAAAGTACACAAACGCAGGCACACACCCTCCCAAAAGCCATCCACCTCACAACAGCCTCCAGCCCATGCACCTTCACCCAAATTCAGCAAACGTACACCTCCTACAACCACTACCTCTTCCTCCACTCCCAAACCCCCTCCATCTTCCCATCCCAGTGTGTCTAAAAAACTTTTCCTGGCTAATATTGACCTCTTCCCTACACCTCCCCCCCCCCCGTCCGGCCCCTAGGGCCAGGCTTTCCAGGTCCCAACCCAGCACCTCAACCACCATATCACCAGACACAGTGGTGCCAGCGACTGCGGGCTATTGGAGTGCGCCAACCAACAGGGCTGCTAGTGTGCCACGGAGCGAGGGCAAGGACATTCCGCCACCTGCAAAAGTTAAAAAGTTGCCCACATCCCGAAGGGAGAAGCAGAAAACACCTGCCACCAAGGGCTCAGGAAAAACGAAAGGGGATAGTGGCAAGACAGCTGCGCCACCATCCAAGGTGGGGAAGGGCCAGAAAATAAAGGGCAGGTCAGGAGAGGGCATGGTGGCACCGACAATGGGATCAGTGTCACACCTTCTGCCCACGTCGACGCCAACCTGTACGGCAGAGAAGACCGCCACCTGCCCCGCCACCTGCACCGCCACCAGCACCGCTGTCATTGAGGCCGCCACCAGCACCCCAGTCACTGAGCCCACCACCAGCACCGCAGTCACTGAGCCCACCACCAGCACTGCCGCCACAGAGCCCGCCACCAGCACCACCGCCACAGAGCCCGCCACCAGCACCTCAGTCACTGAGCCCGCCACCAGCACCGCCGCCACAGAGCCTGCCACCAGCACCGCCGCCACAGAGCCCGCCGCAAGCACCGCTGCCACAGAGGCCGCCGCCAGCACTGCTGTCACAGAGGCCGCCGCCAGCACCGCTGTCACAGAGGCCGCCGCCAGACCGCTGCCACAGAGGCCACCGCCAGCAACGCTGCGACTGACCCCGCCGCAAGCACCGCCAGCGGCTCTGCGACATCCTGAGCCAGTGGCACCACCGCAGACATGGCTGCCATCCCCAGTGGTCAGTCGTCCGAGGCTGGTGGTCAGTTCCAGGAGCCTGGGCAGCTTCCATGATGTACCACTTTCAGTGGAGAAAGGCATCCACTACCTCAGTCCTTGGCAGGATGAAGCACTGTGGGCACAAAGCCCCCTCCAGAACTAGTGGAGAAAGGCATCCACTACCTCAGTCCTTGGCAGGATGAAGCACCCTGGGCACAAAGCCCCCTCCAGAACCAGTGGAGAAAGGCATCCCCTACCTCAGTCCTTGGCAGGATGAAGCACTCTGGGCACAAAGCCCTCTCCAGAACCAGTGGAGTATCATCACATCCACTACCTCAGTCCTTGGCAGGATGAAGCACTCTGGGCACAGAGCCCCCTCCAGAACCAGTGGAGAAAGGCATCCACTACCTCAGTCCTTGGCAGGATGAAGCACTTTGGGCACAAAGCCCCCTCTAGAACCAGTGGAGAAAGGCATCCACTTGAGAGACTGTGGCTTTGCACTCCCCAAGATACAGCAGTGGGCAAACCACCCACTGGAAAGACTTGAGAGACTGTGGCTTTGCACTCCCCAGGATAAAGCAGTGGGCAAACCCCCACTTGAGAGACTGGAGAGACTGTGGCTTTGCACTCCCCAGGATAAAGCAGTGGGCAAACCGCCCATTGGAGAGACTTGAGAGACTGTGGCTTAGCACTCCCCAGGTTAAAGCAGTGGGCAAACCGCCCACTGGAGAGACTTGAGAGACTGTGGCTTTGCACTCCCCAGGATAAAGCAGTGGGCAAACCACCCACTGGAGAGACTTGAGAGACTGTGGCTTTGCACTCCCCAGGATACAGCAGTGGGCATGGAGCCCCCACGTGGAGCAGTGGCGTTGTGCATTCATCAGGCTGAGGGGCCCCCCCTCATCCTGAGGTGCCTGTTTCATTTCGATCTAATGCCCCTACAGTGTTCTCTACGTTTGAAGTCTGGTATCATGTGTGGGCCTCCCCCATGCATTTTGGGACACTGATCCACGGACAATGTAATATCCGGACTTGTGTAGTTCGTGTACATATTTGTATATACTGATTTTTGAAATTGCACTATCTGATTTTTATTGATTACAATTGTTACAATCATTTCATTTTGTCCTTGCGTTCTTCCAGGGGGTGAGGGGGTGTATATGTAATGTTGCTGCATGTATTAGCGTGTATGTTGTTGTGGGTGAGGGTGGGGGTGGGGGTGGGGGTGTTGCGTGTTGCGTGTGTGTGTCACTCTCTTTTCCCTCCCCCTCCCCTGTGTTGTAGGTGCAGTACTCACGTGGTCGTCGCCGCCGTCTTTGGTGCTCCTGGTAGAGGAGCAGGAAGACCATCGCAGGGAGTATCTGGAGTTCTGGCTCCATGGCGTCCTGGTTCCTCGTGGGGTGTGGAGAGGTGAGTGTTTTCCCTTCCAAGTCCTGTTTCCGCTGTGTTTTTGTTGACGTTGGTTCTGCCCCGGAAAAGGTGGTGGATTCCCGGGTTGTAACAGGGTGGGCGGTTCATTGTCTTCCGCATGTCTGTTGACGGTGACCGCTGCAGTGTTTGTTTCTACCGCCTTAGCGGTCGGAGTGTTAAAGTGGCTGTCTATGATGGCGGTTTCAGCCATGGTCGTGATTCCATTTTTTTACCGCCCGCCTGTTTGCGGTCCTACCGCCGCTTTAACACCGACCTCCAGGGTTGTATGAGGGCCATAGTTGTTACCTGTGGGCTTTGTCATTGGACATAATTAGGTGTCAGTGCTCCACTAGATACTTGGGGCGGTGCGCAAAAGGGGTTACCTCCTTGCACCACTACTCCTCCTACCTGCCATTGTGCTTGTCCACCTATGGTGTTACTGCCACCCTCGGGCCTATGTTGCTGCAGTGGCCCTTGAGGTGTCATCCACTGAGCTTGAGAGGTATGGGGGCACTCTTGTCTTGTATATTGTTGTGGTCTCCATTGCATCTGCGGCAGCCTCGCTACTTGTCTTTGCGAGGTGGCCACCCCTGCATACATTCATCCATCCTTTTAATTCTGCATTCCCTTACAAAATGACCCGACCTGCCACAATAGTAACATGGCTGACCCCCTCGGGACCCTCCTTGCCTTCTCCCCTGCATTGCTCCTTGTTCTCCTGCCGGACCTCCTTGTCTTCTCACTGTTTCTCTCACTACCTGTCCTACTGGTACTTGCCCTTGCACTGGCGTTGTGACAGTCGCTGATGGTGCTGTCACAAGTGCTCCTTCTGTACTTGGTTTCTTAAGTTTCTGTTGCACTAACTTAGCAGTAGCTTTCCCTGCCTGCTATGTTCTCTCTTTATCTTTCTCTTGTTTACATTTAAAATAATGTATTATGTGAGCCTGTATTGCTGGCCATGGTTTAGCCTCAATTCCCACTACTCCATCTAGATTTACTTGTATCTCCGTGGGAAGGTCTCTCTTCAGTACATTATAAAATAAAAGTGTATTTCCTCCCGTATTCTCCCAATTACATCTTACCTCCTGTATCCATCGTTCTTTCATTCTCATAACAATGTCCTCAGATGGCTTAATACTTTCTGCCATGAGAGCTCCAATATCTGGCCTATCTGGATATGTCCACCGCAGCGCATCCCAAACATGCTGGCGGGCATTATTAAAGGAAAATCCATCAAACTGTGTATTTGTCAACTTAACTTGAGGAAGTCCTGCTCTCGTAAATATAGTATTTACCTCATCTCCTGCCAGAAAACTCAACAAACTCTTGACATCGCCCAGTGCAAGGTTCACTCCAGAAGTATGTTTTTCAAAACTTCCTATCCATTTTCCTGCACCTTCAGACAGTGGGGGCAGTGCTCTCTTTAAATTTTCTTTGTCCAACTGTGGCTAAGGTACGTATGTTGGTGCCTGTCCTCCCTTAAAAATGAGAGGCAGTTGAGTGAAAGGCAGGGAGCCTGTTAACCTATGACTTAACCTTGGGTCTGGCCTGTTACTGCGTATCACTTCAGTCGGTTTGTCTTTGGCGTACATCTCCCAAACTCTAAGACACTCTTGCATGTATGGATAATTCCAACCCGGGGCGCCCATCCCTGCCGTATACAGTCTTCTACTATAGCTAAATCATAGGGTTGGAAAGACCCCTGTCGGGCCATGGTTTTCTCCCCTCTTTTTCAGTCCATTCTGCTAATTCATCTGAAAAGGGCTGGCAAAAATAACTGCCCTCCTCTTGTTCTATCGTCTCAATAGGTGACACCCTCAATTTGGTTGTTTTTCGAATTTACTTTCTCTTTACTTCTCCCGAGGCTCGCGCTATTAATTGTAACCTTCGTATATGACGGGGTCTAACGTTATTCAGTCTTCTGTCTCTTCCTGCTGTGCCCTTATTCGTATCAGACTCATCATCCCAATCCTCAACTGCTGCCTCAGCTCATGTTTCCCTTCTTGTTTCTTGTAAAAATCTATCTTATTGTGACCTTTCTACATCTTCTTCCTTCTCTCTTTCCTCCAACATCCACTCTCCTGCTGCCTCGCTCAATGTATTCGCAGATGTATCTCCTAATCTGCCCTGTAGTCCATTGCCTTCGAAGAGGGTCAACATTCTCAAATCTGTCTGCCCGTTCTCCAAGGCGTTGCACCCTAGGTATTGCTCCTTCCTTTCTAATCTGTTCATGCTCTGTCCGAGGAGCTGTCGGGACTAGGCTAGGCGTTCTCTCTGCCTCCTTCACCTCTGTCTCACCTTTCTCTAATTCGACCCGTATTGAATCTTGATATCCGGCCGCTGGCCAAATAGGGTAGAGACCATACGGTGGAGGTCCCTCTGGAGCCCCTTCCGTGAATATTTTGCTTCTGATATTTAGATTTAATGTAAGTCAATGTATGTTCAACTATGTCCTCATCAAATATCCCTTACTTAGGCCATGGCTGAGCATGGTCTTTGGTATCTCTATACCATTGCTTACAATATTTCTGTATTTTCTTCTTGTCAGACGAAAATGTTTTCATCATATGTTCCAGGGGAGCATCCATGATTTTCCCCAGGACATACGCTTCCTATATGTCTGTATACTCTTTATTTCCACCCACTCCTTATGTCCTTTCTCTCCCCTGTATGTGTTCTTTTGTCAATCTCGCTAACCTATAGCACTTCTTCTATCTCAATGTCAAGTGTGGGAGCATTTGTAGGGGACGAAATAGATTGTAACATAACACAGTACAGGTTAAATTATGAATGAGAATTATCAACAGTGGCACTTGGGGACATAACATCCCTTTCTTCACTTAAAACCCCAGACTCATATAAATCTGTGAAAAATGCATCTAGGAGGGCTTCTAACACAATAATTTCCTGCGTTATTATGTGAAACCGAGGAGTGTCACACAGACATGGGGGTTGGCCGTAGACCCATTGAAATGTTAAAACTAGATCGAGGGTATCTACTTCCTGCCACAGGGGATTATCAATCTCACTCATAAGGGTTTTTTATTTATCTCCACTAATCTTGATCTCATCTAATTTTAATTCTCCAGTTTTATTTGCACTGACGTTTCCCCACTCCCCGGACACTTCAAGTTTTTCTATCGGGATATAAAAAATATGACAAAGATCTTGCACTCTCTCTTCCTCACTTATTTCAGATATTATAACCTTAGGCGAGAATCCTTGCCTTTTCTCTACAATTTGCCACTATGATTATGAAACATCACATTCTTTTTATCATCCTTATTACACATTGTTAACATCACATATTTTAGTCATTATTATTACACTTTTCAAGTTTTCAACAAAAGGTCTGACTGTGCTCCGGGTAAAGTCAATTGTCACCGAACACTTGCTCGTCCCTTTGCCTCCTGTCAGACTTTACACATTACCTGATTCACTCTACTCTCTACTCTCACCCTCCGGACCTAACGGGGATACCTAATGGACATTAACTGTCCCTTCCAGGAACTATTTCCTTGGTTATCCACTATCATACACCTACGTCATCCAGGAGTTATTCTCCTAGGTTATCCGCTAAAACACCTAGTGTGTCTTCCAGGAGCTATTCTCCTAGGTTATCCACTGATACACATGGCACTGATAGGGGTCTCCCCCGTCCCTTCCCTTTCCCCAGAGTCCTCTCCCACCCCCCTCCCTCCCCCGACCCCCTGCACATATCCACACATTCACGCACATACATACACACATATGCACACATGCATACACACATTCACCCACGCATTCCTACATTCATACACACTCACAGCAACACTCACGTACATACATCCAGGCACTCACACGACACAACATACACGTACACTCACAGCCATTCATGCACACACGCATTACACACACATTCACACACACGCGCACAACACCCCCTACCCCCCTCTCCTGTCGTAAAACCCGACTTACCTGCTTGCAGGGGGCCCTCTGGCAGGAGACGGGACGCGCCGATGCTGCCAGCAGCAAAGTCCGCCAGCAAAGCACCACCAGGCCGTATCATGGAAAATGATACGGTAGGCGGTGTTTTGCTGGCGTGGCATGGCTGCTAGCAGTAGCGCCACCTTACCGCCGTCCGCCGCCATGACCATAGCCGAAATTCCGCCAGCCTTCTGTGTTGGTGGTCTCTGCCTCCTGGGTCCTGTGGGATGCAGCTCCCTCCGTCGCCCGTGCCTCTGCTCGTCCGCCAGATGATGCTAATGCACATAAGGACAGGATGACAAAATAACAAGGGGGGAGAGACCAAGGATACACTTGGTCAATGGCTGCATCAACACCACCGTTGGCGTACACAGCACCCTCACACACAGGGAACAGGCCTACGCCCTATGCAATGCTCTACCAGTAACAATGCTAGTCACCAGGGCATGGGGAGGGACACATACCGCCCACTGCCGCATACCTGGGACCCACACAGCCCTCCCCAGTAGTGGATGCCTACAAGCTAGGTAGGAGGAATATCACATCAGAACCCTACCCAACATGGGACCTACTCTGCAATGTCAGGCCTGGCCTAGGGGCACCCATAGACACACATCCACTACCCGGATACCACCCCACCATGCGTAAGTAGTAATGATGGGCACTGTACTCACCCCCTTGTGGCTGCTGTGATGCCCGCAAGTGCCCATCCAGCTCTGGATAGGCCACTGCCAGTATGCGGGCCATCAGGGGGGTCAGGGTTCGATGGGCACCCATTCCTCTTTGGGAAGCCATCCCTAGCTGGGCCTCGGCCATCTTACGTGCCCAGCGTCTCAGGTCCTCCCACCATTTCTGACAGTGGGTGGTCCGCATGCCATAGACCCCCAGGGTCCGCACGTCCTTGGCGATGGCACACCATATACCCTTCTTTTGATGGGCGCTGACCTGCAGAGAGATACACACAGGTAAAGGTATTAGTCAGACCGTCCTGCCTGTTACACTCATGGCCCACCATACCCCTTCCCATTTGCACAGACATGGCACAGCACACAAGCTGCACACCGCCCAGGGGACATCCACCAAATCCCCCTACACGAGGCCTTCACACACACCACTCCATGCATTCATGCCCCATGCATCGTGCTCACAGTGTACTCACCTGTTGGTCTGGAGGCCCATTCAACAGTCCGTACTGGGGTAGGACCCCATCCACTAGTCGCTCCAACTCCACCAAGGTGAAGGCAGGGGCCCTTTCCCCAGTCACACGGGCCATGGTCGGTTCCAGACACAGGTCACAGCAGCACATGCAGTGTAGGTCCTCTCCTGTTGAAGGTCAGGTAGCAAGTGAGTGAACAGATAGAAAATGGCAGTGACGTCTGCGGCGGTGCATACCGTCACCGCCGGCGCACATCACCATTGGCCACTGTACCCCATAGGGCCCAATATTATACAATGAGTCGTTGCACAACGGTTCCCGACCGCCTTCCGCAACGGCGCACAACGTCTGCAGAATTACCTCACTTCCACCTGCTCCCCCACACATGACAGGCGGATGCCATTTCATGGGGGGGCAGGCCCTGGATTATAACTGCTTCACAGTTCATAATTGTACTTCACAGTTCATAATTGTACATACATGACAAATGCCACTTATACATTTCAGATTAACATCATGCATTGTACTGTTGTGGCTACAATGTACAGTTTATGACCTGCTCCTCACTCTTTTGCCCCATAGATTGCTACCGCTGCGGATGAATAGGAGATGGAGACATACCCCTGTGTGCAGACCTCTGGTAGACTTGCAACAATGGAGGACACGCACATCATCCTCACCTACAGACTTGACTGGGCCACAATCATGGAGCTGTGTGCCCAACTGGAGCCTGACCTGATATCTGCTATCTGTCACCCCACTGAGATACCCCCTCTTGTGTAAGTCCTATCTGTGCTCCATTTCTTGGCAACTGGTTCTATCAAAGTGACAGTGGGCTTGGCAGCAGGAATGTCACAGCCAGTGTTCTCAATAGTGCTGATCAGAGTGTTGTCTGCCCTGATTAAACACATGTGCAGCTACATTGTTTTCCCCCAGGTGGAGGATTTAGCCACAGTGAAGGCTGACTTCTGTGCAATGGGACATATCCCCAACATCATTGGGACGATTGATGGAACACATATTGCATTTGTCCCCCCCCTACAAAATGAACAGGTGTTCAGAAATCAAAAGAGTTTTCACTCAGTGAATGTTCAGATGGTGTGCCTGGCGGACCAGTACATCTCCCACGTCAATGCTAAGTATCCTGGGTGTAAGGAAATGCCTCCTTGGCATGGTTACCCCCTGACTTTTTGCCTTTGCTGATGCCAAGTTATGATTTGAAAGTGTGCTGAGGCCTGCCAACCAGGCCCCAGCACCAGTGTTTCTTTCCCTAACCTGTACCTTTGTTTCCACAATTGGCACACCCTGGCATCCAGGTAAGTCCCTTGTAACTGGTACCCCTGATACCAAGGGCCCTGATGCCAGGGAAGGTCTCTAAGGGCTGCAGCATGTCTTATGCCACCCTGGAGACCCCTCACTCAGCACAGACACACTGCTTGCCAGCTTGTGTGTGCTGGTGGGGAGAAAAAGACTAAGTCGACATGGCACTCCCCTCAGGGTGCCATGCCAACCTCACACTGCCTATGGCATAGATAAGTCACCCCTCTAGCAGGCCTTACAGCCCTGAGGCAGGGTGCACTATACCATAGGTGAGGGCATAGGTGCATGAGCACTATGCCCCTACAGTGTCTGAGCAAAACCTTAGACATTGTAAGTGCAGGGTAGCCATAAGAGTATATGGTCTGGGAGTCTGTCAAACACGAACTCCACAGCACCATAATGGCTACACTGAAAACTGGGAAGTTTGGTATCAAACTTCTCAGCACAATAAATGCACACTGATGCCAGTGTACATTTTATTGTAAAATACACCCCAGAGGGCATCTTAGAGATGCCCCCTGAAACCATACCCAACTTTCAGTGTGGGCTGACTAGTTTTAGCAGCCTGCCACACACCAGACATGTTGCTGGCCACATGGGGGGAGTGCATTTGTCACTCTGTGGCTAGTAACAAAGCCTGTACTGGGTGGAGGTGCTTCCCACCTCCCCCTGCAGGCACTGTAACACCTGGCGGTGAGCCTCAAAGGCTCACCCCCTTTGTTACAGCACCCCAGGGCACTCCAGCTAGTGGAGTTGCCCGCCCCCTATGGCCACGGCACCACTTTTGGCTAGAAGGCCGGAGGAGATAATGAGAAAAACAAGGAGGAGTCACTGGCCAGTCAGGACAGCCCCTAAGGTGTGCTGAGGTGACACTGACTTTTAGAAATTCTCCATCTTGCAGATGAAGGATTCCCCCAATAGGATTAGGGATGTGACCCCCTCCCCTCAGGGAGGAGGCACAAAGAGGGTGTAGCCACCCTCAGGGCTTATAGCCATTGGCTACTAACCCCCCAGACCTAAACACACCCCTAAATTGAGTATTTAGGGGCTCCCAGAACCTAGAAAGATAGATTCCTGCAACCTGAAGACGAAGAAGGACTGCTGACCTGAAAGCCCTGCAGAGAAGACGGAGACACCAACTGCTTTGGCCCCAGCTCTACCGGCCTGTCTCCCCACTTCAAGAAAAACTGCAACAGTGATGCGTTCCACAGGGTCCAGCGACCTCTGAAGCCTCAGAGGACTACCCTGCATCTAAAAGGACCAAGAACTCCAGAGGATAGCGGCTCTGCTCCAAAGAAGAAACATCTTTGCAACAAAGAAGCAACTTTTAAAGAACACACATTTCCCGCCGGAAGCGTGAGACTTTGAACTCTGCACCCGACGCCCCCCGGCTTGACTTGTGGAGAAACAACACTACAGGGAGGACTCCCTGGCGACTGCGAGCCTGTGAGTAGCCAGAGTTGACCCCCCTGAGCCCCCACAGCGACCCCTGCAGAGGGAATCCAGAGGCTCCCCCTGACCGCGACTGCCTGCTTCTAAGAACCCGACGCCTGGTAAGGACACTGCATCCGCAGCCCCCAGGACCTGAAGGATTGGACCTCCAGTGCAGAAGCGACCCCCAGGTGGCCCTCTCCCTTTCCCAGGTGGTGGCTACTCAGAGGAACCCCCCTTTCCCTTCCTGCTTCGCTGAAGAGACCCCTGGGTCTCCCATTGAACTACATTGCAAACCTGACGCCTGTTTGCACTCTGCACCCGGCCGCCCCCGTGCAGCTGAAGGTGTACTTTTTGTGTTGACTTGTGTCCCCCCCGGATGCCCTACAAAGCCCCCCTGGTCTGCCCTCCAAAGATGCGGTACTTACCTGCTGGCAGACTGGAACCGGGGCAACCCCTTCTCCATTGAAGCCTATGTGTTTTGGGCACCACTTTGACCTCTGCACCTAACCAGCCCTGAGCTGCTGGTGTGGTAACTTTGGGGTTGCCCTGAACCCCCAACGGTGGGCAACCTTGGACCCAACTGTGAACCCTGTAGGTGGTTTACTTACCTGCAAAACTAACAAACACTTACCTCCCCCAGGAACTGTTGAAAATTGCAGTGTCCAGTTTTAAAATAGCTTATTGCCATCTGTATATGCTATTTTGCTAATTCAAAGTTCCTAAAGTTCCTAAGTGAAATACCTTTCATTTAAAGTATTGGTTGTAAATCTTGAACCTGTGGTTCTTAAAATAAACTAAGAAAATATATTTTTCTATATAAAAACCTATTGGCCTCGAATTGTCTTTGAGTATGTGTCCCTCATTTATTGCCTGTGTGTGTACAACAAATGCTTAACACTACCCTCTGATAAGCCTACTGCTCGACCACACTCCCACAAAATAGAGCATTAGAATTATCTCTTTTTGCCACTATCTTACCTCTCAGGGGAACCCTTGGACTTTGTGCATGCTATTTCTTACTTTGAAATAGTACATACAGAGCCAACTTCCTACACTGGGTCTGTGCATGATGCCTTTATCCTGAAGAATAGCAGCATTCCAAATGTGATGGGCCAACTACAGAGGCACCGGGTGTGGCTATATGTGAGCCCTGGTTCCCACCCAGTGGATGTTGGTGTATGCGTAGGGTGTGGGCCATAAGGGATAGTGTGTGGCTAAATGTTGTCCCTCAATATTTGCAGGTGACTCTGGTTCCCCAACCTATTATGGCTACTGACCCCTATGAGGAATCCCAGGACAAGGGCAGAGGGACATTACAATGAGGCACATGGGCGAACAAGAAGGATAACTGAACGTACCTTTGGCCTCCTGAAGGCCAGATTTCAGTGCCTCCATCTAACAGGATCCCTGTGCTACTCACCCAAGAAGGTCTGCCAGAGAATCTTGGCATGCTGCATGTTGCATAACCTTGCCTTGAGACACCATGTGCCTTTTCTGCAGGAGGAGGAGGCTGGAGATGGCCGCGTGGCAGCAATGGACCCTGTGGACAGTGAAGATGAGGAGGCAGATGATGAGGATGAGGACAACAGAACTGCAGTGATTCGACAATACTTCCAATGACACACAGGTAAGGCAGTGTAACTTCACATTTCATTGTCATTTTTTTGTTTCACATTGTCACTGGCAGGCTGTGATTTCCCACTTCTATGTCCACTCACTGTACCCTTTGGCAACTCTTTTTGCAGATGTTGGTGCCCCACTATTGTCCTGGTGTGTTCACTGCAGCTAACTACACGTCTATCCTATGTGCACATTACTGTACAGTTGATTTGCAATGTTTGAACCTTATTAAAAGAATACATACTTAAATCATTTCACATACTCCATACTTGTATTTTTTCAAAGTGTGTTTATTGCAATGCTAAGAAGAAAAGGGGGAAATGCAATCGGCCAGGGTGATGATGGAGGAAAGTCCAGGGTATTGTTCCAGTCTATTTGTAGTAAAGGTGCATTGTCCAAGGGGGCATAGGAAGGGGAGCAATGGCAGTTCAAGGTGGACAGGGTGACAGAGTGGGACACAAGGGGGACAATCAGGAGAGTCTTATTTCCTGGCGGGGGTCTTGGCAATAGTCTCTTGCTTCTGCCTGGATCGCAGGGAATGTTTGCGGGGTGGTTCTCCTTCTGCAGGGGGAGGGATGCTGGTGGCCTGTTGGTCCTGTGGCAGGCCCTCCTGTCCACTAGCGGCAGCAGAGGTGGAGGGCAGTTCAGTTGTCTGGCTAGTGGCAGGGGCCCGCTGTTGTAAGACTGCCTCCCTCATAATGTTGGCCACGTCTGCCAGAACAGCGTTAGCTTTAGGCCTTAGGCCTTTGTGCACTTTGCCCTGGATGTATTTTATTCATTTGCAGGTAGTTTAGAGCCTCTGTGCACTTTGCTCTAAATGCTTTTTATTAGGCTTCGTACTGTTATTTTCAGATAGCCAGTTCTACGGTGTTGTTTTTCTATTCATATCACACTGTTTTGCATACTTCAGCACTTGAGTTCTCCATAACATATTCACTCAGTGCTTCAGTCAAGGATACAGTCTGGTACATTGCCGATAGACGTGGTAGGAGTTTAATCTTGGCATTTTTGCGTAGGGACATTTTGTGATCACGCTGACATGTAGGTTATAAAATAACTTCCTTGTCCCAATACACGCAAGAGGGAGATTCCGACCAGGGAACCACAACTTGATGCCTCGTTGCAGATGCTGAACCAAGATCACAGGCCTTTGCTCAGGTATGAGGGCTGATGTATCCGCAGTGATACAGACAGGCAAGCTAGAAGCTTAACATGCTGTGCTCGAAATAGAACAAGCAGAGGGAGAGTAAAAACTATAATACACAATGATTGCTTTATTCTTATGTTTTACTCTCCTGGTAACTATTTCAATCCTACTGTGTTGTATGGTTCTGGTTATTGCGGCTCATGCCTTATTCTCTAAAATACAGTCGTTTTATTAAATCGTTATATAAAACTTATACTGTCTTTGTCATTTGTATATGAGATCATATTGTAAATGAGAGAGTTGGTTTGGATCTGAGTGACCACGACTTCCCTGAGAAGTTCCAAAGATGTCATGTGCTCGGCTGCCCAATCATCTCTTCCCCGTGCGAGAAATGAGGCACTGCTAGTTAGCCGGAGCAAAAACCGGATTAGGGTGACAGAGTTCCTTACACGTGGGTCAGACTCGGTCCCCCACACCGTTATCGATCCTGCTGCCTAGAAATCCAGTAGTCTCATTTAGGATAATGAGAGCCCACGCGACACCTGCAATGGAGACCAGGGTGGTGTTGATGGCCTTCAAGTCCTCCCTGATCCCCCTGGTACTGTCTCTCCTGCAGCCGCCTGTTCTCCTGCACGTTGTCCAGGATCTGGCCCAGCGTATTCTGGGAATGTTGGTATGCTCCTAGGATCTCGGTGAGTGCCTCCTGGAGAGTCGGTTCCCTGGGCTTGTCCTCCCCCTGGCGCACAGCACTCCTCCCAGTTTCCCGGTTGTCCTGTGCCTCTGTCCCCTGAACCATGTGCCCACTCCCACTGACCCCTGTAGTGGTGGACACACTGCTGATTGATGTGTCCTGGGGACAGAGGCATGGGGATGCTGGGTGGGTGCTGTTGTGGTGTTTCCTGAGGGGGGAGGCTCTGTGGTGGTGTGTGACTGTGCCTGGGTAACCGACTGTTCAGAGGTACCTGATGGGCCAGGTTGGTCATCCAGATCCAGGTGACCAGAGCTGCTGTCATCACTGTGGGCCTCATCTGTGGGGGGACTGGAAATTTCTGGCACCTCTTCTCCACTGACATTGGCTGGGATACCTGTGGGGATGTAAATGCAGTGTTAGTGTTTCTGTCTGTGACATATTGCGCATGTGTGGCTTGCCCTCTTTGGTTGTATGTGCCCTGGCTGCTCTAACATGTGTGAGTTGTATGTGGTGGGCTACCTGATTCTCTCTAGTGTGCATGCTTTAGTGATAGGTGTCCATGCAGGTCTGTGAGTGGTGTCCATGCATTGGTATGGCATGAAGGGCTTGGCATTGGGATGAGTGAGATGTGATGTTGGGGTGTGTGGGAAGTGGTGGAGTGAGGGAGGGTAGGGGTATGTGATGGCATGCAGGTAGGGGGTGAAAGTAGTAAAGAGTTGACTTACCAGAGTCCAGTCCTCCTCCAACTCCTGCCAGGCCCTCAGGGTGCATGATTGCCAAGACTTGCTCCTCCCATGTTGTTAGTTGTCTGGGAGGAGGTGGAGGTCCACCGCCAGTCCTCTGTATAGCGAGCTGGTGTCTTGCTGCAATGGAACGTACCTTCCCCCGTAGGTCGTTCCACCTCTTCCTGATGTCATCCCTTGTTCTGGGGTGCTGTCCCACGGCGTTGACCCTGTCCACGATCCTCCGCCATAGCTCCATCTTCCTAGCAGTGGATATCTGCTGCACCTGTGCTCCAAATAGCTGTGGCTCTACCCGGATGATTTCCTCCACCATGACCCTGAGCTCCTCCTGAGAGAATCTGGGGTGTTGTTGTGGTGCCACGGGTGTTGTGTAAGCAGTATTGGTGAGGGTGTGTAGGGTGATGTTTTGGGGTGTGTGTTGTGTAGGAGGCTGGCTTGGCTTATAGTGGGTACCTGATGGTACTTGCACTTTGTGCCAGGTCCAGTTATCCCTTATTAGTAGATTAGTAGTGTTCTAGCAGCTTAGGCTGATAGAGGTAGCTATAGCAGAGCAGCTTAGGCTGAACTAGGAGACATGCAAAGCTCCTACTATACCACTTATATCATATAGCACTATATCATAAGAATCACAATACTCAAAGTTACTAAAAATAAAGGTACTTTATTTTAGTGACAATGTGCCAAAAATATCTCAGAGCATATACTCCCTTAGGAGGTAAGTAAAATACACAAAATATACACACAAACCCAAATCAGGTAAGTAAACAGTTAGAAAAGTAGTGCAAACACTGTAGAATACAAGAGGATGCAGTAGGCCTAGGGGCAACACAAACCATATACTAAGAAAGTGGAATGTGAACCACTTAGGGACCCCAGGCCTGGTGTAGTGTGTAAAGGGTCGCTGGGAGTGTAAGAAAACACTAAGGGTGTCCAAGATACCCCACCCTAAGACCCTGAAAAGTAGGAGTAAAGTTACCCTACTTCCCCAGAAACGCACTAAAGTCGTGATAGGAGATTCTGCAAAGACAACAACTGACTGCGAAACACTGAAGATGGATTCCTGGACCTGAGGACCTGTAAAGGAAGGGGACCAAGTCCAAGAGTCACAAAAGTGTCCAGGTGGGGCAGGAGCCCACTAAATCCCAGCTGAAGGTGCAAAATGGCTGCCTTCGGGTGGAAGAAGCTGAAGATTCTGCAACAACGGAAGATGCCAGGAACTTCTCCTTTGCACAGAAGATGTCCCACGGCGTGCTGGAGGATGCAGAGTTGTGTCCACGCAGAAAGACCGCAAACAAGCCTTGCTAGCTGCAAAGGTCACAGTTGAAGAAAATGGGTGCTGCCTGAGCCCATGAAGGACCAGGAGGTCGCTCCTTGGAGGAGGAGACAGAGGGGGCGCTCAGCAACACAGGAGGGTCCCACAAAGCCGGTGGTCAACTCAGCGAGTTGAGCAATGCAGGATGGAGTGCTGGGGACCTGGGATGTGCTGTGCACAAAGGATTCCTTGTAAAATGCACAAAAGCCAAATCAGCTGCAGATCACGCAGTACACAAGATTACTGTCTGGCGTGGGGAGGCAAGGACTTACCTCCACCAAATTTGGACAGATGGACCACTGGACTGTCGGGGTCACTTGGATCCAGCTCCTGTGTTCCAGGGACTAAACTTGTCAAGATGAGAGGGGACCCAGAGGACCGGTGATGCAGAAGTTTGGTGCCTGCGTTAGCAGGGGGAAGATTCCGTCGACCCACGGGAGATTTCTTCTTCTTGGCTTTCAATGCAGGGTGAAGGCAGACAGCCTTCAGAGCATGCACCACCAAGAAACAGTCGAGAAAGCCGGCAGGATTAGGTGCTACAATGTTGCTGGTAGTCGTCTTGCTACTTTCTTGCGGTTTTGGAGGCGTCCTGGAGCAGTCAGCAGTCGATCTTTGGCAGAAGTCGAAGAGGGAGATGCAGAGGAACTTTGGTGAGCTCTTGCATTTGTTATCTGACGAGAAACCCACAGGAGACACCCTAAACAGCCCTCAGAAGAGGATTGGCCCCCTAACCAGGTAAGGACCTATCAGGAGGGGTCTCTGATGTCACCTGCTGGCACTGGCCACTCAGAGGTTTCCATTGTGCCCTCACACCTCTTCATTCAAGATGGCAGAGGTCTGGGACACACTAGAGGAGCTTTGGGCACCACCCCTGGGTGGTGATGGACAGGGGAGTGGTCACTCCCCTTTCCTTTGTCCAGTTTCACACCAGAGCAGGGGCTGGGAGATCCCTGAACCTGTGTAGAATGGTTTATGCAAGGAGGGCACCATCTGTGCCCTTGAAAGCATTCCCAGAGGCCAGGAGAAGCTACTCCTCTCAGGCCCTTAACACCTATTTCCAAAGGGAGAGGGTGTAACATCCTCTCTCAGAGGAAATCCTTTGTTCTGCCTTCCTGGGACTGGGCTGCCCAGACCCCAGGAAGGCAGACGCCTGACTTTGGGTTGGCAGCAGCAGTAGCTGCAGTGAAAACCCCAGAGAGCTAGATTGGCAGTACCCGGGGACCATGCTGGAGCCCAGGGGATGCATGGGATTGGTACCCCAATACCAGATTTGGCATGGGGGGACAATTCCATGATCTTAGACATGTTACATGGCCATATTCGAAGTTACCACTGTGAAGCTTCATATAGGTATTGATCTGTATGTAGTGCACGGGTGTAATGGTGTCCCCGCACTCACAAAGTCCGGGGAAATTGCCCTGAACTATGTGGAGGCACCTTGGCTAGTGCCAGGGTGCCCTCACACTTAGTAACGTTCCACCTAACCTTCCCTAGGTGAGGGTTAGACATATAGGTGACTTATAAGTTACTTAAGTGCAGTGAAAATGGCTGTGAAGTAACTTGGATGTTATTTCACTCAGGCTGCAGTGGCAGTCCTGTTTAAGAATTGTCTGAGCTTCCTATAGGTGGCAAAAGAAATGCTGCATCCCATAGGGATCTCCTGGAACCCCAATACCCTGGGTACCTAGGTACCATTTACTAGGGAATTATAAGGGTGTTCCATTGTGCCAATCAGAATTGGTAAAAATGGTCACTAGCCTGCAGTGACAATTTTAAAGACAGAGAGAGCATAAGCACTGAGGTTCTGGTTAGCAGAGCCTCAGTGATACAGTTAGGCACCACACAGGGAACACATTCAGGCCACAACCTATGAGCACTGGGGTCCTGGCTAGCAGGGTCCCAGTGAGACATATAAAACACACTGACAAACAGGGTTTTCACTATGAGCACTGGGGTCCTGGCTAGCAGGATCCCAGTGAGACAGTAAAAACACACTGACATATACTCACACACAGGCCAAAAGTGGGGGTAACAATGCTAGATGGGGGCTACCTTCCTACATGTTGTGAGGTGCGTGGGTGGTGTATAGGTGATGGTGGTGTGTGGCTCTGGTCTTGTCTGTGGTCGTGGTGTCTATCTTGTTGCAATTGTTTGTAATGGTAAAGGGTTGTGGGTATTGTGGGTGTGTATTTTATAGTGGTGTGTGTGTGTGTGTGTGTGGTTTGTGTATGGGTGTCAGGTGTGTGTAGCCTGAATTGTCCAATGTTGTGCTGCTTTGTATGTGTGTGTATATTCTGAGCGCGGCAGTATGTACCTCCAATGGTTTACCGCCATTGAATGTCCTCTGTGGTGATTCGTGGGTCATAATGTGATGGGCGTTGTTCTGTTGGCGTAACGGTGTGGGTTTTGATACCGCCAGTTTATCGCTGACCTTTGGTGTGGCGGACTTGTGTGTGTGGCTAAATAGTGATGTATTGGTGTATGTGTGTCCTAATATGGTGAACGGATATCCACCGCCGCAGCGGTATGTGACGGTATGCTGACGGTAGTCAGCGTGGCGGTAAGTGGGATTTACCGCCATTGTCATAATAAGGGCAATTGTGTGTCTTCCAGCCTGGCCGGGATATCACATTTCATTTCTACATCAACATTGTATTTTTTTTTAAAACACACAAATCGTGCATGCACTTACTTCCCCATACTACAATTACCACAGAATTATGCACTTTTAACTATCAGAGTTCGAAGCCCAACCCCTCCTACTCTTTAGGTAAGCAGGCTCTGGAATGTCGCCCGTCCGCTTGAACAAACAGGTGTAATTCTCACCTGGTTTGAGCGCAATGTTCTATTCAAGCGTCACCGGCGGTGCTTCCTTCAGCTGCATCCAGGGACTTGAGGAAGTAGCGGGCTCCTGGCTGCCGCTCGCCAAAATGTAGTTGAGTTTTTGTCAGAAATAAAGAAGTGACACAATTCTAATAATAATTGAGTATATTTATAAGTAAATAAAATACGGCCGGGAGTACAGCACAGTTCTGTAACTGAAGCCACACTCAACACAGCTCTTACAAACAGCGATTTCTTTGCTCTTGGTGGGCACCTAAGTTCCACCTCCTTCATTACATTTACAATTAACAAAGACTATAATTCTTTAAATGCTATCTGACTACCTGTTACTAAAATTCAGGTATAACAGATCAGATATAATACATATATATCTTCCTACATACACAGTGACCTTCAATCCTACCCTTTGAGCTCTATCAATATGTCTTCCCTACGCGTCTGCCAACTTTGAAGTTTTACGGTCTGTCTCCCACTCCCTGCCAACCTTGAAACACAAACATCTAGTGCTGTGTCTCCCTTTCAGCCTATCATGATTTACCCCTTCTCCTAACCCTGGAATCAGAAAGTGGCTCAGACTCTCCTTTGTGTATGCGTCCTTCTAAATTATCTATGGCATGCGAAGTCGGACTGTGACTGCTTTTACTCTGCACCTGGCCTCTCTCTTCATTCTCCTTTCTGTCCCTGCATCCCTACGTGACCATTGTATTCAAACCGAGGCCTGTACTTTTCATGTATCATGTACACCGCTGCACATTTGTTTTCTACGTCGTGTGTTGATCAGAGTAGGCCTTCTGTCATTTTCTTGAGGCCTATTACAAGTGTCCTAATACTCTGCTAAATTCTATGCCGATTTATCAAACTGTGCCACACTTATTAGCAGATCGAACTGGACTAAAAAATAAATTCCAGTTTTATGCCAGATTTTGTTTAGATTTGTCAAATTGTGCCTAGGTTAGAAGCAAATCAGGTCCATTTTTTAAAGGAAAAAAATAAAAAAATTAGGTGTAACCTAACGTCTGGGTACTTAGGAGAAAAAATTGCAATTTTCCTTTACAGTTGCAGTCTTATTGGTTTATAGCAATTGTACCTGATTTTTCTGTCCCACTACGCTGAAATTATGTTCAATGCGAACAAAATGTAATTAAGATGGTGGTGAAAAAAAAAACTGCAAACGTTCCATCAATCAGTCAGATTACACATGTAATTATTCTGGGGGTGTGACGAAGTGTATGCTACCGCCAGCTATTCTTTAGTCGTTCTCGCATATGGGGAAGTTTGTATTGTTGTTGACCATGCTGTATGGTAATTACTTTTGGTTAACACCTTTCCACTACGTAGCAGGCAAAACGCAGATTGAAATGTGGGTGGATGGAGGGCAGGGTGCACGCCTCCTGTGTACAGAAAGAACAGGTAGAGCCAAGTGCCTATGCATGCCCCATAGACACACACGTTTCACATGGGCATCAATAGTACTATTTCCTTGGCAAAGACTGGAAGAGTGAGAGAATTCCCAACTTGCCAGCGCTTCCCAGAAGGATGGGGCAGAGAGCATCACAGCTGAAGTTGACAAGGGGTCAAAGAGAGGCACTACCGGCTGGAGCAGAGGTAGTCGGGTGCCTGAACTTCGGGCGACAAAAGCAAAAAGAACAGATGATGGACGGAGTACGGAACAAATCAAACATTCACTCCATCATAGGCATCTACATGTCCACCTCTTCTGTTTATACCTCAGAAACACCTACCTCTGCATCTAATCTGTATGTACTTCATAGGCACCTACCTGTGCACCTCCTCTGTTTGTAGCTCATAAGCACCTACATGTGCACCTCCTGTTTCTACCTCACATGCACCTACCTATGCACCTCCTATGTTTGTAACTCATACACGTCTACCTGTACGCCTCCTCTGTTTGTACCTCATGAACACCTACCTGTTCGCCTCCTCTGTTTGTACCTCATTCGCACCTACCTCTGCACCTCTTCTGTTCCTCCTAAGCACCTACCGGTGCACCTTCTCTGTATGTACCTCATAGACAAATACCTATGTGCCTCCTCTGTTTGTACCTCACAGGCGAGCTTCCAAAAATAAGCTTGTAATCCCTATGCTGACATCCGTGGCCTCTTGACTGTAAGGCCATTATCTGACTTCTGCTGAACGCTGCAGAGTGAGTGTCCAGACGTAAGGGAGCTGAAGGACAGGAAATGAGGTAAACTTGAATATAAGAAATATGGAAAGGTAGAAATGCAGCCTCACCTGTGGATAACTCACACCGATCTGCCCAATGCCCATCCAGTCACAAAGTAGCATCCTAGGTCCCAAACTTACAACATTAAGTCAGATACCATGTGAAGGCAGAAAAAGAGGAAAAAGGTTAAATGCACACATCCGTTGCGGGGATATACCCGGTGAATTATTAGTTGTGATGGATTCTCTTAATGACTGATATTGTTGAATAATAAATTATATGACTCAATGTTTGTTTGCCTTATTTGTGCAGATAATGTAAAGGTTGGGCGTTACAATCAACCACTCATTCTTTTTTACAAAAAGGCCCTGGAAGGAGCTGCATCTTTTTAAGTTGTCTTTCAGGGCCAGAATCAGGCACTATAAGCTCTGCTAGTTTGAGGGAGATGGGCAGGTGTTATGGCAATAGGAAGCCCACCTCAACTCGCAATAATGCTCCAATCTTTCAGGTTAGAAAAAAACAGTAATGCTTGAACCAGGGGAGCTTTTGAAAGTGTCAAAGATGACTTGATGAACAGTAAGGTGAAGGCAGGAGTTGGCATTTGAGCTGATCCAATGTGAACAGGGAAGCATTTATTTGAAGTGTGTGAATTGAGGTATTTTTGTTATATACTTCCTGAAGAGTTACCTTTGTTATATATTTCCTGAAGAGTTATTAGATAACAGCAGCCCAGCCTGATCCCTCTGTTTTTCCACAATCAGTTCTTCTTTAAATTAAATCTTATCCATTTGCATCTACCTAAAGCAGCGCCAGTACCACATAGGTACTTCGTGATCGTCCTTCCTTTATTAAGTTACTCTGGGAACACTGGTAAATCACCTCCTTTTCAGAAGTTAATACTTTGTGACATAGGCACTCCGTAAGCATCCTTCCTTTACTAAGTTACTTTGTGAATGCTGGTAAATCCCCTCCTTTTCAGAAGATAATACGATGTGACATGTTCAACAAAACGTTTAGTTAAATATCCGTGTATGGTGAAGTATTCCTTGCTAAGTTTCAAAGACGGTTAAGTAGAGATGTAATTTACAACCAGTTCAATATTGTGTATTCACATTTCCATTTAGTAATTTTTTATATCTTCACATCCAACAGAAAACAAGCCTTGAATGTATGACATTATTATGAATAAAGAAGATAAAACTGCAGATCTGCAAAGAACAGTCACCAACACTCACCTTGGTATTCAGGAAAATATCAATACAGACAGCAACTGAGAAACCTGCTCATAAACTGATCCTGGAAGAAGCATTTAAGGGCAATTCAGTGGATGTAAGAATCTGAGCTGTGCACCTCAACACCACAAGACGAAGAAATGACTGCTTGAAAATGAAGGCAGCAACAACAACAATAACAAACTACCTCTTGTATAAACGCGTGTCCAACACCAGCTTTGGTCATGGGATCAGTATGATGTTACAGCAGTGTTTTGTTTTCTAAAGTGATAACAGACCATCATTCAATGCTCTGCGTGTATTGCAAACTCTTCCTGGTCAAATCACAGCAACCAGAGAAAAGCACAACAGAGTGGAGCCAAACACCTGAAGGGTAAAGGAAAGAGGAGTTCTGCTGTCTACAATACAACAGACTGTTCCAATTTGCACCGGCCAGAAGGGAGATGAATCTCTACCTGCAAGCGTGCATAGCCATAATCCAATCTAAAGTCACAACCACCTACATCATATTTGATATATGAGTGTGACACGTATTTAATGGCTATTGAACGCTAGTTTTAATTCAGAAATCAAACGTAAAAGTGCTTTATCAGCCATATGGCTCATCAGGAAGCACAGACTTGGGCTGTAGACAAATATATACCCGACCCACAGACACTAACCACGAAAAACAAATCATACACATTTAGTGAGAGCTTTAGTTTCTCACTTCAATTAAAGCACCATCAGAAAACTCACACAGAAAAAAACCCATTCAAGTCCAGTGAATGTGTGAAGAGCATCAGTCAATTACCAGAATTACAGAGCCATCAGCAAACACGCAGAGGGGAAAAACCATACAAGTGCAGTGAATGCGAGAAGAGCTTTAGTCGACTATCAGTTCTAAAAAAGCATCAACGAACACACACCGGGGAAAGACCATTCAAGTGCAGTGAATGTGGCAGCACTTTTAGTTATGCTTCATCATTAGGGATTCATCAGCGAACACACACAGGGGAAAAACCATTTAAGTGCAGTGAATGTTTAAAGAGCTTTAGTCAATTATTACACCTCCAAAGACATCATCAAACACACACAGGGGAAAAGCCATACCATTGCACTGAATGTGGAAGTAGTTTTAGTGATTCTTCACAACTCAGGATTCATCAGCGAACACACACAGGGGAAAAACCATTCAAGTGCAGTGAATGTGCAAAGTGCTTTAGTATGTCATCACACCTACGAAGACACCAGCGAACACACACAGGGGAAAAACCATTCAAGTGCAGTGAATGTGCAAAGTGTTTTAGTATGTCATCACAATTACAAAGACACCAGCGAACACACACAGGGGAAAAGCCATTCAAGTGCAGTGAATGTGCAAAGTGTTTTAGTATGTCATCACAATTACAAAGACATCAGCGAACACACACAGGGGAGAAACCATTCAAGTGCAGTGAGTGTGGCAGCGCTTTTATTTACTCTTCATCATTAAGGATTCATCAGCAAACACACACAGGGGAAAAAACATTCAAGTGCAGTGAATGTGTGAAGAGCTTTAGTCAGTTATCAGACCTAAAAAGACATCAGCGAACACACACAGGGGAAAAGCCATTCAAGTGCAGTGAGTGTGGCAGCGCTTTTATTTACTCTTCATCATTAAGGATTCATCAGCGAACACACACTGGGGAAAAACCATTCAAGTGCAATGAATGTCTGAAGAGCTTTAGTCACTTATCAAACCTAAAAAAACATCAGCGAACACACACGGGGGGAAAGCCCTTCAAGTGTAATGAATGTGGCAGCACTTTTACTTACTCTTCATCATTAAGGATTCATCAGCAAACACACAAAGAGGAAAAAACATTCAAGTGCAGTGAATGTCTGAAGAGCTTTAGTCACTTATCAAACCTAAAAAGACATCATCGCACACACACAGGGGAAAAACCATTCAAGTGCAGTGAATGTGGCAGCGCTTTTATTTACTCTTCATCATTAAGGATTCATCAGCGAATACACACGGGGAAAAGCCATTCAAGTGCAGTGAATGTGGAAGAACTTTTAGTTATGCTTCATCATTAGGGACTCATCAACGAACACACACCGGGGAAAGACCATTCAAGTGCAGTGAATGTGGCAGCACTTTTAGTTATGCTTCATCATTAGGGATTCATCAGCGAACACACACAGGGGAAAAACCATTTAAGTGCAGTGAATGTTTAAAGAGCTTTAGTCAATTATTACACCTCCAAAGACATCATCAAACACACACAGGGGAAAAGCCATACCATTGCACTGAATGTGGAAGTAGTTTTAGTGATTCTTCACAACTCAGGATTCATCAGCGAACACACACAGGGGAAAAACCATTCAAGTGCAGTGAATGTGCAAAGTGTTTTAGTATGTCATCACACCTACGAAGACACCAGCGAACACACACAGGGGAAAAACCATTCAAGTGCAGTGAATGTGCAAAGTGCTTTAGTATGTCATCACAATTACAAAGACATCAGCAAACACACACAGGGGAGAAACCATTCAAGTGCAGTGAATGTGGCAGAGCTTTTAGTTATGCGTCATCATTAGTGATTCATCAGCGAACACACACAGGGGAAAAAACATTAAAGTGCAGTGAATGTGTGAAGAGCTTTAGTCAGTTATCAAACCTACATAGACATCAGCGAACACACACAGGGGAAAGCCCTTCAAGTGCAGAGAATGTGGTAGCGCTTTTATTTACCCTTCAACATTAATGATTCATCAGCGAACACACAAAGAGGAAAAAACATTCAAGTGCAGTGAATGTCTGAAGAGCTTTAGTCACTTATCACCGCCGGCCACCAGGGTCGTAATGACCACCTTAGTCACTTATCAGGCCTACAAAAGCATCAACGAATACACACCAGGGAAAGACATAAAGGTGCAGTAAATGTGTGAATAGGATCAGTTGATTATCAAAACTACGAAGACATCAGCAAACACACAGGGGGTAAACAATACTTTTACGGTCAATGTGGAAGTAGGTTTAGGAACGTACCAACATTAAGGATTCATCAGGGAACATTCACAGGGGAACAGCCTTTCAATTGCCCCGAATGTGTGAAGAGCTTTAGTTTACCAGGCCTACAAATATATCAAGGAACACACATACAGCGGAAAAGCCATTCAAGTGCAGTGAATGTATGAAGAGCTTTAGTCAAATGCAGTGAATGTGAAAATAGTCTCAGTGACTTTTCAACATTAAGGATTCATCAGTGGACACACACTGGGGAAAAGCCTTTTGGGTGCAGTGAATGTGTGGATAGCTTTTGTCAGTTATTAAACCTATTGGTACATCAGCAAACGCACACAGAAGAAAAACAAAAACATTGCAATGAATGTCAGAACTGCTTTTGTCAATTATCAGCTGTCTAGAAGTCTTGAGCAAACACACAGTGGGAAGACCTAGAAGTGCACTGAAATTGTGAAGAGCTTTTGTCAATTTTCGATTCCACACAGTCCTCAGCGAACACTTTCATTTCACTCACATGGAAATAATCCTAGCGGTGCAGCGAGTCTGGAAAGAACTTAAGAAGATTACCAATAATAATGAACCATCTGAGGGCATAGACAGGAGCAAAAAAGTGCAGTTATTTCAACATGAAGGAATTACAGAGAAAGCTAAAATGTCAATGATGTGGGACATTCAAATACCAGATCGTAGAAGACCCGTCTAGTCAGAAAAGAAAAAACACAAATCTCGATACCTGTAGAATTATAAAACGTGTCTATTCTCAGTGATTGTTCACTTTTGCACACATAACAAAACAACATGACATACCAGGAAGCACATTAGGAGACTAGCACATTGTTGACTAAAATGAAAGAAACATTGTTGGTTTTTATTCAGTTGCAAAGAAAAACATCCAAGCACACCTGTTCCTGCTACCTGTAAAGGCAGCACTCTGAACAATACTGGGACTAACAAGGGTACTTTCAGCTAACTTGAGGGGTTAGTGATAAAACCCATAAACCCAACACACCTCGACTGAGTCCCAGCAAGAAGAACTAGTTTAACAAGCACACGCTGGTGAATGTTCACAGCTGATCGTGGTGTTTGGTCATTTTCATACAACATTGATGATTCACTGGCAGTAGCCGGAGAACAGTGTCCAAAAGCACAAGACATGAAAGCAGCGGAATGTGAGCTGTAACTCTCAGGGTTAATGCTTGCAGTGCACGATATTTACCACCCAATGCCTGACATGGAAGAAGCAATGCTAATGTCCATCCTCACATGCACCTGTCAATGCACCCATCATAGTGGCACTTCCCAGGGATATTTAACATTGAGCTGGATCTTGGCTGACTGCTCACTACGTAAATGATTCACTGTTAGATTAATTGTATATAAATGTGTTTTATGACTTTCTTATTTACAGAGAATTATTCAACCAAATCCTAATTGGGTAAAGGACAGAATCGGGGCATGATGGCACAATTCTTGAGAGGAATTATTGTGAAATGACAGAACCCACTATAAAGAGTTTCTCATAAAACTATAAGCACCATGAACGGGCGAAGAGTGAGCAAGGGGAAAAAGTTATGGTTGTCTGAGGGTGGAAACGCACCTCCAAAGATCACATCTAGAACTTTGTTCTTCCTAGGTCTCGAACAAACTGCTTTATGTGTTTTGTTTCTTAAAATGGGAGGCTGTGCCTCAGAGCCCAGTAAGAACATGCAGTGCTAAAATTCTAGCAAATGTAAACTATGTAGCTTTTCCACAGCCATATAACGCCCCTTTAACCTTTGTTTTTTTCAGTCAATTCCTAATTTTAAATTTTTTATTCTATTTTCTAAGTATACTGTCTCTGTAATCTTTGTTTATTTGAGTGAAGAAAGTAGTGTATCCTGACTTATCCCACGTTTAGCCTTGTTCAAAAAAGACATTTTAACATTTTACACATAGTGAGGTCACTTTATTGTAGTTTAACATGCTATAAGACTGTCCCACATACAAAAATATTGGCAGTATAAATACAGTGCATATGACAAATTGTCACCTATCGTTTCGCTCATGGACGTGTTGTCAGGGCTCTGGAGATGGGAACCTCCATTGGTAAAATGTATATATTACTAATAACAAATGCCTCTGCAGTATATGTATTGAACTAAAGTGAAGCACAGGTGTTCAGGAAACAGCCTATTTTTAATCCAAAAGAGTATACCTTGCTCTTTCATAATGTTTGCTGCATCATTTAAGCATTGAATCAGTTGATGTATCCGCTCGTTCTTTGGACCTTATAACTAAGGGCCTCATTACGAACATGGCGGGACACAGTGTCTCCGCCCACCGGCCTGGCGGGGAACACGGGCGCAACATTTAGGGCGGCTCCATGAGAAGCCGCCGCCAATGTTGTTGTGCGGCAGGTGCAGCAGCACCCGTCGCGTATGTCACTGCCCGTAAATCGGGCAGTGACATGCGCGACGGGGGCCCCTGGGAACTCCCTCCGCCAGCCTTTTCCTGGCGGGACATCCCGCCAGGAAAAGGCTTGCAGCATTTGAAACATTATCCGCAGGTAGCGCAGGTACCCTGACAGATGGCGTTTCCGAGCATGGCGGTGGGTGACGGCTGCCGTTGGCGGCCATCACCCTGTTCTTTATATGGCGGTTCGGCCCACCATGCCGTCTGGCGGCTTTAGCCACCACTGCCGGCATGGCGGGCCTAACCGCCAAGTTCGAAATGAGGGCCTAAGTGTGACTCTGGCTTGACTCCCCCCATGAATTTTGTGACTTGCCGAGATCTTATTTTTACCAGAATGAAGCCACTGAACCAGCGGATTCTGTTTGAAGAATGGGGTGAAATAGTTAAATCCCACATCAAAAACATTTAATTGCTAGGACGATCAATTGCACATCCTGCAACTCCTCTTCCACACCAGTTGTCCCTTATTCTCAAATGTTCAGAAGGATTTGTTGTCTGAATGTCAGAAGCGGCAGAGACATTCATGAAGCTAAAGCAAGAAGGAGTGTGGCAGATATAGAGGGCAAAAGAGAGATAAAGGGAGCGAGACAAAGAAAGAGGGATCAAAATGAAAGAAAGTGAAAATATAAAGAAGAAGCAGCCAAATACTTGCAATGTGTGACACCACTAGAGGAACGGCTTGAATACCTGTGAATTTATATATTTATTTTCAATACCCATAGACTAACGTCATGCCAATAAACAGGGCACAAGTTGTGAGAAAGAAAGGGAGGGGGACCCTTCTCATATGCAAATCGCAATGATGTCACAAAAAGTGATGTCAGGCCCTTATAATAATCCTCATGTGAAAGGTCGACGGCCTATTTTAAAAACAATAAACATAAAATAATGTTAAAAGAACATTTTGGTTTTACTTTTTATGCATCATGTTTTTCCCACTATCAATCTGTAACTAAACTCGGAAATGGCTGAAAGTGTAAATATTATTAAACAGATATGTGGAACTTGGAAATTATATTATTATATAACTTTCAGCAAATAAATAAAATGTGCTGCCAACTTGTGTTTGTTTCCTGATGGTGTTCTTTACCCAGCTCCAAATCACAAAGGTGTTTCACATATACAGTGTGTCAAGCAATAGAAGGGTTAATTTTGTCATGTTCTCTGTTGCTCTCTTGTGCCATTCACACAAATAAAGGGGACGATGCTGGTGGGACGGGTAGTTACAAACACTCTGATGCCAGTATTTGCAAATGCAAGAACCTGCAGTGCCATCCACCAGGTAACACCTCCCAGCCGCAGGCTGGGGCGGAGGTGGAACTGAGTCCCTTTTCTAAAAAATAGTAGGGGGCCTCCATCAAACTGCATCCTCCCCCGACGTGTGCCCTACTGATAATGAAATAGTGAATTTGAGTAATGAACGATGAATTGAATTGACAGAAAGAAATGAGAAAAAGAGAACAAGAGAGCGAGATGCAGAAAGTATGGTGAAAACTAAAATAGAGACATGAGACAAGGAGAAAGTACAAACGGTTCACCCTTGGTAGATCATGCCCTTCTGCACACAGGACCCTTTTCAGGTTATTTATATAGAAAATAAATAAAAAAGAGGCCAGTATCCAGCCTTGTCTAACACCACAATTCAAGGCAAATTTAGATGTACACTCTCCAGCGGGCCCATAACAGACAGTAATGGTAAGGTCCAAATACAAGTCTCTAAGAAAAGTAACCAGCGTTTTATCAAAACCCACGCCCATCAACATGTTTCAGAGCTTAGCCCTGTTAACCCTGTCCATAGCTGAGCTGAAGTCCATAAACCCCAAATGAAGGGAGCCTGTCTTTGCCTTGGTGTACTTGGCTACAAGTAGGTAGAGATTTAAACCTTGGCCCACGTTGCCCTACCCAGGCTGGAAGCCATATTATACATCAGAGAAAGGCTCATGTTCACTAGCCCACACAGTTAACCTTCTCAATAGAACTCTCCCAATTACTCTCACTCTTGATTATTTCAATGAAATGGGCCTGTAACAGCAGGGTCCATCCTTATTGCCCTTTTTATGTTTCCCCTAGGCAGCACATGCGCTATCTCCTCAAGAAATGTTATCTATTCTGTTAAGTATGTGCCCCCCCCTTTGCTGCCCGTTGCTTTTAATCTCGTAAATGTGAGTTTTTTACTGGTCAGTTGTATTTGTCTCTCCTTTCGTTGCTTGGTTTCCTCCCATGGCAACTACCCATGTTACATGTACGCTTACTCTGTTCTTAATGTATATATTTGTCAGCGCACTACTTTTTATGTCAACTTTAACTCATTTTCAGGTTCAAAATGGTAACACAGCTGCTCCCGTCAAAGTTGAACGCAAGTTTGGCATCCAGCCGCTACTGCACTGCCTCATCCCCGCTTTTCCTGTCCCTTGCCCTGGGCGGCGCCCGCTTCATGACCACCACACTTCCTCTCAGTATTGCTGGCTCTGCTCACTCCTCCCCCTGCTCTCGCCGGCTTCCAGCAGTGCCCCTTCTTCCTCCCTCCTGCTTGATGGGCTTGTTACTCTGCTGAGGCCCGTGCGGAGCTTCTGATATCCTTCATTTATTCTTTTGGCTCCTGCAATGATTTGCAACCATGGGTACTATGACCCAAATTTAAGAAGAGCCTAGTGCCACCCAGCACCATATTAGCGTCATTTTTTTATGTTAATGTTCTTGTTAGATTGGCAAAAACGTTGTGCCAAATTTACAAAGTGGAGCAATACATGCATTGTGCCACTTTGTAAACCCTGGCGCCACCTTATGCCTGCGCCAGACATAATGCATGCAAGGGGGCGTTCCTCCATTAGGGGGCCCAGAAATATGGCCCAGTGGAATCTGTGAGATTCCACTGCACCATTTTTCTCGTCATTTTTAATGCCAGCTCAGTGCAGGCATTAAATTGAGGCACACCATTGTTTATAATGGGCCTCTATGTACTTTGCAGGATTAGTGCCAAAATTGTTGCCACTAATCCTGCAAAGTACCACAATAGCATCAGAAATCATGACGCTATTAATCCTAACGTGCTCCATGGTGCGCTGTATCATTAATACAGCGCACACTTGGTGCGTTAGTGGCACAATGGGGCGCAAGAAAAATGGCGCTTCATGTAATGAAGCACCACTTTTCTTAAATCTGGGCCTATATTTTTTATCAGAGCAATCTCTAGTTCTTGTTTACTTTCTTCTCACCCACCCAAATCCTGATTCTTCTCTTCCCCCTGCGTCTTTTTCTTCTCCCCCTCCCACACGCACTGGTCTCTATTTATTCAGCCCCATTCCAACTGAAGCGCTGGCCACTTCATAGCACTTAGATTTTTTTCCGTGGACTGGTTGTGCTGAGGCGACGATAGAAGAAAGAAAACAATTCAACACATGAAAATACAACAGACAGCAGCAGCAGCCTCTGCAGAGAGGTACAGGAAAAGGCTCTGCACACACGAGCAGGTACATGATGGGTTACCATAGCTTTGTGATATAAAATTACCAAAAGGTTTCAATCCTGTTTTGACCCTATTTAACAATACAGGCCATGAGCTGCAGTGGGGTGTGTCCTTCCTCCATGGCAGCAACAAACAAAACAGCTGGCAGAGGTCCTGTCCCTCACAGAATTTATTATCTCATGTTGATTGACTGCTATCCAGCTCTGTGCTCTTCTCGGTCTTTATCTCTGCTGTTTGCTTTATTTTCCAATTCAAATTGTTCCATGCACAATTAAGTTTCCCACCTGCCGCCAAGGAGGATTTGTGTTGATGGATGCTTCTCCAACAGTGCACCTCCCTCCTTATTGGTAAATGGCAATGCCAGGCAAGATGGTACTCTCCTACAATATCCACGAAATCATAGTGACTGCATCTCTTAGGAACTGGTTTCCATGAAACTTAACAGCACCGACACAAACAATGTACTTTGTAGTGACTTGGCTCCTTCAAACGTTTGGGAACAACTTTTAATTAAAGTGGCTAGCTGTCTTGGGCCAAATTCCAAATTTTCTGAATAAGGGGTAACCTTATGAGCCAGACTAAAATGCACCTTTTTACATGAAACACTGAACACCAGCACAGAAAAAGGACTGGACAAGAATGTACCTCCCTTGAAGAAGTAGGCTTGTACTCCAGGCCTGAGGAGAAGGCCTTCTCATGAGGCTCCATGTTCACCTGCTCAACTTTGTCCCAACATGGTGTTGTGAGGTACTTTGAGATGAAAGCTTTGGAAAGATCGGATATCTGCTCCCTGTACTGAGCTTGGCCACAGAACACTGAGACTTAAGCTCGATGGACTCTGTGGGCCTCCTACTCTCTCCATGGCCGTCCCCCACCTCCAGACATATATTAACTGTGTGTAGGAAAGTACCATCTTGCCTGGCATGTTACCCCCATATTTCACTGTATATATGTTGTTTTAGTGTATGTGTCACTGGGACCCTGCCAGCCAGGGCCCCAGTGCTCATAAGTGTGCCCTGTATGTGTTCCCTGTGTGATGACTAACTGTCTCACTGAGGCGCTGCTAACCAGAACCTCAGAGGTTATGCTCTCTCTGCTTTCTAAATTGTCACTAACAGGCTAGTGACCAATTTCACCAATTCACATTGGCATACTGGAACACCCTTATAATTCCCTAGTATATGGTACTGAGGTACCGAGGGTATTGGGGTTCCAGGAGATCCCTATGGGCTGCAGCATTTCTTTTGCCACCCATAGGGAGCTCTGACAATTCTTACACAGGCCTGCCACTGCAGCCTGAGTGAAATTACGTCCACGTTATTTCACAGGCATTTACCACTGCACTTAAGTAACTTATAAGTCACCTATATGTCTAACCTTCACCTGGTGAAGGTTGGGTGCTAAGTTACTTAGGGTGTGGGCACCCTGGCACTAGCCAAGGTGCCCACACATCGTTCAGGGCAAATTCCCCGGACTTTGTGAGTGCGGGGACACCATTTCACGTGTGCACTATACATAGGCCACTACCTATGTATAGCGTCACAATGGTAATTCCGAACATGGCCATGTAACATGTCTAAGATCATGGAATTGTCACCCCAGTGCCATTCTGGCATTGGGGAGACAATTCCATGGTCCCCGAGTCTCTAGCACAGACCCGGGTACTGCCAAACTACCTTTCCCGGGCTTTCACTGCAGCTGCTGCTGCTGCCAACCCCTCAGACAGGTTTTTGCCCTCCTGGGGTCCAGCCAGGCCTGGCCCAGGAAGGCAGAACAAAGGACTTCCTCAGAGAGAGGGTGTTACACCCTCTCCCTTTGGAAAAAGGTGTCAGGGCTGGGGAGGAGTAGCCTCCCCCAGCCTCTGGAAATGCTTTGATGGGCACAGATGGTGCCCATCTCTGCATAAGCCAGTCTACACCGGTTCAGGGATCCCCCAGCCCTGCTCTGGCACGAAACTGGACAAAGGAAACGGGAGTGACCACTCCCCTGACCTGCACCTCCCAGGGGAGGTGCCCAGAGCTCCTCCAGCGTGCCCCAGACCTCTGCCATCTTGGATTCAGAGGTGTGCTGGCACACTGGACTGCTCTGAATGGCCAGGGCCAGCAGGTGACGTCAGAGACTCCTTCTGATAGGCTCTTACCTGTGTTACTAGCCTATCCTCCTTCCTAGGTAGCCAAACCTCCTTTTCTGGCTATTTAGGGTCTCTGCTTTGGGGAATTCTTCTTTGGATATATCTGTGTATTGTGTTTTCTTATGATATTGTGCATATGACACCAGTGGTATAGTAGGAGCTTTGCATGTCTCCTAGTTCAGCCTAAGCTGCTCTGCTATAGCTACCTTCTATCAGCCTAAGCTGCTAGAAACACCTCTTCTACACTAATAAGGGATAACTGGACCTGGTACAGAGTGTAAGTACCCCTTGGTACCCACTACAAGCCAGGACAGCCTCCTACGTTGGTTGTGCAGTGGTGGGATAAGTACTTGCAACTACTTACCACTTTGTCATTTTGTACTTTTCATAAGAGAAAAATATACAAAACAAGTTCAGTGTATGTACACCTAACCAACAAGTTTTGCTTTTCTTCTCTTACACTATCTGCTAAGTGCTGAAAAGTACTCCTAAACTTTCAAAAAAGTTTCAAAAAGTTGAAAACGTTTTTTTTCCTGTTCTTTAAAAAGTCCTGAAACTTTTTCCATCTTTTATCTGTCTCTAAACCTTTTTCTATCATGTCTGGTGTAGGAACTCCTCTTAATTTGGTCAATACAACTTGTGACCACCTTAACTTTAAGAGCCTAAGGAGTCTCTGCATTGATAGAGGTTTAGTGGTAGGAAAGAACCCTTCTAGAGAGTTACTGTCTAATATGCTTATTGAGAATGATAAGGCCCAGGGTGGCACCTCATCTGAAAAGTTGATAGATAGCTCACACTCTGACTCAGGGGAGCCCCCAGTAGGAGTGTTGCAGGGTTCCCTTCTTAATCTGCCCCTTAGCAGACCACCTAGCAATGCTGGTAGTAATAGAAGCTCCCATCACAGTAGGGATGTTTTTGTTCCTGGAGGCCAGGTTGTTAGGGTGCCAACTGTTAGGGACAAATCTCCCTCTGCTCATTCAAATCTTTCTTCTGTGTCAAAACATTCCCAACCCACCCACCCTGATGACAAGATGTTAGAAAGGGAACTCAATAAGTTGAGAGTGGAAGAGTCCAGGCTGAAGCTTAAACAGCAACAGCTGGCTCTAGACAGGGATTCCCTAGACTTAGAAAAAGAGAGACAGAGGTTGGGGTTAGGACCCCATGGTGGCAGCAGCAGTATTCCAGATAGCAATCCTGTGAGAGAGCATGATTCTAGGAATCTGCATAAGATAGTTCCCCCTTACAAGGAGGGGGATGACATTAACAAGTGGTTTGCTGCACTTGAGAGGGCCTGTGTGGTTCAGGGGGTCCCTCAAAGGCAGTGGGCTGCTATCCTATGGCTATCTTTCAGTGGAAAGGGCAGGGATAGGCTCCACACTGTGAAGGAAAATGATGCCAATAATTTTACAGTTTTGAAGAATGCACTCTTGGATGGATTTGGCTTAACCACTGAGCAATACAGGATTAAGTTCAGAGAAACCAGAAAAGAGTCCTCACAAGACTGGGTAGACTTTGTTGACTATTCAGTGAAGGCCTTGGAGGGGTGGTTACATGGCAGTAAAGTTTCTGACTATGAAAGCCTGTACAATCTAATCCTGAGAGAGCATATTTTGAATAATTGTGATTCTGATTTGTTACACCAATATCTAGTGGACTCAGATCTGACCTCTCCCCAAGAATTGGGAAAAAGGCAGACAAATGGGTCAGAACAAGAGTGAACAGAAAAGTTCATACAGGGGGTGACAAGGATGGCAAGAAGAAGGATGGTAAGTCTTCAGACAAGGGTGGGGACAAATCTAAAAATGAGTCTTCATCAGGCCCACAAAAACACTCTGGTGGGGGTGGGGGGGGTCCAAATCCACTTCTAATCAAGTAAAGAAACCATGGTGCTATTTATGTAAAGTAAAAGGCCATTGGACAACTGATGCCAGCTGTCCAAAGAAAAGCACCAAGCCTCCCACTACCACAACCCCTACTGCAATCTCTAGTGCCCCTAGTAATAGCAGTGGTGGTGGGAGCAAACGTACTAATAGCCAATCCAAGGGAGTAGCTGTGCTCACTTTTGGTAATTTAGTTGGGGTTGGTCTTGTTAGAGAGACCACAGAGGCTGTGTTAGTCTCTGAAGGTGCCATTGATTTGGCCACCTTGGTTGCTTGTCCCCTGAATATGGATAAGTACAAGCAACTTCCCCTAATCAATGGTGTTGAGGTTCAGGCCTACAGGGACACAAGTGCCAGTGTTACCATGGTAATAGAGAAACTGGTACACCCTGAACAACACCTACTTGGTCACCAGTACCAAGTGACAGACGCTCAGAACAACACTTTTAGCCACCCCATAGCTGTTGTGAATCTCAACTGGGGGGGGGGTGGTTACTGGTCCAAAGAAAGTTGTGGTTGCCTCAGATTTACCTGTAGACTGTCTACTAGGGAATGATTTAGAGACATCAGCTTGGGCAGAAGTGGAGTTGGAGGCTCATGCAGCAGTGCTGGGCATTCCTGGGCATATTTTTGCTTTGACAAGGGCTCAGGCCAAAAAGCAAAAAGGACAGGGTGACTTGGATCCTGGAACAATGGACCAAGTACTCCCTAAAGCTAGGGTTAGTAAGGGTAAATCCCTACCCACTATCCCTCCCTCTACAGATGATTCTACTTCTGAGGAAGAAGAATTTTCCCCCTGTGCAGAACCTTCACCAGAGGAGCTGGCAGCAGACACTGGTGAGCTTTTGGGTGGAGGGGGGCCTGCCAGGGAGGAGCTGAGTGTGGCACAGCAAACCTGTCCCACATTAGAGGGTGTAAGACAGCAAGCTGTCAAACAGCAAAATGGGGATGTCAGTGACTCACATAGAGTTTACTGGGAGGACAACCTCTTGTACACAGAGGCAAGGGACCCAAAACCTGGAGGAGCCAGGAGATTGGTCATTCCCCTGCAGTACAGAGAGTTCCTCCTAACTCTGGCACACGACATTTCCTTGGCTGGACATTTGGGTCAGATTAAAACAGGGGTAGCAACTTTCTGTCTGAATACTTGAAGGTCATGTGGAAGGAATGTGGTGTAACATACAAATTCACCACACCTTATCATCCACAAACAAATGGACTGGTAGAGAGGTTTAATAAAACTCTCAAAGGAATTATAATGGGACTCCCTGAAAAACTCAGGAGGAGATTGGATGTCCTGTTACCTTGCCTCCTTTTTGCTTACAGGGAGGTACCCCAAAAAGGAGTGGGCTTCAGCCCCTTTGAACTCCTATTGGGACACCCTGTAAGAGGTCCCCTAACACTTGTGAAGGAAGGTTGGGAACAACCTTTAAAAGCTCCAAAGCAAGACATATTGGACTATGTATTCGGCCTAAGATCCAGAATGGCTGAGTACATGAAAAAGGCCAGTAAAAACCTTCAGGCCAGCCAAGAGCTCCAAAAGCAAAGGCATGACCAGAAGGCTGTTCTGATTCAGTACCAACCAGGACAGAAGGTGTGGTTATTGGAGCCTGTGGCCCCAAGAGCACTCCAAGACAAATGGAGTGGACCCCATCTCATTGTTGAAAAGAAGGGAGAGGTCACCTACTTAGTTGACCTGGGCACTGCCAGGAGTCCCCTTAGGGTGCTCCATATCAATCACCTAAAACCCTACTATGACAGGGCTGATCTCACCCTACTCATGGCAACAGATGAAGGACAGGAAGAAGAGAGTGACCCTCTCCCTGATCTCTTCTGATGACGCAGAAAAAAGAGGGTCCTACATATATTCACGCGTGTGTTGCATAATCGAATTATATAACCTAGTGTGATGTTAGTAAATGAAATAATGTACGAGGGAAAATGTGCCCTCGGAGTAGTTTGCCATCATTGTAATCGAGCTTTATTAATCATGAAGTATTGAAAACGTAGTAATCCGTTATAATTGCGACTGTATGCCATGATTTTCGTGTTTAAAACTGTTTGACTTAGCTTAAATTTAGTAGAGGCTTTGGCCTAGTTGCCTGGTCTCAAATTCTAACTGCGTGGCTTTCGTTGAACTAATGAAACATATATTCTTGCTTGAAGTTGTATTTTTCCAGTGGAGACGAGTAATGCACTTATCTTCAAGGTTCTGTACCAGGCCGGTTTCATCCCCTTTGATACAAGGTCAGTCTCTGCAGGTGCGGACAATGGAGGTACAGATAGTTAAATAATTGGCAAACCATGTAACAATTTGTGTTCCAAGGCTCCAAGGACAGTCTATGCATAAATGAGCGCTAGTAAAAGACAATTTTGATTGGTCAATTTGAAGCCAACCTATGAACCCTCCAATGGAGGAACCTGCAGATTTTGGAATGTTTCTTACTTAAACCTACTGGACGAAGAGAAGTCAGCCATTTTCCTCGATGCCAGCTTGAAGCCTGATGCCAGACTCCATTTTGGTCGACACCCTGACGCCCTCTTCTCTATCTGAGAGAAAGAGACTTTGAGAATTCTCACTCTAGAGACTTTAACTTTGATTTGCCCCGTCTTGCCCTTGCAATAACTTTACCCCATTCTCCTTGCCGCTGCAAGGAAACTTGCCCTTAACTTTGCCCCTTTTAACTTGCCCATGCTGATCGAACCGATATCTGAAGGACGAAGACATTCTTGAATGCTGTTTGTATTTGGTAAATATGAAAGGATAAATGTATTATGCATTGTGTTTTTCCTTTTAGGTACCAACTGCTATTTTGATAGAGCCCAAGCTAGGACTTTTCCAAATTTGTGTTGCCTAAATTCGTTTCGCATGAAGTCCCACATGCTAATGCTAATTAGAGGTTAGTTGAGGGTTTCATTCGATGCACCATGTCAAATTGAGATCTTGTTATGCTGACCAAATGTATGAAATCAGTCAAATACAATTAGTCTTATTAGTGATTTGCATTGCTATAACTGAATGTATTATTGTTCAGATTTTGCGTAGATTGCGGTCCTTCCACCGTAATGGACAGCTAGTAATGTTCATATACATGTCACATTTGGTTTTGAGACAAATATATATCGTGTTGGCTTTGTTAATATAGAGAAATAAATTCACTAACTTCTAATAAACTGGTGTGGTTATTCATGACTGAAAGGTCATGGTGCGCCGAAATACCAACTGTTATTGATTTCTGATGTGCTATATTGATCTAATATTGAGTATTGACTATTGATTACTATAGCTATTGATTATTGATTTGAATGACTCGACTATTCTCGAATGAGGAGAGCCCGACTCGGTTAAAAGATTCACCGACCTCCAACGTGTCCAGGATACAGGTAATTTATAAGGGCTGGACGCGTTATCAGTAGATGGTAGCAGAGATTGATGGTTTAGCCCTTTGGGACCCCATTCGAACAATAGACAGATTCAAGTTAGAATTTTCTTTGATAAAACAAGTTGGAGAGATGATGATGCCCTAAGTCCCCAATGACTTTCCCGGGATCTCGGAGCTTGCGAATGGAGGATACGGAGGTGTGAGAATGGTTTCGGCGTTTCTAGTGACGGTATGAGTGAAGTTAGGGTTTTGTGCTTGCACAGCTTATTGCCGCAGATTAATTGAGAAGTTTGTGAGGATTAAGTTTAGGGGAGTGTGACTACAAAGCGTGAGAGTAGGGAAGTCGTCGAACTTCATGTGCGTGTAGCGCTTTGTGCAGAAAAATTGTCCACGTGGTTGTTGATGTTGAGACGGGCCCTGCGAGGTCAAGAGACTCCGGAGTATGTTGAAAAGTGTATGAGACACTTAGTTGATGTTGTGATCTGGTCGGTTTAATAGGTTGATCGGGCGTGGTCAACGAGTCGGTATGAATATTGAGGAACGAGAGAATATTTCGACTTTGAGATTTGACGAATTCTAAAGTGCACTAGAATAGTTCATTGATCAGTTGAGAGTAAGATTTGCGGGTCAAATTTTGCTTGCGAAAGTGGGAAACCGAGAAAGATGGAATAACTGCCGAGGCTAGTGAAAAATCCCTAAGGTTTCTGAAGCGATTGTATTACCCTTCCTGTAGTAAACCGACAGATTTGTTTTCTTCTTTTTGGTTAGTGCTCGCGATATTGCAAAAGTTAGTTTATGAGTGAAGTTGAATGAAAGGAGGACAAGCCGCAGGACTTTGTCAGCCGCAGTGTGTGAGTGTGACGTCACTAGGAGCCGCGCTGGGATAGGTTGGTCAGTGAGAAGGGTCGCGCACGGATTGGACGCAGTCCAAAAAGGCGCAACTGGTAGGGGAAAGGCAAGCGAAGAGTATTCCGGGAATTTAAGTCACCTATTGATTACACATTTTTTAAGAAAATAAGAGACGGAAAGATGAAATTTTTCAAAGCATTTAAGAGTGCCATGAGGGGAGATGCCTACATTAAGGCAAATGTAGGAGAAGAAACACCACCTGAGGGTACACCAGCTTACATTGTCATTGAAGAAAAGGGAGTAGCACCATGTCTTTGGTTAAAACAATGGTGCAAATTAACAGAGAAGCATGGGAGTGTAGCGTTCCCGATACATGGGACATTTAACCTAAGGATTTTGGAAAATCTGAGATTTGCTCTATACGATATGAAAGTACCTCCAAGACCAGCGCAGTTTGAGGCACTAGCAATCTGGGAGCTGATGGCTAGAAACCAACAACAAAAGAAGTTCGAGACCAGAATAAGAAAAGTAGAAAAGACACTAGCGGATGCTAGGTGGGATACCACACAAAAGGTTTGGAGATCAGATGTATTGCAGGGGATTAAATTATTTCCGGCAATTGCTGAAGAAGAGGAGACAGAAGGAAGGAAAGCTACCCATAAGACAAACAGGGGTCAGTCCAGAGATAGAGAGAATAATAAGAACTCGAAAAGGGGAGAAGAGTCAGACGATGAGGATTTCATTATACAATTACTGAATGATCGCCCGCCACCATACGTGGAAAGCGAAAAAGGCTCGAGCATTAGCACTGCCCCTCCAGAACCAGTGCAGGGTAATGTAACACCAAATTTGAGAATATCTCAGAGGCCAGGTACTTCCGATATGCCTTTCTCACCACATATACCACAAATTCAGAGAATGTACCCTGATGTGCCTACATTGAAACCTGCTGAAAATTATCAGCCACAGGTTCAAAGGCACTGTTGCGATGAGCACAACATGACCTCTGATTCAATGGCGCAGGGAGGACAGAGTTATCAGAGACCGATGTTAATTCAAGGAGAATCAACGCAGTTCTTGATGCCCCAAAAGCAGGCACAAGAAGGACCAAAGTATACTAGAGCAACAGAGAACCAGTTAGGTATACCGGCAATGATGAACCATAATGTAGGGATTAACATGCCACAGAGTTCAGGGAATGGGCAGAATCCAGACGCGATATCTCTGCCTATTACTGTAGGTCCACCAGTACCACTGTACATACAGCCAAATTCAAGCACATGTGACCAAGGGTTAATGGTACAGAGTGGGACAGGGAGAAGATGCATAGAAAACACTCTAGAAACAACTCCGATAGCGGCACTGCCAAATGGATCTGGGTCCTTGTCGGAATTTAGTCCAATTCCAATTTGTGCTCCGTCAACCGTGGTAAGGTCACAGCCACCACTATTAGTACCGTTAACATCCCAAACTGAAACATTACAGAAACCATCAGTAGCGGTTGATGTAACTGCTACGTTGATGGGACTGAATGCGCAGCAGTTGACACAATGGTTCAACAGCCTGAATTCCCCACAGAGTACCTCCAGCGGAAAGGGAGAAGAATACCTGAATAAAATGAGATTGAGTATGGAGGCAGATAAATTGATAGAGGGAACAATGGGGCTGAACAGATTAGAGTCATACACGGAAGAAGAGCTGAGGTATCTATGCCCTAGAATTACAAAAGAAGTAAGCACCATACATAAGAAGTTACAAGAAATTGCAGACAGGAATGAGATCGACATAAGTAAGACTAAACACCTGAGCAGAAGTTACAGGTTACATTTTGTGGCGAAGGACTTCGAACACATGAGATCCGCAGGGATGAAGACACACCTTAAAGAGATACTGCAGGGTGCACAAATCTGGAGATGTCTAGACAAGTGGGAAAGCAGGTGGGTCAAGAAAAAGGATAAAAAGAAAGAAGGTACCTCAGAACGGAATGAGAAAGCGCAACAGAACGACAATCTGATAACTATGCTACCAATGAGAGAGACAGCAGGGGGAAAACTTGTACATGTACCGTGGCATAGATGCGATATTCAGTCTTTCACAGATGACTTTCCCAAATTGAGGGAGAAGCCAATTGAATGGTATCAGCAGACAGATAGATTTGTGAAACTCGCGAAGTGTCTCTGGGAAGACCTGAATACATTATTTGAGATTGTGGTTCCGGCAGATTTGTGGGAAGACTGTAAGAGAGCTGTAGGTTGGCCGACGAGTGAACCAGAGAGAGATAGGGACACAGGTGCACCATCACCCACGGTAATGAGTTTATACCATAAGGTGATCGAGCACTTGAAAACCAAGGTTGCGTCAAAAAATGTGGATTGGCAAAGGATTGACAGGACTGCCCAAGAGGTGAAAGAATCTATACATGCGTACTATGAGAGGTTGTTGAAAGCGTTCAAGAATTACAGTGGCACGGAAACGATTGAGCCAAAGGACATGCTCCATTTTGTGTTCAGATTTGTGGAAGGATTGAGACCCGAAATCAGCCAGATGATTAAGTCACATTTGATTTGTTGGCAGTCAAAGTCGATCGATGAAGTGTTGAATTATGCAAAATACTGCAGTGATGAGATTGAGACAAAGCAGAAAAGATTGAAAGAAAAAGTGATGGTGATGCAACTTAGAGCAGCTCAGACGGGTTTGCAAGGTTTGCAAGGTTTGCAAGGGTTTCAACAACAGATGCCACAGCAGCAGCAGCAGGGAAATGCTATGTTTCAGCCGCAGATGAGAGGCAGAGGCCGAGGAGGTTTTGTGAATAATGGTCCTGATTTAAATACTGTCATGATTCCAAATGGTATACAGGCAATGAAGAAGGTGATGCCATGTCACACGTGTGGCATCGTCGGGCATTGGAAACGGGAGTGCCCAATGATGGTGCAGGAAGGTGTAGGTCAGCAAAACAATGATGTCAATGCATTTCAGACCATGAGAGGACCGAAAATGAGAGGTCCGAACCCAAATTTTCAAAATAATATGAATCAGATGCAGGGTTTACAACCCATGCAACCGCAACAGATGCAAATGCCCCGTGTACAAATGACACAGTTGCAACCAATGCAATAGCAGTTTCCTATGGTACCTAATCAGCAAATGCAAATACCCTTAGCACCAATGAATCAGCAGCAAGTAATGCTTCCTCAACAGGTCACGGGTCAAGGAATGAGTCAAAGTGACACAGTACACCAATTCCCATTACACAGTGAAAATGGAATAAACGATATATGGGAGAGTGAAAGTTCAGATGAGGAGGGAAATTGTGTGCTTGCAGCATCTTTGGAAGTTGATCAAAAGGGTCCGTATGTGGAGGGAAGAGTTATGGGACATCGTGTTTCATTCTTGGTTGACACAGGAGCTACTCGTTCTACTGTCAGGAGCATTGAAGTACCAAATTTGCCACTTTCAGGGAGAACAGTTCAAGTGGTGGGAGTAGCAAATAGGTACCTGACAAATCCGATTACAGATCCAGTCCAAGTCCAAATTGGCAATTATCAAGGGACACACAAATTTGTGATTTGTGATTCAAGTCCAATATCAATGTTAGGGAGAGACCTATTATGCAAATTGGGGTGTTCAATTATGTGTTCAAATACCGGAATTAAAATTCAGACAAGCAGTGATGGGGAAGAAGAGGACAGTGTAGGAGGAGACGAAGTGGAAACTGTCGATGAAGAGTATCCCCTGATTACTCTTTATCCAATGATCACTGAAGCAGATATTCCTGCTGAGTTACGGGAAACAGTCGGGAAAGAAGTGTGGGACATGACAGGGAAAGAGGTGGGATTGGTGAAAGGGGTGGAACCTGTGAAAGTGACTGTAAAACCCAATGTAACCTTTCCCCAAACCCCACAGTACCATATGGCACAAGACACCCTCATGAAAGTCGCACAACTCATTGATGAGTTCGTGAAACAGGGAGTATTGAAAGAAGTGTTGAGCAGTCCATGTAACTCACCAATCATGGGACTGATAAAGCCAAGTGGAAAGGTCCGAATTGTTCAGGATTTGAGAAAAATAAATGACATAATAATAAAATGTTGCCCCGTAGTACCAAATCCAGCTGTGATAATGTTTCAGGTTCCTTGTGATGCTGAGTGGTTCTCAGTCGTCGACTTGTCACAGGCATTCTTTTCTGTGCCTCTTCATGAGGACAGCCAATTTCTATTTTGTTTCAAATTCCTGGACTGAGTCTATAGTTGGTGTCGAATTCCTCAAGGATTTTCGGAGTCACCATCAATATTCAATCAGATCCTAAAGAAAGATTTGGAAGCGTTAGATTTGCCATTTGAGTCAACCCTAGTGCAGTATATTGATGATTTACTGATTGCATCCAAGACAGAAAGTGACTGTACAGCTGACACTATTGCTTTATTGAACCATTTGGGAAGGAATGGACACAAGGTGTCCCCTTCAAAGTTACAATTCTGCCAGAAGAAGGTGAAATATTTGGGTCACCAAATAGAGAAAGGCTCACAAAGAATTATGAAGGAAAGAATAACAAGTGTACTTCAAATGAGTCCACCAAAGACGAGAAGGGAGGTGAGAAAATTCTTGGGAATGGTGAGCTACTGTCGCCAGTGGATTCCCAATTTCTCAACCCTAGCGAAACCTTTACTGAAATTGACCCAGAAAGAGGCGCTGGATGAAATTGAGCTGAAAGGGGATGAGATGGATGCTTTTATTGAATTGAAGGAATGTATGTGTAGGGCTCCAGCTTTAGGTATGCCTGATTACACAAAGCCTTTCTGTAAGGAAATGCCTCCTTGGCATGGTTGCCCCCTGACTTTTTGCCTTTGCTGATGCTATGTTTACAATTGAAAGTGTGCTGAGGCCTGCTAACCAGGCCCCAGCACCAGTGTTCTTTCCCTAACCTGTACTTTTGTATCCACAATTGGCAGACCCTGGCATCCAGATAAGTCCCTTGTAACTGGTACTTCTAGTACCAAGGGCCCTGATGCCAAGGAAGGTCTCTAAGGGCTGCAGCATGTCTTATGCCACCCTGGAGACCTCTCACTCAGCACAGACACACTGCTTGCCAGCTTGTGTGTGCTAGTGAGGACAAAACGAGTAAGTCGACATGGCACTCCCCTCAGGGTGCCATGCCAGCCTCTCACTGCCTATGCAGTATAGGTAAGACACCCCTCTAGCAGGCCTTACAGCCCTAAGGCAGGGTGCACTATACCATAGGTGAGGGTACCAGTGCATGAGCACTGTACCCCTACAGTGTCTAAGCAAAACCTTAGACATTGTAAGTGCAGGGTAGCCATAAGAGTATATGGTCTGGGAGTCTGTTTTACACGAACTCCACAGCACCATAATGGCTACACTGAAAACTGGGAAGTTTGGTATCAAACTTCTCAGCACAATAAATGCACACTGATGCCAGTGTACATTTTATTGCAAAATACACCCCAGAGGGCACCTTAGAGGTGCCCCCTGAAACTTAACCGACTATCTGTGTAGGCTGACTAGTTCCAGCAGCCTGCCACACTAGAGACATGTTGCTGGCCCCATGGGGAGAGTGCCTTTGTCACTCTGAGGCCAGTAACAAAGCCTGCACTGGGTGGAGATGCTAACACCTCCCCCAGGCAGGAGCTGTAACACCTGGCGGTGAGCCTCAAAGGCTCACCCCTTTGTCACAGCACCGCAGGACACTCCAGCTAGTGGAGTTGCCCGCCCCCTCCGGCCCGGCCCCCACTTTTGGCGGCAAGGCCGGAGAAAATAATGAGAAAAACAAGGAGGAGTCACTGGCCAGTCAGGACAGCCCCTAAGGTGTCCTGAGCTGAGGTGACTCTAACTTTTAGAAATCCTCCATCTTGCAGATGGAGGATTCCCCCAATAGGGTTAGGATTGTGACCCCCTCCCCTTGGGAGGAGGCACAAAGAGGGTGTACCCACCCTCAGGGCTAGTAGCCATTGGCTACTAACCCCCCAGACCTAAACACGCCCTTAAACTTAGTATTTAAGGGCTACCCTGAACCCTAGAAAATTAGATTCCTGCAACAACAAGAAGAAGGACTGCCTAGCTGAAAACCCCTGCAGAGGAAGACCAGAAGACAACAACTGCCTTGGCTCCAGAAACTCACCGGCCTGTCTCCTGCCTTCCAAAGAACTCTGCTCCAGCGACGCCTTCCAAAGGGACCAGCGACCTCTGCATCCTCTGAGGACTGCCCTGCTTCGACGACGACAAGAAACTCCCGTGGACAGCGGACCTGCTCCAAAAAGACTGCAACTTTGTTTCAAGAAGCAGCTTTAAAGAACTCTGCAACTCCCCGCAAGAAGCGTGAGACTTGCAACACTGCACCCGGCGACCCCGACTCGGCTGGTGGAGAACCAACACCTCAGGGAGGACCCCCGGACTACTCTACGACTGTGAGTACCAAAACCTGTCCCCCCTGAGCCCCCACAGCGCCGCCTGCAGAGGGAATCCCGAGGCTTCCCCTGACCGCGACTCTCTGAAACCTAAGTCCCGACGCCTGGAAAAGACCCTGCACCCGCAGCCCCCAGGACCTGAAGGACCGGACTTTCACTGAAGAAGTGACCCCCAGGAGTCCCTCTCCCTTGCCCAAGTGGAGGTTTCCCCGAGGAAACCCCCCCTTGCCTGCCTGCAGCGCTGAAGAGATCCCTTGATCTCCCATTGACTTACATTGCGAACCCGACGCTTGTTCTAACACTGCACCCGGCCGCCCCCGCGCCGCTGAGGGTGAAATTTCTGTGTGGGCTTGTGTCCCCCCCGGTGCCCTACAAAACCCCCCTGGTCTGCCCTCCGAAGACGCGGGTACTTACCTGCAAGCAGACCGGAACCGGGGCACCCCCTTCTCTCCATTCTAGCCTATGCGTTTTGGGCACCACTTTGAACTCTGCACCTGACCGGCCCTGAGCTGCTGGTGTGGTAACTTTGGGGTTGCTCTGAACCCCCAACGGTGGGCTACCGTGGACCAAGAACTGAACCCTGTAAGTGTCTCACTTACCTGGTAAAACTAACAAAAACTTACCTCCCCCAGGAACTGCGAAAATTGCACTGTGTCCACTTTTAAAGTAGCTATTTGTGAATAACTTGAAAAGTATACATGCAATTGAAATGATTCAAAGTTCCTAATGTACTTACCTGCAATACCTTTCAAACAAGATATTACATGTTAAATTTGAACCTGTGGTTCTTAAAATAAACTAAGAAAAGATATTTTTCTATAACAAAACCTATTGGCTGGATTTGTCTCTGAGTGTGTGTACCTCATTTATTGTCTATGTGTATGTACAACAAATGCTTAACACTACTCCTTGGATAAGCCTACTGCTCGACCACACTACCACAAAATAGAGCATTAGTATTATCTATTTTTACCACTATTTTACCTCTAAGGGGAACCCTTGGACTCTGTGCATGCTATTCCTTACTTTAAAATAGCACATACAGAGCCAACTTCCTACATTGGTGGATCAGCGGTGGGATACAAGACTGTGCATTTGCTAGACTACTCAGCCAATACCTGATCACACGACAAATTCCAAAATTGTCATTAGAAATTGATTTTTGCAATTTGAAAAGTTTTCTAAATTCTTAAAAGACCTGCTAGGGCCTTGTGTTAGATCCTGTTTAGCATTTCTTTTAGAGTTTAAAAGTTTGTAAAAGTTTGAATTAGATTCTAGAACCAGTTTTAGATTCTTAAAAAGTATTCCAACTTTTAGAAGCAAAATGTCTAGCACAGATGTGACTGTGGTGGAACTCGACACCACACCTTACCTCCATCTACAGATGAGAGAGCTAAGGTCACTCTGTAAACTAAAGAAAATAGCAATGGGCCCCAAACCTACCAACGTACAGCTCCAGGAGCTGTTGGCAGAGTTTGAAAAGGCCAACCCCTCTGAGGATGGCAACTCAGAGGATGAAGATAGTGACTTGGAGGGAAATTCCCCCCCTCCAGTCCTACTTAGGGAGAGCAGGGCTTCTCAAGCCCTGACTCCACAAATAATAGTCAGAGATGCTGGTTCCCTCACAGGAGGGACCAACAACTCTGAAATCACTGAGGATAACTCCAGTGAAGAGGACATCCAGTTAGCCAGGATGGCCAAAAGATTGGCTTTGGAAAGACAGATCCTAGCCATAGAGAGGGAAAGACAAGAGATGGGCCTAGGACCCATCAATGGTGGCAGCAACATAAATAGGGTCAGAGATTCTCCTGACATGTTGAAAATCCCTAAAGGGATTGTAACTAAATATGAAGATGGTGATGACATCACCAAATGGTTCACAGCTTTTGAGAGGGCTTGTTTAACCAGAAAAGTGAACAAATCTCACTGGGGTGCTCTCCTTTGGGAAATGTTCACAGGAAAGTGTAGGGATAGACTCCTCACACTCTCTGGAAAAGATGCAGAATCTTATGACCTCATGAAGGGTACCCTGATTGAGGGCTTTGGATTCTCCACTGAGGAGTATAGGATTAGATTCAGGGGGGCTCAAAAATCCTCGAGCCAGACCTGGGTTGACTTTGTAGACTACTCAGTAAAAACACTAGATGGTTGGATTCAAGGCAGTGGTGTAAGTAATTATGATGGGCTGTACAATTTATTTGTGAAAGAACACCTGTTAAGTAATTGTTTCAATGATAAACTGCATCAGCATCTGGTAGACCTAGGACCAATTTCTCCCCAAGAATTGGGAAAGAAGGCGGACCATTGGGTCAAGACAAGGGTGTCCAAAACTTCCACAGGGGGTGACCAAAAGAAAGGGGTCACAAAACCTCCCCAGGGGAAAGGTGGTGAGACAGCCAAAAATAAAAATAGTAAAGAGTCTTCTACAGGCCCCCAACAACCTGCACAGGAGGGTGGGCCCAGAGCCTCTTCACAAAACAATCCTGGGTACAAGGGTAAAAACTTTGATCCCAAAAAGGCCTGGTGTCGAAACTGTAGTCAGTCTGGACACCAAACTGGAGACAAGGCCTGTCCCAAGAAAAATTCCACTCCAAACTCCAATCCAGGTAACACTGGAATGGCTAGTCTCCAAGTGGGATCAACAGTGTGCCCAGAGCAAATCAGGGTCCACACTGAAGCTACTCTAGTCTCTGAGGGTGGGGTGGATTTAGCCACACTAGCTGCCTGGCCGCCTAACATGCAAAAATACAGGCAGCAGCTCTTTATTAATGGGACAAGTGTAGAGGGCCTGAGGGATACAGGTGCCAGTGTCACCATGGTGACAGAGAAACTGGTTTCCCCTGGCCAATACCTGACTGGAAAAACTTATACAGTCACCAACGCTGACAATCAGACTAAAGCACATCCCATGGCAATGGTAACTTTAGAATGGGGAGGGGTCAATGGCCTGAAACAGGTGGTGGTCTCCTCAAACATCCCAGTAGACTGTCTGCTTGGAAATGACCTGGAGTCCTCAGCATGGGCTGAGGTAGAACTAAAAACCCATGCAGCCATGCTGGGTATCCCTGAACTGGTGTGTGTAAAAACAAGAGCACAATGCAAGGCACAGGGTGAAAAAGTAGAGCTGGAGTCTGGAAAAATGTCCCAGCCTACCAAGAGAAAAGGAAAGTCAGTTGGGAAACCAACTGCAACACAGTCAGAAAAAGAGAACCTCTCTTCTCAGGAAGAAGTTCTGCCCTCTGAGGGAACTGAGCCTTTGGAGCTTGAACCTTATCAGGTTGAGCTCTTAGGCCCAGGGGGACCCTCAAGGGAAGAGCTGTGTAAGGGACAAGAAACCTGTCCCTCTCTTGAAGGCCTTAGGCAGCAAGCTGCTGAAGAGTCCAAGGGCAAGAAAAATGGAACACATAGGGTCTATTGGGAAGATGGACTCCTGTACACTGAGGCCAGAGACCCCAAACCTGGTGCCACTAGGAGAGTGGTAGTGCCTCAGTCGTTCAGAGAGTTTATTCTGACCTTAGCCCATGATATTCCCCTTGCTGGGCATTTGGGACAAACCAAGACGTGGGAGAGGTTAGTCAACCACTTCTACTGGCCCAATATGTCCCAGAAGGTTAAGGAGTTTTGCCTCTCCTGCCCCACCTGTCAATCCAGTGGTAAGACAGGTGGGCACCCAAAGGCCCCCCTCATTCCGCTTCCAGTGGTGGGGGTCCCCTTTGAAAGAGTGGGTGTGGACATAGTTGGTCCACTGGAACCTCCCACAGCCTCAGGAAATATGTACATCCTAGTCGTAGTGGATCATGCTACTAGGTATCCTGAAGCTATTCCCCTTAGGTCGACTACTGCCCCTGCAGTAGCCAAGGCCCTCATTGGTATCTTTACCAGAGTGGGTTTCCCTAAGGAGGTGGTGTCTGACAGAGGTACCAACTTCATGTCAGCATACCTAAAACACATGTGGAATGAGTGTGGAGTGACTTACAAATTCACTACACCATACCATCCACAAACTAATGGCTTAGTTGAGAGATTCAACAAGACATTAAAAGGCATGATCATGGGGCTCTCAGAAAAACTCAAAAGGAGATGGGATGTCCTCTTGCCATGTCTGCTTTTTGCTTACAGAGAGGTGCCACAGAAGGGAGTAGGATTCTCACCCTTTGAACTTCTGTTTGGCCACCCTGTAAGGGGACCACTTGCTCTTGTTAAAGAAGGCTGGGAGAGACCTCTTCATGAGCCTAAACAAGACATAGTGGACTATGTACTTGGCCTTCGCTCTAGAATGGCAGAGTACATGGAAAAGGCAACCAAAAACCTTGAGGCCAGCCAACAGCTCCAGAAGTTTTGGTATGACCAAAAGGCTGCAATGGTTGAGTTCCAACCAGGGCAGAAAGTCTGGGTTCTGGAGCCTGTGGCTCCCAGGACACTCCAGGACAAATGGAGTGGCCCTTACCCAGTGCTAGAAAGGAAGAGTCAGGTCACTTACCTGGTGGACCTGGGCACAAGCAGGAGCCCCAAGAGGGTGATCCATGTGAACCGCCTTAAGCTCTTCCATGACAGGGCTGATGTAAATCTGTTGATGGTAACAGATGAGGATCAGGAGGCAGAGAGTGAACCTCTCCCTGATCTTCTGTCATCAGACCCAAAAGATGGCTCAGTAGATGGAGTGATCTACTCAGACACCCTCTCTGGCCAACAGCAAGCTGATTGTAGGAGAGTCCTACAACAGTTTCCTGAACTCTTCTCCCTAACCCCTGGTCAGACACACCTGTGTACCCATGATGTGGACACAGGAGACAGCATGCCTGTCAAAAACAAAATTTTTAGACAGTCTGACCATGTTAAGGAAAGCATCAAGGTGGAAGTCCACAAGATGCTGGAATTGGGAGTAATTGAGCGCTCTGACAGCCCCTGGGCTAGCCCAGTGGTCTTAGTCCCCAAACCTCACACCAAAGATGGAAAGAAAGAGATGAGGTTTTGTGTGGACTACAGAGGGCTCAACTCTGTCACCAAGACAGATGCTCATCCAATTCCTAGAGCTGATGAGCTCATAGACAAATTAGGTGCTGCCAAATTCTTAAGTACCTTTGACTTGACAGCAGGGTACTGGCAAATAAAAATGGCACCTGGAGCAAAAGAGAAAACAGCATTCTCCACACCTGATGGGCATTATCAGTTTACTGTTATGCCCTTTGGTTTAAAGAATGCCCCTGCCACCTTCCAAAGGTTGGTGAATCAAGTCCTTGCTGGTTTGGAGTCCTTTAGCACAGCTTATCTTGATGATATTGCTGTCTTTAGCTCCACCTGGCAGGATCACCTGGTCCACCTGAAGAAGGTTTTGAAGGCTCTGCAATCTGCAGGCCTCTCTATCAAGGCATCCAAATGCCAGATAGGGCAGGGAACTATGGTTTACTTGGGCCACCTTGTAGGTGGAGGCCAAGTTCAGCCACTCCAACCCAAGATCCAGACTATTCTGGACTGGGTAGCTCCAAAAACCCAGCCTCAAGTCAGGGCATTCCTTGGCTTGACTGGGTATTACAGGAGGTTTGTGAAGGGATATGGATCCATTGTGACAGCCCTCACTGAACTCACCTCCAAGAAAATGCCCAAGAAAGTGAACTGGACTGTAGAATGCCAACAGGCCTTTGACACCCTGAAACAAGCAATGTGCTCAGCACCAGTTCTAAAAGCTCCAGATTATTCTAAGCAGTTCATTGTGCAGACAGATGCCTCTGAACATGGGATAGGGGCAGTTTTGTCCCAAACAAATGATGATGGCCTTGACCAGCCTGTTGCTTTCATTAGCAGGAGGTTACTCCCCAGGGAGCAGCGTTGGAGTGCCATTGAGAGGGAGGCCTTTGCTGTGGTTTGGTCCCTGAAGAAGCTGAGACCATACCTCTTTGGGACTCACTTCCTAGTTCAAACTGACCACAGACCTCTCAAATGGCTGATGCAAATGAAAGGTGAAAATCCTAAACTGTTGAGGTGGTCCATCTCCCTACAGGGAATGGACTTTATAGTGGAACACAGACCTGGGACTGCCCATGCCAATGCAGATGGCCTTTCCAGGTTCTTCCACTTAGAAAATGAAGACTCTCTTGGGAAAGGTTAGTCTCATCCTCTTTCGTTTGGGGGGGGGTTGTGTAAGGAAATGCCTCCTTGGCATGGTTGCCCCCTGACTTTTTGCCTTTGCTGATGCTATGTTTACAATTGAAAGTGTGCTGAGGCCTGCTAACCAGGCCCCAGCACCAGTGTTCTTTCCCTAACCTGTACTTTTGTATCCACAATTGGCAGACCCTGGCATCCAGATAAGTCCCTTGTAACTGGTACTTCTAGTACCAAGGGCCCTGATGCCAAGGAAGGTCTCTAAGGGCTGCAGCATGTCTAATGCCACCCTGGAGACCTCTCACTCAGCACAGACACACTGCTTGCCAGCTTGTGTGTGCTAGTGAGGACAAAACGAGTAAGTCGACATGGCACTCCCCTCAGGGTGCCATGCCAGCCTCTCACTGCCTATGCAGTATAGGTAAGACACCCCTCTAGCAGGCCTTACAGCCCTAAGGCAGGGTGCACTATACCATAGGTGAGGGTACCAGTGCATGAGCACTGTACCCCTACAGTGTCTAAGCAAAACCTTAGACATTGTAAGTGCAGGGTAGCCATAAGAGTATATGGTCTGGGAGTCTGTTTTACACGAACTCCACAGCACCATAATGGCTACACTGAAAACTGGGAAGTTTGGTATCAAACTTCTCAGCACAATAAATGCACACTGATGCCAGTGTACATTTTATTGCAAAATACACCCCAGAGGGCACCTTAGAGGTGCCCACTGAAACTTAACCGACTATCTGTGTAGGCTGACTAGTTCCAGCAGCCTGCCACACTAGAGACATGTTGCTGGCCCCATGGGGAGAGTGCCTTTGTCACTCTGAGGCCAGTAACAAAGCCTGCACTGGGTGGAGATGCTAACACCTCCCACAGGCAGGAGCTGTAACACCTGGCGGTGTGCCTCAAAGGCTCACCCCTTTGTCACAGCACCGCAGGACACTCCAGCTAGTGGAGTTGCCCGCCCCCTCCGGCCCGGCCCCCACTTTTGGCGGCAAGGCCGGAGAAAATAATGAGAAAAACAAGGAGGAGTCACTGGCCAGTCAGGACAGCCCCTAAGGTGTCCTGAGCTGAGGTGACTCTAACTTTTAGAAATCCTCCATCTTGCAGATGGAGGATTCCCCCAATAGGGTTAGGATTGTGACCCCCTCCCCTTGGGAGGAGGCACAAAGAGGGTGTACCCACCCTCAGGGCTAGTAGCCATTGTCTACTAACCCCCCAGACCTAAACACGCCCTTAAATTTAGTATTTAAGGGCTACCCTGAACCCTAGAAAATTAGATTCCTGCAACAACAAGAAGAAGGACTGCCTAGCTGAAAACCCCTGCAGAGGAAGACCAGAAGACAACAACTGCCTTGGCTCCAGAAACTCACCGGCCTGTCTCCTGCCTTCCAAAGAACTCTGCTCCAGCGACGCCTTCCAAAGGGACCAGCGACCTCTGCATCCTCTGAGGACTGCCCTGCTTCGACGACGACAAGAAACTCCCGTGGACAGCGGACCTGCTCCAAAAAGACTGCAACTTTGTTTCAAGAAGCAGCTTTAAAGAACTCTGCAACTCCCCGCAAGAAGCGTGAGACTTGCAACACTGCACCCGGCGACCCCGACTCGGCTGGTGGAGAACCAACACCTCAGGGAGGACCCCCGGACTACTCTACGACTGTGAGTACCAAAACCTGTCCCCCCTGAGCCCCCACAGCGCCGCCTGCAGAGGGAATCCCGAGGCTTCCCCTGACCGCGACTCTCTGAAACCTAAGTCCCGACGCCTGGAAAAGACCCTGCACCCGCAGCCCCCAGGACCTGAAGGACCGGACTTTCACTGAAGAAGTGACCCCCAGGAGTCCCTCTCCCTTGCCCAAGTGGAGGTTTCCCCGAGGAAACCCCCCCTTGCCTGCCTGCAGCGCTGAAGAGATCCCTTGATCTCCCATTGACTTACATTGCGAACCCGACGCTTGTTCTAACACTGCACCCGGCCGCCCCCGCGCCGCTGAGGGTGAAATTTCTGTGTGGGCTTGTGTCCCCCCCGGTGCCCTACAAAACCCCCCTGGTCTGCCCTCCGAAGACGCGTGTACTTACCTGCAAGCAGACCGGAACCGGGGCACCCCCTTCTCTCCATTCTAGCCTATGCGTTTTGGGCACCACTTTGAACTCTGCACCTGACCGGCCCTGAGCTGCTGGTGTGGTAACTTTGGGGTTGCTCTGAACCCCCAACGGTGGGCTACCGTGGACCAAGAACTGAACCCTGTAAGTGTCTCACTTACCTGGTAAAACTAACAAAAACTTACCTCCCCCAGGAACTGCGAAAATTGCACTGTGTCCACTTTTAAAGTAGCTATTTGTGAATAACTTGAAAAGTATACATGCAATTGAAATGATTCAAAGTTCCTAATGTACTTACCTGCAATACCTTTCAAACAAGATATTACATGTTAAATTTGAACCTGTGGTTCTTAAAATAAACTAAGAAAATATATTTTTCTATAACAAAACCTATTGGCTGGATTTGTCTCTGAGTGTGTGTACCTCATTTATTGTCTATGTGTATGTACAACAAATGCTTAACACTACTCCTTGGATAAGCCTACTGCTCGACCACACTACCACAAAATAGAGCATTAGTATTATCTATTTTTACCACTATTTTACCTCTAAGGGGACCCATGTGCATGCTATTCCTTACTTTAAAATAGCACATACAGAGCCAACTTCCTACACTTTCACATTGTTTTGTCATGAACGCGATGCATGTTCCTTGTCCGTCTTGACCCAAGCCCATGGTGGCGTAAACAGACCAGTAGCATATTTTTCAGCTACTTTGGATCCGGTCGCAGCAGCACTACCTGGGTGCTTGCGCGCCGTAGCCGCAGTTGGTATCAGCCTCACTCAGAGTGAAGGAATAGTGATGGGACACCCTTTAACAGTCATGGTCCCTCACTCAGTTGAAATACTTTTGACACGTTCCCGAACACAGCACATGACTGGTGCTAGACTCACAAGGTACGAGACAATAATTCTGGGATCACCTAATGTGCAGCTGAAAAGGTGCACTACGTTGAATCCAGCAACATTGTTTCCCAGTGAAAATGCCGAAATTGAGAACGCTGAAGACATCGAACACGACTGTCTTCAGGTGACTGAATTTTGCACCAAACCAAGGCCTGATATCAAAGACACTCCATTGGAAGAAAATGATCAAGTTATCTTTGTTGATGGTTCATGTTTAAGAGATGCACTGGGAATACTGAAAGCAGGATATGCTGTATGTACTGTAACAGGTGTTCTAGAAGCGTCATGGCTTCAGGGAGTTTACTCTGCAGAAGTGGCAGAATTGGTAGCTCTTACTAGGGCTTGCCAACTCTCTGCCTTAATGAAAGTCACCATTTACACTGACAGTCAGTACGGATTTGGAATAGTGCATGATTTTGGGCAATTGTGGTCACAAAGAGGCTTCCTCACTTCTTCAGGATCGCCAGTGAAAAATGGTGAAAGAATAAAAGAATTGTTACATGCTATTCAATCACCAAGAGAAGTAGCTGTGGTAAAATGCAGTGCACACTCGAAGGGAAAAGACTATGGGCCTAATTCTGAGTCTGACGGGCGGCGGAGGCCGCCCGCCAGACTTCCCCCCTCCGAAATACCGCTCCGCGGTCGAAAGACCGCGGAGGGTATTCCGAGTTTTCCCCTGGGCTGGCGGGCGGTCTTCGCAAGACCGCCCGCCAGCCCAGGGGAAAACTCCCTTCCCACGATGACGCCGGCTCGTAATAGAGCCGGCGGAGTGGGAAGGTGCGACGGGTGCAGTTGCACCCGTCGCGTATTTCAGTGTCTGCTTTGCAGACACTGAAATACTTTTAGGGGCCCTCTTACGGGGGCCCCTGCCGTGCCCATGCCATAGGCATGGGCACGGCAGGGGCCCCCAGGGGCCCCGTGACTCCCCCTCCCGCCATCCGGTTCCCGGCGGGAGAACCGGCAGGAACTGGATGGCGGGAGGGGGAGTCGGAATCCTCCATGGCTGCGGAGCGCGCTCCGCAGCCATGGAGGATTCCTACGAGCGGCGGAAAGTCAGCGGGAGAGCGCTGGCTTTCCGCGTCTGACCGCGGCTAAACCGCCGCGGTCAGAATGCTCGTAGGAGCACCGCCAGCCTGTTGGCGGTGCTCCCGTGGTCGGTGGCCCTGGCGGCCACCGACCGCCAGGGTCGGAATGACCCGCTATGTTTCCCTGGGAAATGGATATGCGGATCAAGTCGCAAGGTTTTGCGCATTGAACTGTATATTGCTCAGGGATGAGTGGAGCTTGATAAATGAGCCAGAACTTGAGCCAAGTGAAGTTTTTGCCTTAAAAGTCATAGATACAATGGATGAATTGAAAGCCTTACAGAATGGTGTCAGTGAGGATGATAAACTCTCATGGACCAAATTACAATGCGTAAAGAGACTAGATGACTTGTGGGTTTCAAATGAAGGAAAATTTGTTCTTCCAAACAGTCTTTTGACTCAGATAGCCAGATTTTACCATGGACAAGCTCATCTTGGGAGGGATGCCATGATTAGACTGTTCAAAACTGATTGGTTTAACCCTAAATTTCGTCAAGTTGCTGAAGCAGTTTGCCATTGTTGCGTCATTTGCCAACAGATGAACGCAGGGAAGGGAACAGTAGTAAATTTGAGCCACATTGGAAGGGCAGGGGGTCCCTTCAGCAGGATGCAAATGGACTTCATTGAGATGCCTGTGCATGGAGGCTTGAAGTATGTGTTGGTGGTTGTGTGCATTTTTAGTCACTGGATTGAAGCATACCCTACACGCAGAAATGACAGTCTCACAGTTGCAAAATTACTCTTGAGAGAGCTAATACCACGATTCGGATTCCCGATCTCTTTAGAATCAGATAGGGGAAGTCACTTCAATAATGAAGTAATAAAATTGCTTTGTGCAGCGCTGAACATTGAGCAAAAGTTACATTGTAGCTACCGCCCTGAAGCCTCAGGTCTAGTGGAACAGATGAATGGCACACTGAAATCAAGAATGGCGAAAATATGTGCATCAACAAACTTAAAATGGCCTGACGCATTGCCTTTGGTGTTAATGAGAAACACCCCTGACAGAAAAACTGGATTGTCCCCGCACGAGATTCTCATGGGCAGAGCCATGAGACTCCCTGCAGTTCCTGCGAATGCTCTTTTGAATATTACAGATGATATGGTGTTAGACTACTGCAAAGGTCTAGCTGACGTGGTTCGCTCTTTCTCTCACCAGGTGGAGGCAACCACCTTGCCACCGATCCAAGGTCCGGGACACGCCCTGAAAGCAGGTGACTGGGTCGTGATAAAGAAGCACGTGAGGAAGTCGTGTCTGGAACCCCGTTGGAAAGGACCTTTTCAAGTGATTCTGACAACTACCACCGCAGTGAAGTGTGCGGGAGTTCCCAACTGGATTCACGCCAGTCACACAAAGAGGGTGTCGTGCCCTACAGAAGAGGAAGTTGAAGCGTTGAAATTACCAGTGTCTGGTAACAAAGCAACAAGTGCTGAAGCAAAGCAAAAGGGAACAAGAAGCAAGCAAATAGAAATAGAGGAAGGAGAAATATTTTCTGAAGACGAAGCAGCCGATTCACTTGGGGCAGACCAAGGAGGAGCTTCTGAGAGTGACGAAGGTCCTGAAGGTGACAAAGAGCCTGAAAAAGCTGAAGGCAACAAAGAGCCTGAAGCAGGTAACGGTAACGAAGGGCTCGAGACAAGTGAAGAAGCAGGAGAGCCTGATCAGAGGAGGGCTTTCCCAGAAACAGACGATAGAAGAAAAGAAAAGGAGAACCTGATTGACCTCCCTGAGGGAGAAGATAAGACAGGTCAGAACGAAGCTGTTCAAACTCCTTCGGAGGAACTCGCAGGTCCATCAAGTGGACCCAGTGCGAAAAGAAGACAGAGCATATCACCAGTAAAATTGAGGATCAGAGAAGCACTGACCGACAGTGAAGGACCAAAGGTGAAAGAGAAAAGGAAGGAAGTGTCTATCGAAGTACCAGCACCAAGTGAGGAGGGGGATTTGACCAAAGAAGAAAGTACCAGTGAAAGAGAGTCGAAAAGAGATGCAAAATTGAAAAGAAGGAGAAAACCAAGCAAAAGGTATTCTGGTCCAGAGTGGGCGTATTTGGTCACTAACGATTGGTCAGACGAGTTCGTATCCCTCAGTCTCGAAAACGAAGAGACAGAACTTCAGTTTGGAAATAAAAACTTCATGGACTCTGTCGATTGAAGACATTGATAATCTGATTGACTTTTTCAACCGGCTAAGACATTGTTAACTTGATTGACTTTGAAACCGATTTTGAGACAACGCTGCTAACCGATGAGAGACTAAGCTGCTAAAGAGAACTGCGTGAACATTGAACTCGTTCAGCTTTGTAAAATATCTGCAAATCTGCTTTGATAGAGTGTCCTCAACTTTCTGATTCTATACAGATCATGACTAGCTGCATTATACAGGGCCATAGAATGAAGTGTTGTAAATACATGTGTATAGGTATAATAACCGCATGTGCACTAATAATTGTAGTGTTAATTCTTGGAATGCATGGTAACAGTGAGAATGAGACTAATGATGCTCCTATTTCTGAACCTATTATTGTCACTGAACTAACAGCTTTAAAGAGACTCGAACAAGACGAGAGACACTTGCATGATAAGAAGGAACTTTCATCTAACGTTTTCTATCGCTTGCTGAGTGAGTATGTTGAGACCATGGATGCGAAAGATTGTTATGTGTGTACACAGATACCTACCTCGGTAGTGGAAGGGGTACCGTATCACAGCATGCCGCTTACATATAGAATAACATGTAGTATTATAGCGTCTAGATTTTATGATCAAACGAACATTCATTATTTTTACACAAATTATGATGTCACTTTTGCGTATGTCCCCATAATTTTGCATCTGAGTAAAATATCCAAAGATTGGAATGCTAAATTAATGAGAGAATTTTTCGAACCAATGGCGCCTTTTCACACAGCTCACGCACATAGGGAAAATCTTACATGCTTGCTTTCACCAGTAGAAATTAGTTTCTTAGATCGTACTGATGATAGGAGAAGTGAAATGAAAGAGAAGTTAGAAAGGGAATTACACCAAAGAACATCTGTAGATAATTATGCTTTTGCTGCTATAGACACAAGGGAAAATAGCTTTAGATACAATGCACGTAGGGAAATTTTGTATATATAGAACTCAATCATATTATGACACAGTGTTTGTGGGAACGAGTGAATGCAAACATACTTACGCATTTAAATCTAAATGGACATTCATGCTGAACGGACAAGACCCAGTTATTCCTGGAATATATTATATTTGTGGACTTAGGGCCTGATTCTAACTTTGGAGGACGGTGTTAAACCGTCCCAAAAGTGGCGGATTTACCACCTACCGTATTACGAGTCCATTATATCCTATGGAACTCGTAATACGGTAGGTGGTATATCCGCCACTTTTGGGACGGTTTAACACCGTCCTCCAAAGTTAGAATCAGGCCCATAATGCCTATTATCGTCTTCCTAGAGGATGGTATGGGAGATGTTATTTGGGAATAGTGTTCCCAAAGGTTTACCAACTAGACGACTTAAAGAACTTTCCGAAGCTGTCACAATCACATCATGCTCAGAAAAGAGAGACGGCTTCTGGTGTAGTAGGAGATATATTTGGAGCATTGATTCCTTCAGTGGGAGTCATATTAAATTCAATCAAAATACGAAAGTTGTCTACTATAGTGGATAACATGCTGACAAAATTTTCAGGAGCTATAATCCTGATGGATGCTGAACTTGCTGCAGAAAGAGCTATGACTCTTCAAAATCGGCTTGCCTTAGACATCCTTTTAGCAAAGGATGGCGGCGTTTGCAAAATGCTTGGTACGCATCACTGTTGTACCTATATACCAGACAGTAGTGGAAAGATTAGAACAATGCTTACAAACTTAACCAAGGAAAGCGTAGATTTAAAGGAACTGAAAGAACCCGGAATTTGGGAGAAAGTTGGAAAAGGATTTGCTTCAGTGGGAAATTGGCTCAGCAACGTTTGGAGGGGACTATTATTAAAAATAATAAAGGGAATATTGATAGTAATAATTTGTATATTAGGCCCATGGGGAATATGGAAAATTATAAAAATATTAAAAGCAAGAAGAGAAAGAAAAAGAGAAGAAAAAGAACTGGCTAAAATGGTAGCGATATATAGGGAGAAATCAAAAGGGACTAAAAGAAAAAGGGAATTGACTGACGTGCCAAATTAATATACAAAATTTTAATGGAATAAAATTTGTGGGTAGATTTGATGTGATGACATAATTAGTCATCAGAGGAGGGATTGATGACGCAGAAAAAAGAGGGTCCTACATATATTCACGCGTGTGTTGCATACTCGAATTATATAACCTAGTGTGATGTTAGTAAATGAAATAATGTACGAGGGAAAATGTGCCCTCGGAGTAGTTTGCCATCATTGTAATCGAGCTTTATTAATCATGAAGTATTGAAAACGTAGTAATCCGTTATAATTGCGACTGTATGCCATGATTTTCGTGTTTAAAACTGTTTGACTTAGCTTAAATTTAGTAGAGGCTTTGGCCTAGTTGCCTGGTCTCAAATTCTAACTGCGTGGCTTTCGTTGAACTAATGAAACATATATTCTTGCTTGAAGTTGTATTTTTCCAGTGGAGACGAGTAATGCACTTATCTTCAAGGTTCTGTACCAGGCCGGTTTCATCCCCTTTGATACAAGGTCAGTCTCAGCAGGTGCGGATAATGGAGGTACAGATAGTTAAATAATTGGCAAACCATGTAACAATTTGTGTTCCAAGGCTCCAAGGACAGTCTATGCATAAATGAGCACTAGTAAAAGACAATTTTGATTGGTCAATTTGAAGCCAACCTATGAACCCTCCAATGGAGGAACCTGCAGATTTTGGAATGTTTCTTACTTAAACCTACTGGACGAAGAGAAGTCAGCCATTTTCCTCGATGCCAGCTTGAAGCCTGATGCCAGACTCCATTTTGGTCGACACCCTGATGCCCTCTTCTCTATCTGAGAGAAAGAGACTTTGAGAATTCTCACCCTAGAGACTTTAACTTTGATTTGCCCCGTCTTGCCCTTGCAATAATTTTGCCCCATTCTCCTTGCCGCTGCAAGGAAACTTGCCCTTAACTTTGCCCCTTTTAACTTGCCCATGCTGATCGAACCGATATCTGAAGGACGAAGACATTCTTGAATGCTGTTTGTATTTGGTAAATATGAAAGGATAAATGTATTATGCATTGTGTTTTTCCTTTTAGGTACCAACTGCTATTTTGATAGAGCCCAAGCTAGGACTTTTCCAAATTTGTGTTGCCTAAATTCGTTTCGCATGAAGTCCCACATGCTAATGCTAATTAGAGGTTAGTTGAGGGTTTCATTCGATGCACCATGTCAAAGTGAGATCTTGTTATGCTGACCAAATGTATGAAATCAGTCAAATACAATTAGTCTTATTAGTGATTTGCATTGCTATAACTGAATGTATTATTGTTCAGATTTTACGTAGATTGCGTTTCTTCCACCGTAATGGACAGCTAGTAATGTTCATATACATGTATCATTTGGTTTTGAGATAAATATATATCGTGTTGGCTTTGTTAATATAGAGAAATAAATTCACTAACTTCTATTAAACTGGTGTGGTTATTCATGACTGAAAGGTCATGGTGCGCCGAAATACCAACTGTTATTGATTTCTGATGTGCTATATTGATCTAATATTGAGTATTGACTATTGATTACTATAGTTATTGATTATTGATTTGAATGACTCGACTATTCTCGAATGAGGAGAGCCCGACTCGGTTAAAAGATTCACCGACCTCCAACGTGTCCAGGATACAGGTAATTTATAAGGGCTGGACGCGTTATCACTTCTCTTCCACAGAACAAGATACTCTAGTGGAAGGTGTAGTTTTGGCAGACTGTCTTACTGCTGAGCAGAAAGACAACTGCATAAATCTGCTAGGTCAGTTTTCTGAACTCTTTTCTACTGTGCCAGGCACCACTTCTTGGTGTGAGCACACTATAGTAACTGGAGACAGCTTGCCTGTCAAAAGTAAGATCTATAGGCAGCCTGACCATGTCAGGGACTGCATAAAACAAGAAGTTCAGAAAATGCTTGAACTGGGAGTGGTTGAACATTCTGAAAGCCCATGGGCCTCTCTTGTGGTGCTTGTACCAAAGCCTCACTCAAAAGATGGGAAAAGAGAGATGAGGTTTTGTGTAGATTACAGAGGTCCCAACCAGGTAACTAAAACTGATGCTCACCCTATACCCAGGGCAGATGAGCTCATAGATACACTGACATTTGCCAAGTATCTAAACACCTTTGATTTGACTGCAGGGTATTGGCAGATCAAGTTATCAGAGGATGCTAAAGAAAAAACTGAATTTTCGACTATTGGAGGGCACTACTAATTCACAGTAATGCCCTTTGGTTTGAAAAATGCACCTGCCACTTTACAGAGGTTGGTGAATACAGTCCTGCAAGGATTGGAGGCTTTTAGTGCAGCATATCTGGATGATATAGCTGTCTTTAGCTTTACCTGGGATGATCACCTGGTCCACCTGTGGAAAGTTTTGGAGGCCCTGCAGAAGGCAGGCCTCACTATCAAGGCTTCAAAGTGCCAGATAGGGCAGGGGAAAGTGGTTTATCTGGGACACCTGGTAGGTGGAGAACAGATTGCACCACTTCAGGGGAAAATCCAGACAATCATGGATTGGGTTCCTGCTACAACTAAGACCCAGGTGAGGGCCTTCTTAGGCCTCAGTGGGTATTATAGGAGGTTCATTAAGAACTATGGCTCCATTGCAGCCCCACGTAATGACCTCACTTCAAAGAAAATGCCTAAAAAGGCTAGCTGTCAGAAAGCTTTTGAGGAGCTCAAACAGGCCATGTGCACTGCACCTGTCCTAAAAAGCCCATGTTACTCCAAGAAATTTATTGTTCAAACTGATGCATCTGAATTAGGGGTAGGGGCAGTCTTATCACAACTCAATTCTGAGGGCCAGGATCAACCTGTTTCTTTTATCAGCAGGAGGTTGACCCCTAGAGAAAAGCGTTGGTCTGCCATAGAGAGGGAGGCCTTTTCTGTGCCCTGGGCACTGAAGAAGTTGAGGCCATACCTGTTTGGCACTCACTTCCTTGTTCCGACAGACCACAAACCTCTACTTTGGCTAAAACAAATGAAAGGTGAAAACCCTAAATTGTTGAGGTGGTCCATATCTTTACAGGGAATGGATTATACAGTGGAACATAGACCTGGGAGTACCCACTCCAATGCAGATGGACTCTCCAGATATTTCCACTTAGACAATGAAGACTCATCAGGTCATGGCTAGTCTTATTGTCCTTCGTTTGGGGGGGGGGGGGGATTGTGTAGGAAAGTACCATCTTGCCTGGCATGTTACCCCCATATTTCACTGTATATATGTTGTTTTAGTGTATGTGTCACTAGGACCCTGCCAGCCAGGGCCCCAGTGCTCATAAGTGTGCCCTGTATGTGTTCCCTGTGTGATGCCTTACTGTCTCACTGAGGCTCTGCTAACCAGAACCTCAGTGGTTATGCTCTCTCTGCTTTCTAAATTGTCACTAACAGGCTAGTGACCAATTTCACCAATTCACATTGGCATACTGGAACACCCTTATAATTCCCTAGTATATGGTACTGAGGTATCAAGGGTATTGCGGTTCCAGGAGATCCCTATGGGCTGCAGCATTTCTTTTGCCACCCATAGGGAGCTCTGACAATTCATACACAGGCCTACCACTGCAGCCTGAGTGAAATAGCGTCCACGTTATTTCACAGCCATTTACCACTGCACTTAAGTAACTTATAAGTCACCTATATGACTAACCTTCACCTGGTGAAGGTTGGGTGCTAAGTTACTTAGTGTGTGGGCACCCTGGCACTAGCCAAGGTGCCCCCACATCGTTCAGGGCCAATTACCCGGACTTTGTCAGTGCGGGGACACCATTTCACGCGTGCACTATACATAGGTCACTACCTATGTATAGCGTCACAATGGTAACTCCGAACATGGCCATGTAACATTTCTAAGATCATGGAATTGTCACCACAATGCCATTCTGGCATTGGGGAGACAATTCCATGATCCCCTGAGTCTCTAGCACAGACCCGGGTACTGCCAAACTACCTTTCCCGGGGCTTTACTGCCGCTGCTGCTGCTGCAAACCCCTCAGACAGGTTTCTGCCCTCCTGGGGTCCAGCCAGGCCTGGCCTAGGAAGGCAGAAAAAAGGACTTCCTCAGAGAGAGGGCGTTACACCCTCTCCCTTTGGAAAAAGGTGTCAGGGCTGGGGAGGAGTAGCCTCCCACAGCCTCTGGAAATGCTTTGATGGGCACAGATGGTGCCCATCTCGGCATAAGCCAGTCTACACCAGTTCAGGGATCCCCCAGCCCTGCTCTGGCACGAAACTGGACAAAGGAAAGGGGAGTGACCACTCCCTTGACCTGCACCTCCCAGGGAAGGTGCCCAGAGCTCCTCCAGCGTGCCCCAGACCTCTGCCATCTTGGATTCAGAGGTGTGCTGGCACACTGGACTGCTCTGAGTGGCCAGGGCCAGCAGGTGACGTCAGAGACTCCTTCTGATAGGCTCTTACCTGTGTTACTAGCCTTTGCTCCTTCCTAGGTAGCCAAACCTCCTTTTCTGGCTATTTAGGGTCTCTGCTTTGGGGAATTCTTCAGATACTGAATGCAAGAGCTCACCAAAGTTCCTCTGCACTTCTCTCTTCACCTTCTGCCAAAGGATCGACCGCTGAGTGCTCAGGACGCCTGCAAAACCGCAACAAAGTAGCAAAGACGACTACTGCAACCTTGTATCGCTTCATCTTGCTGGCTTTCTCGCCTGTTTCCTGGTGGTGCATGCTCTGGGGGTAGCCTGCCTCCTTCTTGCACCAGGAGCTCTGAAGAAATCTCCCGTGGGTCGATGGAATCTTCCCCTGCAACCGCAGGCAACAAAAGACTGCATCACCGGTCCTCTGGATCCCCTCTCAGCACGACGAGCGTGGTTCCTGGAACTCAGCAACTCTGTACAAGTGACTCCCACAGTCTAGTGACTCTTCAGTCCAAGTTTGGTGGAGGTAAGTCCTTGCCTCCCCACGCTAGACTGCATTGCTGGGTACCGCGTGATTTGCAGCTGCTCCGGCTCCTGTGCACTCTTCCAGGATTTCCTTTGTGCACAGCCAAGCCTGGGTCCCCGACACTCTAACCTGCAGTGCACAACCTTCTGAGTTGTCCTCCGGCGTCTTGGGACTCCCTTTTCTAACTTCGGGTGGACTCCGGTTCACTCCTCTTCCAAGTGCCTGTTTCAGTACTTCTGCGGGTGGTGCCTGCTTCTCTGAGGGCTCCCTGACTTGCTGGGCGCCCCCTCTGTCTCCTCATCTAAGTGGCGACATCCTGGTCCCTCCTGGGCCACAGCAGCACCCAAAAACACGAACCGCAACCCTTGCAGCTAGCAAGCCTTGTTTGCAGTCTTTCTGCGTGGGAACACCTCTGCAAGCTTCTTCACGGCGTGGGACATCCATCCTCCAAAGGTGAAGTTCCTAGTCCTCTTCATTCTTGCAGAAACCAAAGCTTCTTCCATCCGGTGGCAGCTTCGTTGCACCCTCAGCTGGCATTTCCTGGGCATCTACCCACTCTCAACATTGTCACGACTCTTGGACTTGGTCCCCTTGTTTCACAGGTACTCAGGTCCGGAAATCCACTGTTGTTGCTTTGCTGGTGTTGGTCTTCCTTGCAGAAACCCCTTATCACGACTTCTGTGCTCTCTCGGGGTTGTAGGTGCACTTTACACCTACCTTACAGGGTCTTGGGGTGGGCTATTTTTCTAACCCTCACTGTTTTCTTACAGTCCCAGCGACCCTCTACAAGCTCACATAGGTTTGGGGTCCATTTGTGGTTCGCATTCCACTTTTGGAGTATATGGTTTGTGTTGCCCCTATACCTATGTGCTCCTATTGCAATCTACTGTAACTTTACATTGCTTGCATTACTTCCTTTTGCTATTACTGCATATTTTTGGTATTGTGTACATATATCTTGTGTATATTTAGCATCCTCATACTGAGGGTACTCACTGAGATACTTTTGGAATATTGTCATAAAAATAAAGTACCTTTATTTTTAGTATATCTGTGTATTGTGTTTTCTTATGATTTCGTGCATATGACACTAGTGGTATAGTAGGAGCTTTGCATGTCTCCTAGTTCAGCCTAAGCTGCTCTGCTAAAGCTACCTTCTATCAGCCTAAGCTGCTAGAAACACCTCTTCTACACTAATAAGGGATAACTGGACCTGGTACAGAGTGTAAGTACCCCTTGGCACCCACTACAAGCCAGGCCAGCGTCCTACACTGTGCTACATCACCAGCTGGGTAGACAGATGGTACTTTACTACATAACCTCCCCCCCCAAACGAAGGACACTAAGACTAGCCATGACCTGATGAGTCTTCATTGTCTAAGTGGAAATATCTGGAGAGTCCATCTGCATTGGAGTGGGTACTCCCAGGTCTATGTTCCACTGTATAGTCCATTCCCTGTAGAGATATGGACTACCTCAACAATTTAGGGTTTTCACCTTTCATTTGTTTTAGCCAAAGTAGAGGTTTGTGGTCTGTCTGAACAATAAAGTGAGTGCCAAACAGGTATGGCCTCAACGTTTTCACTGCCCAGACCACAGCAAAGGCCTCCCTCTCTATGGCAGACCAATGCTTTTCTTTAGGGGTAAACCTTTTGCTGATAAAAGCAACTGGTGTATCCTGGCCCTCAGAATTCAGTTGTGATAAGACTGCCCCTACCCCTAATTCAGATACATTAGTTTGAACAATGAATTTATTGTAGTAACATGGGCTTTTTAGGACAGGTGTATCCATTAGATTTCCTTTAGTCCTACGCAAACCATGCTGTCCACCCCCACTGACTGGGTTAGCAGCCGCCTGAGAATTGTCACGTATTTTGCACATCCAGCCAAGGCCCAAGCGGCTGAGATGTCTCCATGCAGGTCCACACCCACCAGAGCCAAAGCTACTGGAATTATTAACTAGCTCCTATTGGCTGCTAATATGGGACAGCAGCACAGATGGTGTAGCCAACTTCAGTAATGTCTGCTAGTAATGTGTGCCTAGGTGATGGTTCATCTGGTGCTCTGTGGCAGCCGTTTGAAGACCTTTAGAAGCATGCATGGGATGTGGAAACAGCAAGTGCTCAGTGCATGCCGCCATGTTGAGCTTGTTGTCCAAGGTGATCCCCGATTGTCTGGTGTGATTGGTGGGTGTTGGTGTTAGCTCTATTTCCATCAGCCAAAAGGTGGTATCAAATGGGGAAGTCTTGTTTCTGAAGGCCAGTACTTACTTCTTGTTGGAGTTGAGCTTTTCCTTTGGTTCTCATCCATTCTGCTACCATTCTCATGCAGTTGTTGAGGTTGGTTCTGGTGACATTTGTCTTGCCCATCAGGGAGAGGATGAGTTGGGTGTCATCAGTGGAGACAGGTCAAGCAAGGTGAGAGCCGCTGTCTCTCCTTGGTCCAGCATGGTCCAGATGGTGTTGGTGGCTGTGATGAGGGCTGTTTCAGTGCTCAGTGTTTCATGTGGTCAGAACTTGATGTTCCTAGCCTTTGACGTTCTTTTCCTACTAATCATTTCTACCAGGTATTACATCCATTTGGCTTAGTAGTAGCACACAAGATTACAAACCCTCAGAAAACATGGGGTTTGCAAATAAATCCCAGGAGTGAAATACGGTGTGCTGACAACGCTGAGCAAGGTGTCGTACTAACTTGATATCACATTGTAGAAGCTGAATTAAATAAACAGGCAAATGTCAAATTCCATCAGCAGCTTTATACGTGAATTCACGGGGCCATGAGTATACAAATAACATGTCCTAGCTGATGTGTTCATCAGCACTATTATGCATGAAAACCACAAAGGTGTGAAGAAGGTGGTTTCTTCATCACTATGGGCAAATACGTGGAGTGATGTTGATCAGAAGATGTATGGAGTTATACACACATTAGGCATCTAACCAATCACAGTAAAACAACATTTCATGATGGCAGACTGATACAAGATGACCACAAGCGTGAACTTCACATTTCTCAAATGGGTGGGACTTTCCAAGGCGTCAACAAAACAATTTCTTCACAACCCCTATCCAAACACAGGAGGTTATTCCAACTTTGGAGGAAGTGTTAATCCATCCTAAAAGTGACGGTAAAGTGACGGATATACCACCAGCCGTATTACGAGTCCATTATATCCTTTGGAACTCGTAATACGGCTGGTGGTATATCCGTCACTTTTAGGACGGATTAACACCTCCTCCAAAGTTGGAATAACCCCCACAGTCTCTTGGCCTCAGATCTATGTGAACACCCAGATATCTGGCTGTTGCTTGGAGAATGAAGTAACGTATGTCATGTGAGGTGTCTCTTTTAAGCAAGCCTTACGTTATCTACAGTCATCCCAATTCTGAACTGTAGGAAAGTACCCTCTTTCTTGGTATGGTTACCTCATTTGTCTGCTCTTCTGACAACAATTCAGCAACAAGCTCAGGAATTGCAACAAGTACGCAATGAGAATGCTGCGTTACGACAGGCTTTGGCTTTCCGCAATGGCGATGTTCCGACTATCTCCGCTTCTACTCCTCGTTTCTCCGGTGAACCAACTAAACTACGTGAATTCCTTGATGCATTAACGGTGTATTTCGCCTTCCGACCTACCCAATTCTCCCATGACAGGACAAAGGTGGGTTATCTTATCAGTGCTTTATCCGGTCCTGCCTTGGCCTGGGCAACCCCGATGGTATCATCCAACGATCCGGTATTGTCGGACTATTCCGCTTTCGTGAATCGCTTCAAACAAATATTTAGTCGTCCAGGATTGGAGGCCTCTGCGGAAGAAGCCCTATGTGACATCCAACAAGGCTCCCAAGATGTCCTTCAATATATTACACGTTTTCGTCAGCTAGCGGCAGAGACCACCTGGGTGGAAAGTACTCTGGTGACTTTGTTTTGTAGAGGACTTAAAGAAGAAATAAAAGATGAATTAGTACATTCCACCAGAGTGGAGGATCTTCGTGGCCTGATGGATCAAGCACTTTCCATTGAGTACCGTCTTCAAGAACGACGATTGGAGAAGAGAAGGAGTAAAGGGTCTTCCTAGCCAAGCACTTCACAGGTTTATCTGCATCGTTCTGAGGAACCTCGCCCTCCTGCTAGAGACATAGAGGGGGAACCCATGCAAGCGGATACTACTCGAGGCCCGCTTTCCGCTAGCGAGCGGGAAGACAGACGTAAGAAAGGATTGTGCCTGTACTGTGGTTCTGCTGGTCACATGCTTCGTACCTGCCCTGTACGTCCGCCAAGGCCATCGGGAAACGCCACTTCCCGTCCTCTGTAAGAAGGGAGGGGACGGGATCATCGGCTATACCTTCCATAAGTTCATTTAATGACAATACGACATCCTTGTTCATGTTACCTGTCATGTTACAACTACCTGACGGCCGTCAAGAAAAGACTATGGCATTACTAGATTGTGGTGCTAGTGGTATTTACATGGATAAGACTTGGGCCACTACTCAACAAATTCCCACACAACCCAAAGAAATTCCCGAACAAGTGCACACAGTGGATGGATCCTTGATATCCTCTGGTCCAGTCGATACTACTACCCTGATGTTAAATTTACAGTTTGGTAACCATCAAGAACACATCTCCTTTGATATCATATCATCCCCCAACCATACCATCATTCTCGGAATTCCGTGGTTCATAAGACATAATCCATATGTGAATTGGGTAACCCGGACTATTTCCTTGTCTTCACAGTTTTGTCATGAGAACTGTTTTGCTTCCGACAAATATTGGTCACCGAAAAGATTAACACCTACTGGAAGTACTACAAGGAGTCCCTGAACACTATTTAGAGTTTCAAGATGTGTTCCAAAAACCATCCAGACCTGTGTTACCTCCACATCGAGACTACGATTGTGCTATTCCCTTGGAACCTGGAACTGTCGTTCCCTTTGGGAGGATGTATTCCCTCACGGAACCCGAAAAGGAAGTCCTAAAAGAGTATCTGGAAGAAAATTTACAGAGTGGTCTTATTGTTCCATCTTCTTCTCCGGCAGGGGCTCCTCTCTTTTTTGTACCCAAGAAGACAAAGGATCTTCGTCCTTGCCTGGATTTTGGAGGCCTGAATAAGATAACCATTAAGGATCGTTATCCTTTGCCTCTCATCAAGGATATTCTAGAAGCAGTCAGAGGGCCTCAACGTTTTACTAAACTGGATCTACGGGGAGCCTACCACCTTTTACGTATTAAAGAAGGAGACGAGTGGAAAACAGCTTTCAGGACCCCATTTGGTCACTTTGAGTACAAAGTTATGCCTTTTGGTCTCACTAATGCACCCGCAATCTTCCAGAAATTTATGGACTCTGTGTTTTCTGACCTTTTGAACCAGACAGTTGTAATCTACTTAGACGATATCCTTATTTATTCTAGACGTCCCGAACTCCATTCTTCCCATGTGAAACAAGTCCTTCAAAGACTCCGGATTCATCAACTATCTTGTAAACCAGAAAAGTGTGTGTAGGAGGCTGGACTGGCTTGTAGTGAGTACCAAGGGGTACTTGCATCTTGCACCAGGCCCAGTTATCCCTTATTAGTGTATAGGGTGTCTAGCAGCTTAGGCTGATAGATAATGGTAGCTTAGCAGAGCAGCTTAGGCTGAACTAGGAGACGTGTGAAGCTACTACAGTACCACTTAGTGTCATATGCACAATATCATAAGAAAACACAATACACAGTTATACTAAAAATAAAGGTACTTTATTTTTATGACAATATGCCAAAGTATCTTAGAGTGTACCCTCAGTGAGAGGATAGGAAATATACACAAGATATATATACACAATAGCAAAAATATGCAGTATAGTCTTAGAAAACAGTGCAAACAATGTATAGTTACAATAGGATGCAATGGGGAAACATAGGGATAGGGGCAACACAAACCATATACTCCAAAAGTGGAATGCGAACCACGAATGGACCCCAAACCTATGTGACCTTGTAGAGGGTCGCTGGGACTATTAGAAAATAGTGAGAGTTAGAAAAATAACCCTCCCCAAGACCCTGAAAAGTGAGTGCAAAGTGCACTAAAGTTCCCCTAAGGACAAAAGAGTCGTGTTAGAGGAATAATGCAGGAAAGACACAAACCAGCAATGCAACAACTGTGGATTTCCAATCTAGGGTACCTGTGGAACAAGGGGACCAAGTCCAAAAGTCACAAGCAAGTCGGAGATGGCCAGATGCCCAGGAAATGCCAGCTGCGGGTGCAAAGAAGCTTCGACTGGACAGAAGAAGCTGAGGTTTTTGCAAGAACGAAAAGGGCTAGAGACTTCCCCTTTGGTGGACGGATCCCTCTCGCCTTGGAGAGTCGTGCAAAAGTGTTTTCCCGCCGGAAGGACGCCAACAAGCCTTGATACACGCAAATCGTGCGTTTGGCGTTTTTGGACGCTGCTGGGGCCCAGGAGGTCGCAAATTGGACCTGCCGAGAGAGGGGACGTCGAGCAAGACAAAGAGCCCTCACTGAAGCAGATGGCACCCGGAGAAGTGCCAGAAACAGGCACTACGAGGATGCGTGAAACGGTGCTCGCCGAAGTTGCACAAAGGAGTCCCACGTCGCCGGAGACCAACTTAGAAAGTCGTGCAATGCAGGTTAGAGTGCCGTGGACCCAGGCTTGGCTGTGCACAAAGGATTTCCGCCGGAAGTGCACAGGGGCCGGAGTAGCTGCAAAGTCGCGGTTCCCAGCAATGCAGCCCAGCGAGGTGAGGCAAGGACTTACCTCCACCAAACTCGGGCTGAAGAGTCACTGGACTGTGGGGGTCACTTGGACAGCGTCGCTGGATTCGAGGGACCTCGCTCGTCGTGCTGAGAGGAGACCCAAGGGACCGGTAATGCAGCTTTTTGGTGCCTGCGGTTGCAGGGGGAAGATTCCGTCGACCCACGGGAGATTTCTTCAGAGCTTCTGGTGCAGAGAGGAGGCAGGCTACCCCCACAGCATGCACAAGCAGGAAAACAGTCGAGAAGGCGGCAGGATCAGCGTTACAGAGTTGCAGTAGTCGTCTTTGCTACTATGTTGCAGGTTTGCAGGCTTCCAGCGCGGTCAGCGGTCGTTTCCTTATCAGAAGGTGAAGAGGGAGATGCAGAGGAACTCGGATGAGCTCTTGCATTCGTTATCTAAAGTTTCCCCAGAGACAGAGACCCTAAATAGCCAGAAAAGAGGGTTTGGCTACCTAGGAGAGAGGAAAGGCTACTAACACCTGAAGGAGCCTATCAGCAGGAGTCTCTGACGTCACCTGGTAGCACTGGCTACTCAGAGCAGTCCAGTGTGCCAGCAGCACCTCTGTTTCCAAGATGGCAGAGGTCTGGAGCACACTGGAGGAGCTCTGGACACCTCCCAGGGGAGGTGCAGGTCAGGGGAGTGGTCACTCCCCTTTCCTTTGTCCAGTTTCGCGCCAGAGCAGGGGCTAAGGGGTCCCTGAACCGGTGTAGACTGGCTTATGCAGAATTGGGCACATCTGTGCCCAACAAAGCATTTCCAGAGGCTGGGGGAGGCTACTCCTCCCCTGCCTTCACACCATTTTCCAAAGGGAGAGGGTGTCACACCCTCTCTCAGAGGAAGTTCTTTGTTCTGCCATCCTGGGCCAGGCCTGGCTGGACCCCAGGAGGGCAGCTGCCTGTCTGAGGGGTTGGCAGCAGCAGCAGCTGCAGTGAAACCCCAGGAAGGGCAGTCTGGCAGTACCAGGGTCTGTGCTACAGACCACTGGGATCATGGAATTGTACCAACAATGCCAGGATGGCATAGAGGGGGCAATTCCATGATCATAGACATGTTACATGGCCATATTCGGAGTTACCATGGTGAAGCTACATATAGGTAGTGACCTATATGTAGTGCACGCGTGTAATGGTGTCCCCGCACTCACAAAGTTCAGGGAATTGGCTCTGAACAATGTGGGGGCACCTTGGCTAGTGCCAGGGTGCCCTCACACTAAGTAACTTTGCACCTAACCTTTACCAGGTAAAGGTTAGACATATAGGTGACTTATAAGTTACTTAAGTGCAGTGTAAAATGGCTGTGAAATAACGTGGACGTTATTTCACTCAGGCTGCAGTGGCAGGCCTGTGTAAGAATTGTCAGAGCTCCCTATGGGTGGCAAAAGAAATGCTGCAGCCCATAGGGATCTCCTGGAACCCCAATACCCTGGGTACCTCAGTACCATATACTAGGGAATTATAAGGGTGTTCCAGTAAGCCAATGTAAATTGGTAAAAATGGTCACTAGCCTGTCAGTGACAATTTGGAAAGAAATGAGAGAGCATAACCACTGAGGTTCTGGTTAGCAGAGCCTCAGTGAGACAGTTAGTCACTACACAGGTAACACATTCAGGCACACTTATGAGCACTGGGGCCCTGGGTTACCAGGGTCCCAGTGACACATACAACTAAAACAACATATATACAGTGAAAAATGGGGGTAACATGCCAGGCAAGATGGTACTTTCCTACAACAACTTCCTGAGCGGAGTGGGCATATTTCTATCCCAGAAGGCTTGTTCAAACCTAAGACAAGATGGTTGAACCCTTCCTCAAGTCTCCACCTCGGGTTGCCCATCTTAGGGGTGTGGTTAGCCCAGAGGTGGTACACACCTACTTACTAGCTAATTTTCCTGCCTGTCCTGGTGCCAAGTGGGCTTCAGGGCAGGGAATGGCTACACCCAGGGCTGGGGGAGCCAGGGATTGCATACCAAAGGTGGCAGGGCCTGTGAAGACCCTGGCCTTAGTATGCAGATCTGCAAGCCATCCTGCTGGAGTAGGTGACAACATCTCCATCCAGAACAGGCTTTGTTTTAGACCTCTAAAAGTGTGGGTTCTCACCTCCAGGGTGTCAGCCAATATACTCGGAGACTAGTGGGGTTCAGAGGGTATCTCTAAGGTGCACTCCGGTTGCATGTCATAATAAATCTGAGGCTGGCATCAACCTGGACTTATTAAGATGAGGTGTTTGATACCAAACAACATAGGTTTCAGTGAAGCCATAATGTGAATGAGTCACTCAGGACGACGAGTGGCCAGCACATACCTTAAGATGGCGTTCCTCTTCACTTGCAATGATCTGCAATGGGGCTGGGCATCACAGGGCCATATCTGCTCATGAAGATAGGACAACACATCAAGTATAATGCACCCCACCTTAGGGCTCCCAGGCCTTCTATAGGGGTGACTTACATACATTCAGATGCAGTGATGGTGACATGGTACATAAGTATTGTGCCATGTCGTGCTTTCGCCCGGCTTGCACCAGGACACGCAGACTGTGGTGGCAGCTGCATGCATCTTGTTTTAGGGGAGGCCTCTGAGGGTGGTACAATATGTATTGCAGCCCTTGGTGTAGCCCTTGGGGTCCCTCTCCCCAAACCCATGACCTATGTACTAGTGGTACCAGTGACTAGGTAGTTACACAGTAGAGGAGTAGAGAATTGTATACATTGTTACCTGTTTTTAGGGAAAAAGCAGTGGCACTGGGGACCTGCTTAGAAGGAACCCAGTGCACCTCAGTCGAAAAACCTCAGTACCAGTGGGCAAAAAGTAGGGGTGGCCATGTCAAAAAGGGCACTTTCCTACACAACCCCCATCACTCTAGGGGAATGAGACTAACTGTTCCCAAGAGAGTTTTTATTGTCTAAGTGGAAAAACCAGGAAAGGCCACCTGAACTGGCATGGCGAGTCCCTGGTCTGTGTTCCACTGTAAAGTCCATACCCTGTAGGGAGATGGACCATCTCAATAGTTTATGATTTCACCCTTTCATTTACATTAGCCATCTGAAAGGCCTGTGGTCAGTTTGTACAAAGAAGTGAGAACCAAACAAGTATGGTCCCAACTTCTTCAGAGACCCGACCACAGAAAGGCTTCCCTCTCAATGGCACTCCAACGCTGCTCTCTGGGGAGTAACCTCCTGCTAATGATTCTTCCATGACCCAGGCTCTGTGCCTACTCCCTCTCTCCTCAGGTGAAGGGCGTGCTACTCAGCTCTTTAACTGGGCTTCCAGAGTGCTCTCTTTCTCTCCGTTCTTACTTCACACCTGTCTCCAAAGTATAAATATGGAGTTAGTTTTGCACCACATTAGAGTAAAAAAAAATACGCTAATTCGGTGCAGAGTATAAATATGCCCCAGAGTATAATTATGCCCCTAAATATGGCGTTAAGGCCATAGAGTCAATTTTGACTTTAACTCCATAAATTTGGCGCTAGCGCTCTACTTTTATGGGGTTTTCTTTCTTAAGTTGCTAACTTTATGGGTATTGAAATTGTACTCGATTGACAGGAAAATATGTACAAGAGTATTACTAGATCTCTCCAGTAATGGGAACTATATACACAAGGGGTTTACCAATCCTGATCTGGTGAGGGAGGATATACACATAGGGATTCCTAGATCTAATGAGCTCAGTGTTATTCACAGACGCATCAAAATAAACATTCAACAAACAAATACATGAAGAGTCACCATCCTAGGAAAAAGTGCAATTGTTAATTCATGGGAATTTAGAAATTTGGAGGCAAAATAGCGAACCTTACTTTAGCATCAAACAACAATTTGTGCAAATCAGCAATTTCGTCATTAAAACATTAAATATTGACAAAATACAACATTCAACGTTTAAGACAAACAAAGTCACATTGGTTTACCACCTTCATAATATCAAAGACACATCTTTTCAATAGGTAGGGGAAATGTTAACTAGGTCCACAAAAAGCAGGGCATTGGCCTGTCCGCAATATCTTAGCCCTGCCTACTCGTAGCGCATGTTATCCTGTGACTAAGTGAAGCTCTGTGCTGCGTGAAGCTAGAGGAGCCTGATAATTTTGTGAATACCAGTCCTGGCGTTGTTACAAAGCTCATACTGAGCCTCTCTCCCAGGCCTGGGGTTGGTTACAAAGCTCATTCTGAGACGCTCTCCCAGTCCTGGTGTTAGTTACAAAGCTCATCCTGAGCCCCTCTCCCAGTTCTGGTGTTGTTACAAAGCTCATACTGAGCCACTCTCCCAGTTCTGGTGTTGGTTACAAAGCTCATTCTGAGCCGCTCTCCCACTCCTAGGGTTGATTACAAAGCTCTTAAAGCAGGCTCTGACAGAGAGAGACTCCTATGCAATGAGGGAATCCGGTGCCTTTGTACCCGCACCGTGTTACAGATGCTGAGACCGTCAGTCGGGATAGAGAGTGTGCACTGCATAGAGGTGGTCTACAGTCAGTACAGACTGAGGTGCTCCTTTGAACGGGGGCACATGGGTCCAGGGACCTCACAGGAAACCCCATTCTGGCAGATGCAGTCATTCACTGCACCTCCCTGCAGAGGGATCTCTGCTCCCCCCTTTAAAACTCAGGCCTGGTTGCACTTACAGTGAAAGGGGGGGCGGGGGCTTCAAACAGCTGTCCCGCCTCTCACTAATACGATGTTAAGAGTGCGGGGCGACCTTCTAACTGATTGCCGGGACACAGGGTGGGCCAGCACCCTATTATTAATACGCCACCGCTGTTTTTTTCCGACGACACACTGCTGGAAACTTATCATGCGTACACACAAGGGTTCTTTTGGAATGAACGCCTCTATTTCATTCTACCAGTTCTCGCACTCCACCATGTACCTGTTTGTGTTTCTGCAAACTGAGCGGCTTGTTTACAAGCCCCTTGAGTCGCGGTGCGTCACTTTTTTCAATATAATAAATGACGCACCGCGGCCCAAAGGGCTTGTAAATAAGCACCTCAGTTTGTGAATTTGTGAGATTACCTTGTGTGAGCTTTCTTTAGTGCACACATTTGCTTGGCAATCAAGCTCTTGGTTTGTCTTGTGACCTTTAAAAAAAATGTCATTTGCATCTTTGAAATGTAAGTTCCTGTTTTCCTGAGGGCAGCCCTAACCCTGTTTCATTTTAGCAAAGAGCTGAAGACACCCTCTTTAGAGAACACTGCATCATGATGCAGGAACACTCCACTTTGGCTCTCAGGGCACAGTTTTGCTTCTAATCAGTTGTTGCCTTTGACCCTGTACAGAGCTCCGCTGCCTCCTTGTTAGGTTCACACTAAACACACAACAGCTGAGGAGGAATGTTTGTAATAAGTCTAACCACTGGCGATCGCTCAGTTTGGACCCAGACACTGCAGGTCAGTCTTGACCCTGCTCCAAGGGGAACAGTCCAGCCCGAATAGCTAAGCCAGGTACTCCCTGAATTGTCAGTCGGGGGTACCTTGGTTCCGGTGTCACAGTGAGCAAGGGTCCCACGTCTGGGCTCTCCCTTGCCACACAGGGCTTTACTTCAAACACACAAAAGTGGTGGGAGATACAAATGCAATGACTTTTATCACTGGCATTCACTTGGGATAGGATTCCAACCCATTGATCTCACTAAACAGACGTACATACATGCATATGTATATACACACACATGCATGTATACATAACTGCATTCAAGGTCCTAGCTAGATAATTGTTTTTTACACTTCACGCAATGAAAAATATAGTTTTCTAAAGAAATAAAAAGCCAGGATGTTGCTTCTACAAATGTGACTGATCAGCAGAAAAGGAATCAACACCACAGATATCCTGATGATAATCACCTTGGAACCATCCAGCAGCTTCAGCAGATCTCACCGAGAGGGATCTGCAGCTGTGGCTGTGGTTAAAGAGCAGCAAAAACTCACAACAGCACAATGTCAACAAGAGGCTGACATGAGGGACACGCGAGGCTCCAGTGAGGCTGACATGAGGGACACACGAGGCTCCAGTGAGGCTGATGTGTACTCACTCGAGGCTCCAGTGAGGCTGACATGAGGCTGACTTGAGACTCGCATGAGGCACCAGTGACATTGACATGAGAATCACAACAGGCTCCAATGACACTGACATGAGGCTGACATGAGGCACTAGTGAGGCTGACATGAGTCTTACACAAGGCACTAGTGAGGCTGATGTTAGGCTCACACAAGGCTCCAGTGAGACTGACATGAAACTCACACGAGGCACAAGTGAGGCTAACATGAGAATTACAACAGGCTCCGGTGAGGATGTCATGAGACACACAAGGCTTCAGTGAAGTTGACATGAGGCTCAGTCAAGGCTCCAGGGAGACTGACATGAGACTCACATGAGGCACCAGTGAGGCTGACATGAGGCTCAAACGAGGCTCCAGTGAGGCTCACATGATGCTAACATGAGAATCAAAACAGGCTCCAGTGAGGCACAAATGAAACTCACATGAGGTACCAATGAGGCTGACATGAGACTCACACGAGGCTCAAGTGAGACTGACATGAGAATCACAACAGGCTTCAGTGAGGCTGACATGAGACTCACACGAGGCACCAGTGAGACTGACATGAGGCTCACACGAGGCACCAGTGAGACTGACATGAGACTCACACGAGGCTGACAAGAACAGTTCATGTAGTTTACCACAGGCACAAGTGACCCTCACTTACAGCTCACTTGAGGGAACGGGGGCCTTATCTCTGGGCCCTGGGGCAGTTTGTGTTGGGGCAGTTTGTGTTTTATTGGCAGTTTCTGTGATGTGTTCCCCAATGGTAACAGGATTAAGTAGTCAAGACTATGGTGATCATTTGGACACTGGCAGTAAAAACCGCCTACTGCTGCGGTGACGGCCGCCAAAATACCTCCATCACGGCTACCATCAGTCCGCCACATTATGAGCACTGCTGGACTTCCCCCACAAGAAGGGTGGAAATCTGGCAGTGTTCATGGTGGTGTACAGTGGTAAGGTGGCGCTGCTACCACCAGCACTGCCACGCCAGTAGAACACCACCACACGTGTAATGACAGGTAATATGGCCTGGCGGTGTTCTGCTGGCAGGAGCTGGTGACGGTAGCAGCACCCCTTCCCATTCCCTGCTGGAAGATGTCCTTGTGCAAGGTAAGTCGGGCTTCCGAAAGGGAAGGGACTGGGGGGTGGGGGATGTTGTGTGTGTGTGTGTGTCTGAGTGTGTGCATGAATGTGTGAGTGAGTGTGTAAATGCATGTGTGTGTGTTGTGTTGTGTGTGTGGTTGTATGCATGTGAGTGATTGGGTGTAAGAATGTGTGCGAGTATGTCTGGAAGTATGCATGTATGAATGCGTGTATGCCAGTGTGAGTGATTGGGTGTATGCGTGGTACGTGTCTGCGGGTGTGTGCGTATATGGGGGATGTGGCGGTGTGGATACGGGAGGGGGTGGGGGGAAGTTTGGATTGAGGGGGCAATCGGGGGCGTCTGGTGAGTGTTGGAGGGGTGGGGGAGCCGCCTACCGGTGACAGGGAAGGGATTCCCTGTCACAGGTAGGGCCTACTGCCATGGTTTTCATGGCGTTGCTAACACCACAGAAACCTTGGTGGTAGGCAGGCTCATGCTGCTGCCAGCGGTTCTGTGCTGGCTGCCAGGCTGGAGACTGATAACTCTGGCCCAGCAGCTTATACCACCATGGCGGTATGATTGAAGAAGTGACGGGTTGGCTGCAGCCAACTCGCCATTCTTATAATGTGGCGGTATGTACTGCCAGCCTGTTGGCGGTACTACCGCCACATAAACACTCTCCACTGGGGTCATAATGACCCCCTATATGTGGGAAGCAACCCTTTACGAATACAAATTATTGCCACCAGACTGACACCAAGACCACTGTGACAACTAGACACACACACCACATACACCCATACATCCCTCATGCACCCCACTTCACACACCCAACCACAGTACCCAACACCCACACACTTACACACACAACACAACACCCATGTCCCCACAAAGGCACCCCCGTTTCACAGTTGAGGAGTTGCGGGTCATGGTGGAGGAAATAGTCAGGGTAGAGCCACAGCTGTTTGGAGCACAGGTACAGCAAATATCCATTGCCAGGAAGATGGAGCTATGGCGGAGAATCGTGGACAGGGTGAACGCTGTGGGACAGCATCCAAGAACAAGGGACGACATCAGGAAGAGGTGGAACAAACTACGGGGGAAGGTACGTTCTGTGGCAGCAGGGCCCTCATTCTGACCTTGGCGGTCGGCGGAGAGGCGGCGGTCGGACCGCGAACAGACCGGCGGTATTAAAAATGGCATTCTGACCGCGGCGGTCCCCGCCGCGACCGACCGCCACTTCCCCACTCCGACAGCCACGGCGGTCATGACCGACGGGCTGGAGTCTGCGCACTCCGGTCCGGCGGTCGACCCAAGACCGCCAACGCTATCATGACCCTGCTTACCGCCGCGGTTTCTTGCGTTCGGGAACCGCCATGCGAACCATGGCGGTAGGCACTATCGGGGCCAGGGAATTCCTTCCCTGGCACTGATAGGGGTCTCCCCCACCCCCCACTGCCCCCCCGAGTCCTCCCCCCCACACCCTCCACCCCCCTGCCACCCCCCAGAGGTGGTACGAACCCCCTCCCCACCCCCACCCCGACATGCACATACATGCACCCCGACATGCACACACCCCCAACATGCACATATACACACCCCCTACACACACACATACACAACGGGGACACATACCCGCACACATACATGCCGACATGCGCACCCGCCGAACTACACACATTGCCCATAGGCACAGCAGCAATCCCCGCCCGCATGCACGCACTCACACACCCCCTCTACACACTCCCACGCACACCCCCATGCACGCACACATCACACAACACCCCCCCACCCCCTCCCCTCACGGACGATCAACTTACCTTGTGCGTTGGTCCTCCGGGAGGCGACGGGAGCCATAGGGACGTGACCGCCAACAGAAGACCGCCAACAGAAGACCGCCACACAGAAATGTGGGTCGTAATTCTGGGGGCGGTGTTCTGCTGGCGTGGAGGTTGACCAGTCTCCACTTTCCCGCCGACCGCCAGTGTGGCTGCTGGCAGTATTCCGGCGGAACGCTCCCAGCGGTCGGAATACGCGCAGCGGCATACCGCCGCGGTCGGCAGTCTTTACCGCGGCGGTAACTCGGCGGTCTTGCGAAAAGACCGCCAAGGTCAGAATGAGGGCCCAAGGCACCAACTCGCCATATAGAGGAATGGCGTTGGATCCCCACCTCCTCCCCCACAGCTCACAGCATCGGAGGAGCAAGTCTTGGCATTACTGCATCCTGAGGGACTCACTGGAGTTGCCGGAGGACTGGACACTGGTGAGTCAACATTTACTACTTATCACCCCCCATACCTGCATGCCATCTCACTCCCTCACCCTCACTCCCATCACTCCACTCCATCCCCCACAGTGCACCTACACATATGATTAACCCTAATGCCAAACCCTGCATGCCATACCAATGCATTGACAGCACTCCCAGCCCTGCATGAACACCCATCACAATATCATGCACAGCATAGGGGAACTAACAGTCCCACAATACATCACCATACACAAACAAAGGTGGCAGCGCAACAGCAACGTTGGAGGGGTAGCTAGGGATGTACAATATGTCACAGACATGAAGCATAATACATCACTTACATCCCCACAGGTGCCCCAGTCAATCTCAGCAGAGAGGACGTGCCACAACAAACCAGTCCCCCAACAGAAGATGCCTCAGTGATGACAGTAACTCTAGTCTTCTGGATCTGTATGAACTACCTGGCCCATCAGGGACCAGTGGTCAGTCAGTCAGCCCAGCCCACTCCCAGTCAACCACAGAGCCTCCCCCATCAGTATCCAACATCACAGCACCCACCCAGCATCCCCACACCTCTGTCCCCAGGACACGTCAATCAACAGTGTGCCCACCTGTACAGGGACCCCAGTCCACACCTCGCACCCAAGACAATCAAGGACCTGGGCCCACTGGCAGTGGGCACACTGTTCAGGGGACACAGGCACAGGGCAACAGGGACACTGGGAGGACCGTTTTGCACCAGGGGGAGCACAGGCCCAGGGAACCGACTCTCCAGGAGGCACTCACCAAGATCCTGGGGGCCTACCAACAATCCCAGGAAATGATGGGCCAGATCCTTAACAACATGCAGGAGAACAAGCGGCTGCAGGAGGAACACCATCAGGAGATCAGGGAGGACTTGTAGGCTCTCAACACCACCATGATCTCCATAGCAGGGGTGCTCGCAGACATGGCCAACATCATGAGGGAATTGACAGTACACCAGCAGGCCCCTACCACTAGCCAGTCTATTGACCGGCCCTCCACTCCCGCTGCAGCTAGTGGGCAGGAGGCCCCGCCACATGACCCACAGGCCACAGGCACCCCTCCGCCTGCAGAAGGTCAACCACCCCGCAAACGTTCCCTGCAAACCAGACAGAAGCCAGAGACACTTGCCAAGACCAAGACCACCGCCTGGAAATGAGACTCTCCTGATTGTCCCCATTGTGTCCCACCCTGTCACGTTGTCCACTTTGAACTGTCTTTGTGCCCCTTCCTATTGCCCCTTGGACACTGGACCTGTGCTGCAAACAGTCTGGAAGAATACCCTGGACTTTCCTCTACCATCACCCCATTCCATTGCACTTTTCAGTCAATTATTTGCACTACAATAAACACCCTTGAACATAACTTGAGTGACACAATTTTTTGTGTTGAAAATGTGCATTTATGGGAACAGTCACATCTAGTGCAAATGATCTAAACACTGTGGTAGTATACAAATAATGACCTGTAGCTGTCTGCAGTAAACACATCAGGACACTGTTTTCATATCACCAACATCTATAAAAGGACAAGCCATAGGTGACAGTAAGTTGAGATGCAAAGGAAGTGAATGTCTTCATGCTACAGCCACACAGGTAAAATCAATAGTCATACAAATGGTCAGTTCCACTGTCTCACTTGTGTGTCATTGGAAGTATTGTCGTATAACTGATGTTCTGTTTTCCTCATCCTCATCCTCTGCCTCCTCATCCTCACTGTCCTCAGGGTCCATGGTGCCACAGGGTCATCTCCAGTCCCCTCGTCCTACAAAAAAGACACATGTCGTCTGAGGGCCAGGTTGTGCAACATGCAGCATGCCACTGCTATCTGGCAGACCCTCTCATGTGAGTAGCACAGGGATCCACCTGTCAGATGCAGGCATCTGAACCTGGCCTTCAGAAGGCCGAAGGTCCTCTTGATTATTCTCCTGGTTCGCCCATGTGCATCATTATAACGGTTCTCAGCCCCTGTCCTGGCATTCCTCACAGGAGTCAGGAGCCACAATAGGTTTGGGTAGCCAGAGTCACCTGCAAGTATTGAGGGACAAAATATGTTTTTTCCTTACCCAACTTGACCACTTCCCTCCCCCTGCCCCCCGTCCTGCCCATAAGTGCGGGTCCCAACGACCCAGCCCAGCACCTCAGCCAAACATTCCATGGGGACAGTGGAGGCACCTCCTAGTCGTGGAGGCAAGACAGTGAAGGATCCCACTCCACCAGCCAGGAAAGTGAAGGATCCCACTCCACCAGCCAGGAAAGAGAAAGGTCCCACTCCACCAGCCAGGAAAGGGAAGGATCCCACTCCACCAGCCAGAAGGGGTAAGTTTCCCACTCAGCCACCAATGACAGAAGAGGTTCCCACTCAACCACCAATGACAGAAATGGTTCTTACTCAACCACCAATGACAGAAGAGGTTCCCACTCAACCACCAATGACAGAAAAGGTTCCCACTCAACCACCAATGACAGAAGAGATTCCTGCTCAACCACCAATGACACAAAAGGTTCCCCCTCAATCATCAATGACAGCAGTGGGTCACACTCAACCACCAATGACAGGCAAGAAGCCATCACTTCAAGCTGGGACACAGCAGCCCTCACCTCCAGCAGAGGCTCCCCAGGAGACACCTCCCACAGCTGGGACACAGCAGCCCTCACCTTCAGCAGAGGCTGCCCAGGAGACACCTCTCCTAGCAGAGACAATGCAGCCCTCACCTCCAGCAGAGGCTGCCCAGGAGACACCTCCCCCAGCTGGACACAGCAGCCCTCACCTCCAGCAGAGGCTGCCCAGGAGACACCTCCCCCAGCTGGGACACAGCAGCCCTCACCTCTAGCAGAGGTTGCCCAGGAGACACCTCCCCCAGCAGAGACAACGCAGCCCTCACCTCCAGCAGAGGGCATGTAGGCCACCCTCCAGGGACTGTTGTACAAAGAGCCCCCTCCAGAAGCAGTGGACGAGTTCTCCACCTCAGAGACTATAACCTTGCACTCACCAGCATTGGAAAATGGGCATGGAGCCCCCTCCAGAAGCGGTGGGCGAGTTCCCCACCTCAGAGACTGTGACCTTGCACTCCCCAGCACTGGGAAATGGGCATGGAGCCCCCTCCAGAAGCAGTGGGCATGTTCCCCACCTCAGAGACTGTGGCCTTGCACTCCCCTGCAATTAGAAATGGGCATGGAGCCCCCTCCAAAAGCAGTTGGCATGTTCCCCACCTCAGAGAATGTGACCTTGCACTCCCCAGCAATGGGTAATGGGCATGGAGCCCCCTCAAGAACCAGTGGGCAAGTTCCCCACCTCAGAGGCTGTGACCTTGCACTCCCCAGCATTGGGAAATGGGCATGGAGCCCCTTCCAGAAGCAGTGGGCAAGTTCCAACTTCAGCTGAGGTGCCCCCCGCCCCTTCCCCCTGAGGTGTCTGTCCACTTCTAAGATGTTGCCCCTGCACAGTTTTGTGCAGAGTTAGTCAGGATCACGTTGGGCCTTGGACTGTGCCCATGTGGGCCTTATGTACTTTTGACTGGGCCTTGGCCTTTTCTGGACAATTGTTCATGTATCTTTGTTCGAAAATTGGTTCATATCATGGCTGTTGCCTTGACATTACAATTTCAGTACTGCCGACATGTAGTCCTTGTATTATTATGCAATGTGTCCTGTACCATTGGTTTACCTCTGCAGCTGGTTGTGTGTATGGTGTGTGTGTGTCTGGTGTGTGTCGTGCGTGTGTGTGTGTGTGTGTCACTCTCCTTTTCCTCCCTCCCTCCCTTGTGTGCTAGGTGGCTGTACTCACCGTCATCGTCTTCGTCGGCGTTCCCGGTGGAGCATGGCATAGAAGAGCATCGGGAAGACTTGCAGTTCCGGTTCCATGGCGGCGTTGATCTTCTCTGTGTCTCTGTTGGTGAGTCTTTGGTCTTCTATGATGTGTTTCCTCCAGGCTTTTGATGGTGTTGGTACCGCCCTGGAAATCGTGGCAGTTTGCACTGTCATAATATGGTGGGTGGTACCTTGTCTTCCGCCTGGCTGTTGACAGCTACCGCCATGATCAGTGGTGTTAACGCCCTGGCGGATAGTGTGGTACATTGGCTGTCTATGGGAGTTATCACCGCCATGGTCTTAATTTGGCGGTAATTACCGCCAGCCTGTTGGCGGTACTACCGCCACATTAACAGTCACCGCCAATGTCATAATGACCACCTAAGTCTTTTATTTACATCCAGTGAAGGTGTGCAGTTAAAAAAAGGCAGATGTGAAAAGGCATGAGGTCCTAACACTTTATGATCTTGAGATATAACTATAAATGTATTTCTAGCCCTGGCACAGTAAGGGGCTGGATTTAACTTACATTGGTCCCTTCAGTCAGTGTTGGTCTGTGGTCCCAGACTTGGGGATCAAAGGGATTCAGCACCATTTTCCTGTCCTCTGTTCTTGAATCAGGCTGCTTTGTGTTTTAACATTTCTATAGCGCTTACTACCACTCTGTGGGGCCCTGAAGCGCTTGCCTACATGGGTAGCACAGTACAGTACACATGCAAGGAATGTGGATGGAAGCAGTGATCTTTGTTTTGATGCTATATGCTAGATGCTCACATGTCCGTGAGTGATGACCACTGAGGTGTGATTATAGTGGTACAAGATGCAACACTTAGCAGTCAGATGGATGAGGAAGTGTGATCAAGAGGAACACACTGTTTATGGTCAGGTCAGCTTTCATGAGATCTGCAGGTCTCTTTATGATATTTCTTATGGTCCACTACACTAAAGTCTTTATTATAAGTAGCCTGGAAACTGCTGGATTTTTCTCCACGGTTAAGTACTGATACCAGGGATTGAGACTATCCAGGCCATTACAAGTTAAACCCTTGGGGTCCCCTAAGAAATGAGAAATTACAGAGGGAATTAGCAATTCTGGGTCCCACTCTGCCAGTAATTCTACTTTTCCCCAGATTTTCAGACATAGATTTTGATTGCTTACACCAGCCAAAATCTCTGTGTGAAAATAAACAGATCTGTGGAAACACAGAGCATCTCATAATCACGATTGCGCCGGAAACCTGTGTTACCGGCACCACTGGAATTAAGACGCCACTCCTAATGAGGGCCCAAGTTGGTTAACTCACAGAGTTGTCCATTCTGAGATTTTGAGGTCCTGAGTAGGTGTAGGTTGGAGGGAGAGATGGTCAGGAGATCTGCAGGAATGGACTAGGTTACAATCTTCCCTTATTTGTTTTTCATGATGAAATCTCAACAAGCGGTTATATCGTAGAGTTAGTTTGGACCAGCAGTGTTGGACTAAGTTAGAGTCCTCTGTTGGCCAGCGGCGTGTGGCAGATGTCTTCTTTTATTTCTTGCCTATTCCATTGGTGATGGTTGATTTGTTGCTGTGGACTGGTACAGTACTGGGTAATAGACATGACCTGTAGTGGGTATGTCTTATGTAGCTTAGGAGAGTTTCGCTATATAAGAGAATTACTATGCAGCGTGTTTGAACTATAGTTGGCTGGAGGACCACAAGCCTAGTATCAGTGAGGACCAGGAGGGTTTTGTATGTATTTACTTTATAATATAACACACAGGCTAGGCACAGGCCAACGCTTCACAGCTCACCAGGCATAGAATCCTATTAGAGTGTTTGTGAACATTGGAGAGTGGGCTGGTCGGGTTATTGCATATCTGTCGACTGTAGTTGAAGAAGTGATTATTGTTTCAGATTCTATCCTGGGGTGATGGATTGGAGTAGATACTTTGGAAACTGTGGTTCACCTCTCTTCTGAACTGTAAGTCCTCTCTGATGCTACAAATAATAACTGGTAGTGAGCTCCAGAGCCTGGCAGCTTGTACTTGAAAGCAGTGCCTTCTATTATAGTCGCATTTATGAGGATCCGGGGTATAACCATCGAGTACAGTTTCATATTTGTTTGGATTGGTTGAATTATATTTGTAGGTGTAGTGATCCTTTCCTTGGGAGGCTAAGTAGACAATGTAGAATACCTTGAACAATGCTTTTTAAGTTTATATAGCCGGTGGAGAGCTTGTAGGACGGATGTCATGCTTTATCCGGATGAAGGTGGAGAAGGAGTCTTGAGGCATTTTGGATTAGGTGTTATGAGTATCAGTAAAGTGCGCTATCACCTGAAAGGGTATCCTGGTGCTGAGCAGGGGTGTGTGCCTAGCACTGCCTGTCATAGGTTGGCTAATCACACAAGAGGGTATCCTGGTGCTGAGCAGGTGCGTGTGCCTAGCTCTGCCTATGGTATGGTGTTTAATCACACAAGAGGGTATCCTGGTGCTGAGCAGGTGTGTGCGCCTAGCTCTGTCTGTGGTAGGTTGTTTAATCACGCAAGAGGGTATCCTGGAGCTGAGCAGGTGTGTGTGCCTAGCTCTGCCTGTGGTATGGTGTTTAATCACTCAAGAGAGTATCCTGGTGCTGAGCAGGTGTGTGTGTGCCTAGCTCTGCCTATGGTATGGTGTTTAATCACTCAAGAGGGTATCCTGGTGCTGAGCAGGTGTGTGTGCCTAGCTCTGCCTGTCGTAGGTTGGTTAATCACGCAAGAGGGTATCCAGGTGCTGAGCAAGTGTGTGTGCCTAGCTCTGCCTGTGGTAGGTTGTTTAATGACGCAAGAGGGTATCCTGGTGCTGAGCAGGTGTGTGTGTTCCTAGCTCTGCCTGTGGTAGGATGGTTAATCATGTAAGAGGGTATCCTGGTGCTGAGCGGGTGTGTGGCAGAGCATAAGCTGTGTAGTGCCTTGAATGTGTGAGTTAGGAGTTTGAAAAGTATTTTGGGTATTATACAACTGAGGATGCAAATATATTGACTTGTCAAAGTCACAATCGGAGATTACAAGTGTGAGGATATCCAAGGTATGAGAAGATGGTTTGCAGTGTTTCCATTGTGTAGAAGGATCTCTTTGTGACCTTCTTGACACGTGGTATCAAGGATAGGTCTAAATCCGTGGCTATCCATAGGTTTCTTACTTCTTTTGATGTAGCTGTGGAGGATAGGGTTCCTTGGGCCATGTGGCATTAGTCTGGAGCTTGGGCTATTATCCACAGGTCTGACCTCTGTCTTTCTGGTGCTGAACTTTAGGGTTTTGTTGATCATCTATGCATATAAGGTACGCAGGCAGTTGTCAGGTGTTATTGACTTGCAATTGTCTTCTGATCCATCCGTTTTTAGACTGATTTGCATATCACCTGCATAGCTGTAAAAGGTGAGCTTTAATGGCAGAATGAGGTAAGAGGGTAAGCAGATGTTGAACAATAGAAAAGATGTGATGGATCCCTGTGGGACCCTACAATGATGGGTGTGAGCACCGGATGTAGAAGGTTGCACGTACACCAAGCCCTTTGTGTCTTCAAGATATGAAGTGATCTATTTCAGATCGTTTCTAGGAATTCCACAACTTAGGGGGTCATTCTGACCTCGGCGGTAAAATGCCCTTACCGCCGGTCAGAAGACCGCCATTCTACCGCCGCGGCCGCGGTAAACCACCACGGTCATTCTGACCACCAACTGTCAAATCGCCAAAAACCCGACATCCACGGAAGGCCGCAACCTCAGCGGGCAGCGATAACCTGGAGATAACCAAACCTCCACCGCCACGCCAACACAAACACGCCCATGCCATTCTGACCCACGAATCCACGCGGCGGTCTTTCAACCGCGGTATTCTATTGGCGGTACACACCGCCCCGCTCAAAATACACACACACATACAAAACACAGCCACATTGGACAATTTGAAATACACACACCTGATACACATACACACAACACTCCCACACACCCAATAAAATATAAAACACACACCCACATCACCCACAAACCCCTACAACCAAAAAAATCTGAGAGAAGGCGCAATACACTGAGAGAGAGCACAGGGAACGCAAAGCACAACACACACAGGAACACAGCATCATCACCCACACCACATCTACGCACACATCAACACACATCACCACGCACATCACCACAAACACCACCCCACACCTCATCCACACCACCCCATGGCACCCCAAAGACACCCCAGGTTCTCGGACCAAGAACTCAGGGTCATGGTGGAGGAAATAATCAGGGTAGAGCCCCAGCTCTTCGGCACACAGGTGCAGCACACCACTATAGCAAGGAAGGCTGAGTTATGGCAAAGGATCGTAGACAGGGTCAACGCTGTGGGACAGCATCCCAGAAATCGGGAAGACATCCGCAAACGATGGAACGACCTACGGGGGAAGGTGCGCTCGATGGTGTCGCGACACAACATCGCTGTGCAGAAGACTGGTGGAGGACCCCCACCCATTCCACCCCAATTTACAGAATGGGAGCAAGAGGTAGTAAACATCCTGCATCCTGATGGCCTCGCTGGAGTACCCGGAGGAATGGACTCTGGTAAGTCGAATCTCAAATACTTCACCCCCCCCAATCACCAGCATGGCAAACCACAACCCCACCCTCACCCACAATCTCAAAGCCCCCAGCACACATCCTCCCTGCCAATGTCTCACCAGCACAACCCACCCTAAACAACACCAACCCCTGAATGCCAACACAAACCATACACACCCATCACCAATGCATGACCACTGCACAGACCCATACCCCCCCCCCAACCACCCTCACAACACCTCCCACAAGGGAATGTCAGCACTGGGGGACAAGGGCACTCACAAAATGCACGCCATGGCACACACAAAAACACTAACCACACTATTTTACCCCTGCAGGGTCCGAACGCCAACACACCGCCACGGAGGGTCCAGATTTGTCCATCCCACCCCCAGAACAGCCCCCCAGTGAGGACAGCAGCTCTGTCGACCTAGAACCTGATGACCAGCCCGGACCATCGGGGACCTCTGGACAGTCGGTTCCCCACACACTGACACAGGCCAAAGCAGACCCAACCCCCTCTGGGAACACCAGCATAGCTCCCATCCAGCGGGCCCATGCCTCTGTCTCCAGGACGCGTCAATCAGCGGTGTGTCCGCCACTACAGGGCACCCAGGCTGACCCAACACCCCAACAACAACAGGGACCTGGGGGCAGTGGTAGTGGGCACACCGTCCAGGGGACAGAGGCCCGGGGAAACAGGGCAACTGGGAGGCCACGGGAACCCACTCTCCAAGAGGCCCTCACCACCATCATGGGAGCATACCACCACTCCCAAGAGACGATGGCGACGGTACTGGCCTGGTTCACCGAGATCCAGGCACAGCAGGAGGAACGCTACATGGGGTTCAGCAATGAACTCAGGGACATCGGTACCGCCATGGGGAACATAGTCCAGGCCCTCAACCGGATAGAAACCACATTGCGGGACCATGTGGCACCCCAAAGGGCCCCTGTCAGTAGCCACGACCAGGAACAGCCTACCACCTCCGCCGGCGCTAGTGGACAGGAGGCCCCACCACAACGACAGGCCACCAGAACCCCACCTTCTGCTGAAGAACAACCACCCCGCAAGCGGAACCTGAGATCTCACAGGAAGACAGAGTAGGATGCCAAGATCCCCGCCAGCATAAGATAGCCCCTGATGTCATCCCACTGTCCCACATTGTCACCCTGTCCAATCTTGAACTGCCCCTGCACCATCCTTCCACAGGCATATGGACAATGCACCTGTGAAACTGAGAACTGGACTCTGCCATGGACATTACTCCACCCTCACCCATCACCGTTTTAATATCATGTTCCAATATCTATCACTAGAAATAAAAACACTCATTGCACTGAAATCATTCATGAGTCAGCCTGTATTATTTACAAATGTCTTACACATTAATGTTCAATAATGGTCAGTCAATTTGTGAAGACAACATACCGATGTCAATAACCATTAGTCCAAGGGCTAACCAAGCAGAAGTCACGCAGTGGGTCATACAGCACTGAAAAGGGAAGGGAAAAGCAAAAACCATTAAAAAAGAAATGGGGGGAAATACACAAAGTAGAGATGCAGGAGCCTTTAAGTAAATGTGAAATGGCGTGGGTCATTCTTACCTATGTGCTTCTGAAAATACTGTTGGATGACTGTGTCCCTGTTCTCTGTGTCGTCCCGGTCGTCTTCCTCCTCTTCACTCTCCACAGGCTCCACAGCTGCTACAACACCACCATCTGGACCATCCTCCTGCAGGAAAGGCACCTGGCGTCGCAATGCAAGATTGTGAAGCATACAGCAGGCCACGATGATCTGGCACACCTTCTTTGGTGAGTACATCAGGGATCCACCTGTCATATGCAAGCACCGAAACCTGGCCTTCAGGAGCCCGAAGGTTCTTTCTATGACCCTCCTAGTTCGCCCATGGGCCTCATTGTACCGTTCCTCTGCCCTGGTCCGGGGATTCCTCACTGGGGTCAATAGCCAAGGCAGGTTGGGGTAACCAGAGTCACCTAATAGCCACACACGTTGTCTCTGTAGCTGTTCCATCACATAAGGGATGCTGCTATTACGCATAACATACGCGTCATGCACTGACCCTGGGAACTTGCCATTTACATGGGAGATGTACTGGTCAGCCAAACAGACCACCTGCACATTCATAGAATGGTAATTTTTCCTATTTCTGTACACCTGCTCATCGTCTTTTGGGGGTACTAAAGCCACATGGGTCCCATCAATGGCACCAATGATGTTGGGGATATGTCCAAGGGCATAGAAATCACCCTACACAGAGGGCAAATCACCCTCCTCAGGGAAAACAATGTAGCTCCGCATGTGTTTCATCAAGGCTGACAACACTCTGGACAAAGTTTTTGAAAACATGGGTTGAGACATTCCAGATGACATGGCCACTGTTGTCTGGAATGAGCCACTTGCCAAAAAATGGAGGACTGACAGAACCTGCACTAGAGGCGGAATTCCTGTGGGTTGGTGGATGGGGGACATCAGGGCTGGCTCCAGCTGGGCACACAGTTCCTGGATAGTGGCACGGTCAAGTCGGTAACGTAGTATAATATGGCGTTCTTCCATTGTCGACAGGTCCACCAGCGGTCAGTACACGCGTGGATTCATCCTTCTCCTCGCATGTCCCAGCGGACGGTGCCTAGGAAGGACAACATGGAGTACAGAGTGAAGAAATCCACAGGTACGTTCACACAGCTTGCACAGTAAAAGAATCGCAATGCATTGAAAGGCGTGTATGTGTGGCAATGCAAGACCTAGGCCTGTGTGACGCAGTTGATATTAAGCCATGTGGGCCCTTGAAATGGCGGCTGCCTGACCTGTGAAGTGGGACAATGGGATGTGAGGTCAATGCGCTGGCGTGGCACACCGTGGCGGTAGGCGGTCGAAGACCGCTGTACGAGGGCGCATTGGTTAACATAGAACCCTATGGGTTTCAGGAGCCAATGACGATGTGCGCCGGCGGTCGCGGTGCGCACCGCCGCAGTACGCACCGCCGCGGGCGTGACCGCCATTTTCTATCTGATTAATCACTCGAGACCTGATCATCCACAGGAGAGGACCTATACTGCAAGTGCTGCTGTGAACTCGGTCTGGAAGTGACAATGGCTGCTGCGACTGGGGAAAGGGCCCCTGCCTTCACGTCTGAAGAGTTGGAGAAACTTGTTGATGGGGTCCTCCCCCAGTATGCGCTAATCTACGGTCCTCCAGACCAACAGGTAAGTACACTGAGTGCACATTGAATGGGTTATGCCTGTGTGGAGTGGGGTGGATGTAAGTTGGTGGGGTGGGGAGCAAATGAGGAGTGCAACGCACGACAGATGAGAGAATGTGCCACATGGCAAGGTTGGGGAGGGGGGGGGCATCCACATCTAACATGCAGAAAAATGATGTTTTTTCTTTCCCACCCTGTACATGTCAAACAGGTCAGCGCCCATCAGAAAATCGACATTTGGCATGCCATCGCCAAGGAAGTCCGGGCCCTGGGGTCTACACCAGACGGGGCACCCACTGCCGCAAGAGGTGAAAGGACATCCGCCGCGGAACCAGGAAGACCGCCGAGTCACTGCTGGGGATGGCCTCCCGACCTAGGAGGGGTGCCAGTCGTACCCTGACCCCCCTGATGTCCCGGATCCTGGCGGTGGCCTACCCTGATTTGTATGGGCGCTTGAGGACATCACAGCAGACACAAGGGGGTGAGTACCAGCACATTCTGCTATCTTTACGCGCAGTTGAGGCGTCTGGGTGGGGGAGGAGGGCTGTGGGTGACATTAGGCCAGGGCGCTTTCTGTAGTGTAGTCCCCTCCCTTAGACATGGCCCTGTGCCCCCGCCCCCCACCTCTGTAGGGTGCCAAGTACAGCTATCCATGGTCCTGCATCACACGTGCGCGTTTGTTGTCCCTAGACCTGTTGGCCTAGTGAGAAGTACTGAGTAGTGTACCCCGATTGCGCGGCTTAGTGCATGAGGCTCCTGTGTCTGTCCTCTCCGCCAACGGTGTTGACAAGGCATGCACTCAACCTCTTTTTATTTCTCCCCCCACCCTTTTTCTTCAAAATCTTGTACATGTGTGCATTAGCATCATCAGGCGAAGGAGATTTGGCATCGGAGCACGAGGGAGCTGCAAGTCACAAGGCCCCGGTGGGCACTGGAACAGACACCGAGGGCACCAGTGATCCGGAGGGCGAGGGGAGCACCACAACGGGGACCGGTGAAGACACCAGCGACACAGACACGTCCTCGGTTGGGAGCTCCCTAGCGGTGGCGGCAACATCCGGGCCCCCCGCCTCTACAGGTACAGCCGCCACCCAGCGCACCAGCACCGCCCTCCCAGCAGCCCCTCAGCCTTCGCTCCGTGCCCGCTCGCCCAGGAAGGCGGGCGTCTCCTTCGCCCCAGGCACCTCAGCCCCTGCCCCTGTCACCCCTGCTGCCCTCAGTGAGGAGGTCATTGACCTCCTTCAGACCATCATTGTTGGGCAGACTACCCTTTTGAATGCCATCCAGGGGGTGGAAAGGGAGGTGCATCGGAGCAATGCCTACCTGGAGGGCATTCATTCGGGTCAGGCTGCCCATCAACGATCGTTCACTGCTCTGGCCTCAGCACTGATGGCAGCCATTATCCCTGTTTCCAGCCTCCCTCTTCTAACTGCCTCCACCCTTTCTCTGTCTCCTGTTCCTCAGCCTATCCCATCCACACCATCAGACCAGCCTGCACACACCTCAACACCCAAGAGCAGCTCATCCAGACACAAGCACCACAGATCCCACAAACACTCACCCAAGCAACACCCAGATGCAGACATTCCAACAGTCACTACCACCTCTGTGTCCCCCTCCTCCTCGTCTCCCTCCTCCCTCCCTGTGACGTCTACACTCACACCTGCATGCACACCACCATCAGCCAGTGCTTCCATCACCAGCACACCCTCCAGTACAGTCCGCACACGTGCAGTCACCACCCCCATTGCCATTTACACGTCCCCTGTGTCCTCTCCCACTGTGTCTGTCACCCCCTCTTCCAAGACACATAAACGCAGGCAGCCACCCACCCAACAGCCAACCACCTCACGACAGCCTACGTCTCAATCACCTGCACCCAAAGACAGCACACCTGACTCTCCTACAACCACATCCTCTTCCTCCACTTCCATCACCACTACTCCTACCCTTTACTTTGGTCCTAAGAAATATTACCTCTCTAATCTTAACCTCTTTCCCTCCCCTGACCCACCCCCTCCATCTGCTAAGAGTCCCAAGAGCACCTCCGCCACCACCAGCCCAGCTTCGAGTGTCACTGTGGTGCATGGGTTTTGGAGTCCACCCTTTGGCAGCAGTGACACTTCTATCAGCAGCAAGGACACATCCAGCCCCCCCCCTGGCAAGAGGACCCGGAAACTAAAGGGCCGCCGTGAGAGGACTGACACGGCTGCCCCCAAGGAGCTAACTTCGGCCACTTCACCTGCCACAACAGCCAGGGGAGGCAAGGGCCCGAGAGCCCCATCTAAGGAGCGAAAGGGCAGCAGGGCGGAAAGGTCAGCCAACAGGAGCGCGGAGCAGGAGGGCCCCACAAGCCCCATCCCGGCTGCAAGGGACGACACCAAAGGGCCCAGGACTCCGTCCCCGAAGGGGCCTGCCACTGCACGGTCGGAGGGCGAGTGAGCAGGGAGTCCAGGCCAGGTCTGGCTCCCTAGACTTACTGGAAGAGCACCGCTGAACAGGGCCCCGCCGTGCAGAAGAGCACCGCTGAACAGGGCCCCGCCGTGAAGACAGGCACCGCTGAACAGGGCCCCGCCGTGCAGAAGAGCACTGCTGAACAGGGCCCCGCCGTGCAGAAGAGCACCGCTGAACAGGGCCCCGCCTTGAAGACAGGCACCGCTGAACAGGGCCCCGCCGTGAAGACAGGCACCGCTGAACAGGGCCCCGCCGTGCAGAAGAGCACTGCTGAAAAGGGCCCCGCCGTGAAGACAGGCACCGCTGAACAGGGCCCCGCCGTGAAGACAGGCACCGCTGAACAGGGCCCCGCCGTGCAGTAGAGCACCGCTGAACAGGGCCCCACCGTGCAGAAGAGCACCGCTGAACAGGGCCCACCGTGCAGAAGAGCACCGCTGAACAGGGCCCCGCCGTCCCAAGCACCGCTCCGCTGGGCCCTTCATCTCAAGCACCGCTCCGCTGGGCACCGCCGTCTCAAGCACCGCTCCGCTGGGCACCGCCGTCTCAAGCACCGCTCCGCTGGGCCCTTCATCTCAAGTACCGCTCCGCTGGGCCCTTCATCTCAGGCACCGCTCCGCTGGGCACCGCCGTCTCAAGCACCGCTCCGCTGGGCCCTTCATCTCAAGCACCGCTCCGCTGGGCACCGCCATCTCAAGCACCGCTCCGCTGGGCACCGCCGTCTCAAGCACTGCTCCGCTGGGCACCGCCGTCTCAAGCACTGCTCCGCTGGGCACCACCGTCTCAAGCACCGCTCCGCTGGGCCCTTCATCTCAAGCACCGCTCCGCTGGGCACCGCCGTCTCAAGCACCGCTCCGCTGGGCCCTTCATCTCAAGCACCGCTCCGCTGGGCACCGCCGTCTCAAGCACCGCTCCGCTGGGCACCGCCGTCTCAAGCACCGCTCCGCTGGGCCCTTCATCTCAAGCACCGCTCCGCTGGGCCCTTCATCTCAGGCACCGCCGTCTCAAGCACCGCTCCGCTGGGCCCTTCATCTCAAGCACCGCTCCGCTGGGCACCGCCGTCTCAAGCACCGCTCCGCTGGGCCCTTCATCTCAAGCACCGCTCCGCTGGGCACCACCGTCTCAAGCACCGCTCCGCTGGGCCCTTCATCTCAAGCACCGCTCCGCTGGGCACCGCCGTCTCAAGCACCGCTCCGCTGGGCACCGCCGTCTCAAGCACCGCTCCGCTGGGCCCTTCATCTCAAGCACCGCTCCGCTGGGCCCTTCATCTCAGGCATCGCTCCGCTGGGCACCGCCGTCTCAAGCACCGCTCCGCTGGGCCCTTCATCTCAAGCACCGCTCCGCTGGGCCCTTCATCTCAGGCACCGCTCCGCTGGGCACCGCCGTCTCAAGCACCGCTCCGCTGGGCCCTTCATCTCAAGCACCGCTCCGCTGGGCACCGCCGTCTCAAGCACCGCTCCGCTGGGCACCGCCGTCTCAAGCACTGCTCCGCTGGGCACCACCGTCTCAAGCACCGCTCCGCTGGGCCCTTCATCTCAAGCACCGCTCCGCTGGGCACCGCCGTCTCAAGCACCGCTCCGCTGGGCCCTTCATCTCAAGCACCGCTCCGCTGGGCACCGCCGTCTCAAGCACCGCTCCGCTGGGCACCGCCGTCTCAAGCACCGCTCCGCTGGGCCCTTCATCTCAGGCACCGCCGTCTCAAGCACCGCTCCGCTGGGCCCTTCATCTCAAGCACCGCTCCGCTGGGCACCGCCGTCTCAAGCACCGCTCCGCTGGGCCCTTCATCTCAAGCACCGCTCCGCTGGGCACCGCCGTCTCAAGCACCGCTCCGCTGGGCCCTTCATCTCAAGCACCGCTCCGCTGGGCACCGCCGTCTCAAGCACCGCTCCGCTGGGCACCGCCGTCTCAAGCACCGCTCCGCTGGGCCCTTCATCTCAAGCACCGCTCCGCTGGGCCCTTCATCTCAGGCATCGCTCCGCTGGGCACCGCCGTCTCAAGCACCGCTCCGCTGGGCCCTTCATCTCAAGCACCGCTCCGCTGGGCACCGCCGTCTCAAGCACCGCTCCGCTGGGCCCTTCATCTCAAGCACCGCTCCGCTGGGCCCTTCATCTCAAGCACCGCTCCGCTGGGCACCGCCGTCTCAAGCACCGCTCCGCTGGGCATCGCCGTCTCAAGCACCGCTCCGCTGGGCACCGCCGTCTCAAGCACCGCTCCGCTGGGCACCGCCGTCTCAAGCACCGCTCCGCTGGGCCCTTCATCTCAAGCACCGCTCCGCTGGGCACCGCCGTCTCAAGCACCGCTCCGCTGGGCATCGCCGTCTCAAGCACCGCTCCGCTGGGCACCGCCGTCTCAAGCACCACTCCGCTGGGCACCGCCGTCTCAAGCACCGCTCCGCTGGGCCCTTCATCTCAAGCACCGCTCCGCTGGGCCCTTCATCTCAGGCACCGCTCCGCTGGGCACCGCCGTCTCAAGCACCGCTCCGCTGGGCCCTTCATCTCAAGCACCGCTCCGCTGGGCACCGCCGTCTCAAGCACCGCTCCGCTGGGCCCTTCATCTCAAGCACCGCTCCGCTGGGCACCGCCGTCTCAAGCACCGCTCCGCTGGGCACCGCCGTCTCAAGCACCGCTCCGCTGGGCCCTTCATCTCAAGCACCGCTCCGCTGGGCCCTTCATCTCAGGCACCGCTCCGCTGGGCACTGCTCCGCTGGGCACCGCCGTCTCAAGCACCGCTCCGCTGGGCCCTTCATCTCAAGCACCGCTCCGCTGGGCACCGCCGTCTCAAGCACCGCTCCGCTGGGCCCTTCATCTCAAGCACCCCTCCGCTGGGCACCGCCGTCTCAAGCACCGCTCCGCTGGGCCCTTCATCTCAAGCACCGCTCCGCTGGGCACCGCCGTCTCAAGCACCGCTCCGCTGGGCCCTTCATCTCAAGCACCGCTCCGTTGGGCACCGCCGTCTCAAGCACCGCTCCGCTGGGCCCTTCATCTCAGGCACTGTTCACGGTTCACTGTGCCCACCATGCATCCTCCTTGACCAGTGGAGAAATGTATCCACCTGATGGACTGTGGCTTTGCACTCCCCAGGATGGTACAGTAGGCAAGCCACCCACTGTAGAAACATTGAGAGACTGTGGCTTTGCACTCCCCAGGATGGTACAGTGGGCAAGCCACCCACTGTAGAAACATTGAGAGACTGTGGCTTTGCACTCCCCAGGATGGTACAGTGGGCACGCCACCCACTGTAGAAACATTGAGAGACTGTGGCTTTGCACTCCCCAGGATGGTACAGTGGGCAAGCCACCCACTGTAGAAACATTGAGAGACTGTGGCTTTGCACTCCCCAGGATGGTACAGTGGGCAAGCCACCCACTGTAGGAACATTGAGAGACTGTGGCTTTGCACTCCCCAGGATGGTACAGTGGGCATGGTGGGCCCTTCGTGGATCTGGCGTCGTGGACTCGTGTGGCTGTGGTGCCCCCCCCTTCCCTTCCCCCTGAGGTGCCTGTAGTTTTGTCACCAGATGCCCCTGCAGTGTTCTCTCCAAAGGACTCAGGTCTCCTGTGTGGGCTTTGCCCTTGTGTTGCTACACTTTGGCCCACGGACAATTCGAATTTCGTATGATGTGCAGGACTAATTGCTTCGGTTATCCACTGCTGTGTATATGGACTATTTAAAATATAAATATTTTTGCTAGTTGACCAATACTTATAAGAGGCTATTTTGTACATACATTTTTATTCACAATTTGATTATGTCATTGCATTTTTTAGGGGGGTTTGGGTGGTGTCACTGTGACTTGTTGCTCTGCATTGGTGTGTACATATTGGGGGGGGTGGGGGTCGCATATGTGTGTGCCTGTAACCTTTCGTCCTCCCCCCTCCCGTGTGTCGTAGGTGCAGTACTCACCGTTGTCGTCTGCGCCGGAGTTCGTACTCGTGGTAGATGAGCAGGTAGACGAGAGCAGGTAGGATGTTCAATTCGGGTTCCATGCTGTCCTCCGTCCTCGTGGAGTGTGTAGAGGTGAGCGTTTTCCCGTTCGTAGTCTGTTTCCGCCGTGTTTTTATCGGCGGTGCTCCCGCCCCGGAAAAGGTGGCGGATTGGTGAGTTGTGATAGTGTGGGCGGTACATTGTCTGCCGCCTGCCTGTTGGCGGTGACCGCCGCGCTGTTTGTTTGTACCGCCGTGGCGGTCGGAGTGTTAAAGTGGCGGGCTGTGTTGGCGGTTCCCGCCAGGGTCAGAATTCCATTTTTTGGACCGCCAGCCTGTTGGCAGGTTGGCCGCCGCTTTATCACCGACCGCCAGGGTTAGAATCACCCCCTTAGTCCTGTGTCATGTAGACATATGTGGTGGAAGACACAGTCAAATGCATCTCATGCGTTCAGAAGCAACAGGTCCACTGTGAGTTTTACAAGGACTGACTCTGTGCTGCTCCCTGGTCTGAATCCAGATTATAGCCTGACATTAAGTTATTTTCTCAGTAAATTTTGAAAGTTGAGTAAAAACTATTCTTTCAATTACTTCACCTAGGATTGGGCCATAAAATATTGGCCTGTGGTTTGCATGGTTGGATTGGTTGAGATTCATTTTTTTTAGGAGAAGTTGTTTAATGTAGGAGGACTTAATTCTAAGCACTTGCTGAGTGAACTTCTAGCCCCTCCCCTACCTGCACAGGACATTTTTGAAGATTTTTGAAGGTGCTTAGAGTGAAGGTGATCCCAACGATCTATTGGGGATGATAATGTTGTGGAATTATTTTGAGAGAGGGTATTGGAATTATTAAGTGGCTGGGTTTTGTGTTAAGCCTCTTTCTAGTGGATGAATCATGTGTAAGTGGAAAGTTAGGCATGTCTCCTTCAGGTGGTTTTTAATATCTTGATTTTTTGGCATCAGTTCCATGGAGATTTTGTCACAGAAGACTTGTGGCGATCGTGCTGTTTCTGCATTTTGGCACTCTGGATTGCAGAAATGGGCTTGATTCTTATTGAGTTACATATAAGGGATGTCTGCATCAATTATGTCTGTTTTTATGGCTCTGATGACTGGTTTGCAGTATTTGTTACTGTAATAATATGGTTTTGTCTTTTATGATGTTGTCATTAATGTATATGGTCCTTCTTTACTGGTTAACCGTAGATGTGGCCTTTATCAAGATATGGTTGTGCGATGCTGTGGAGATCCAGTTGAAAAGGTGTGTATACTTAATGTCACATATTGATTGAAGTTAAGGGGTTTGGAGATGTATCATGTTTGGAGGTCGTGCTTGTCCGTTGTCTGTATGTGCAGTTGGTGGTTGTAGCTGGTTTTCATGCAGTGTTATGTGGATGGATATGGTGATCCTGTAGGCCATGATGTTGTGGTCCCTCCTAATTGCTGTGAGTTGTCAGTCGCTAAGTGATGATCCAGGAGGACAAGTATGACATCTAACAGTTGTCCAGCGGAGTGAATTGAAACAATTTGTTGAAGTTTGAAGGGCTCAAGTTTGGATGTGATGGCTGATGTTGTTAGATTCTTCTCGTCAAACCAGATTCTGGGTTCTACTATGACATATACTTTGGAGTAGTTTAGTAGAGTCTTGGTCACTTTATGTAGTAAGATACCTTTACAATGTGTGTTGCTTGGTGGTGGTTTATATATTAAGAGAAAGGCACAAGTAAGAGTAGAAGTGAGGTGATATCGTACCAGCAAGGATCCGCTATCGTTCATGATTAAGTTCTCAAAGTGGGTTATTTTTATTTCTTCACAAAGAATCACTGCTAGGTTTTCTCCAATTTTCCCCATACAGTTATTGTTGGATACGCCATAATGAGGCTGGATGGCTTTGTGGCATGTGGGTGTGGAGACGTCATTGAGCCAAGTTTCTGTAATGAAGGTGAAGTCTTTTGTGGTTTTTGAGAGCAGATCAATTTCGCTCAACTGGTTATTGTTCATATCCCTTGTGCTGAAGAGCAGACATTGTTTTGGTAACTATCATTATTAATTTTCCATCACTACAGAGATTAAACATTTGAGAAGGGATCATTCTGTTATTCACTCAATTACCTTTGACCCACCAGTGCAGTTAGTAGCAAACTTTGAAACCTTAATTTCCTGGTATATCCCAGGGGTGAAAGGTCTGACATATGTTAGTTTAATTTGCACCCTGATGATTTCAACCTGGTCACTATTTAAACAAATTGTTACTAACAACCCTTGTTGGGTTCGACTATCACGTCTGTTGTGGTTATTTAAATAATAACGCTCCCATCCAACACATTTCCAAATTCAGGCCTATATTTATACTTTTTGACGCAAACCTACACTAGCGCAGATTTGCGTCAAAAAGTTTAAAGCGGGCTACCGCCATTCCAACATGCCAGCCGGCCGCCTTATTTATGGAATGACGGTAGCCGGCGCTGTGGCCTGGTTAGCGTCAAAATAAATTACGCTAACCAGGCAGCAGAGGCGTAGGGAAGATTTGGGGTTGTGCTTCAAAGAATGGTGCAAATCAGGTTAGAGTAAAAAATATTGACTCTAACCTGACTGGCGTCATTTTTTGACGCACAACCCCCATGGAAATGACTCCTGTCATGCCCCCCTGCCCAATGGCCATGCCCAGGGGACTTATGTACCCTGGGCATGGCCATTGGGGAAAGTGGCATGTAGGGGGGCCCAAGTTAGGCCCCCCATGGCACTTAAAAAAAAAATACTTACCTCTACTTACCGTAGATGGGTCCCCCCATCCATGGGTGTCCTCCAGGGGTGGGCGAGGGTGGCAGGGGGTGTCCCTGGGGGCATGGAAGGGGACCTGTGGACTGCTTCCATGGTCAGAGACCATGGAAATAAGCTCTAGGTCCCTTAACGCCTGCACTGACCCAGGAGTTAAAAAATGACTCTAAACTGGTTTAGAGTCATTTTTTAAGGCCCTCCACCTCCTGTGCGTCATTTTTGTACAGGAGTATAAATAAGGCGCAAAGAGTCATTTTTCACCCTGGAACGCCTACCTTGCATCTCATTAATGCAAGGTAGGTTTCCATGGTAAAACAATTACTCTAACTCCATAAATTTGGCACTAGATGGGTCTAGCGCCAAAGTATAAATGTGGAGTTAGGTTTGCGACGGATTTCTGGAAAAAAAATGACGCAAATCCAGCGCAAACAGAGTATAAATATGCCCCTCAGTGTCTTTAGAATGTAGGCATCTTCTCTTTGGTCACATAACTTACGGTCTTGAATGCAGCCTGCCACCGTTCATGACTGTCCTCCCAGCCTTCAAATGTAGCTTCTCTTCTTCCTCGTAACTTCTTCTTTTGTCTCTGTGAGACCATGCAAGTGACTTGTTGCTGGTGATGGGTGGGACCTTCCTCTATCGTTCCCTTTGTTCAGACTTCTGTGCTGATTGTCAGCCTCGATTTGATAATCCATTCTCCAATGTTGTAGTGGGTCTTGGGTTGTTTGCACATGATGTGTTGTGCCCTCTACTTGGGAGTCCGACCACATGGGAAGATCCATCTGAACTGAATTGTGTTTTCATTCCAAGCCTCAGTCAAGAGTCTCAGGGGCATATTCACAAGCCCCTACCACTACCGGAGCATCACATTTTTTTGATACGGTGGCATAGTGTACCAGCCTATATTTACAAGGCCACGCAATGCCACCTTGCGTGGCTTTCCATGGCCTTGTAAATATGGACCACTTTCATGCATAACACCGCATGAAAGCGGTGTTCAATGGGTGTTGCTGTGCGTGTTCCCACACAACACCCCTGGAGCCCAAAGGAATCTGACGCATTCCCTGATTTACAAGGTTTCGTAAACCTGGGATTGCATCAGTTTCCTAAGCCACCCCAGGGGTGGCATAAAATTGGCACAACGAGGAGAAATACTCACCAGGATCCGTCCTTATTTTGGAAATATGCTGTAGGAGGCTGGCCTGGTTTGTAGTGGGAACCAAAGGTACTTACACCTTATACCAGGTCCAGTTATCCCTTATTAGTTCCATGTAGTCAGTGTCAAGAACCCAGGCTCTCTAGGGGTAGCTGTAGCTGAGCAGCCAAGGCTGAACTAGGAGTCATGCAAAGCTCTTGCAATACCACTGTAGTCACACAGTACTCACACATGAAAGAAAATACTCAGTGTTACAAAAATAAAGGTACTTTATTTTTAGTGACACAATGTCAAAAATACCTTAGAGACTATACTCCCTTACGAGGTGAGTAATATACACAATATATACACTAGTGTCCAAAAACAGGTAAGTAAACAGTGCAAATAGTGAAAATCACAATAGGTTGCAATGGGCCCAGGGGGAACACAAACCATATACTAAAATAGTGGAATGCGAAAGTCAGTTTCCCACCTAGGCAAGTGTAGTGGGTAGAGGGGCGCTGGGAGTGTAAGAAAACGCCAAAGGTAAGTAATAGAACCCACCCCAGAGCCCAGGAAAACAGGAGTAAATCACAGTACATTTCCTGAAACATACAAGAAGTCGTGATAGAAGATTATGCAAGAACCAGAAGAGACTGCAAAACACCATCAATGGATTCCTGGACCTGAAGACCGGTGGAAGAAGGGGACCAAGTCAAAGAAGCACTGAAAAGTCCAGGGAGAACAGGAGCCCCTGCTAACCCAGATGAAGGTGCAAAAGAAGAACCACTGGTGAGAAGACAGTCAGTTATGAACCCAAGAAGACAGATGCGGGTTCCTGGTTGGTGCAAAAAATGTCCCACACCGGATGGATGATTGCAGTCTGGTTTGCGTCGCTGGATTCCACCAACAAGCCTTGGCACACGCAATGTTATGACCTAAGCGCTTCTTACCGCTGTAATCTGCCAGTCTCTGGGCACCACCTGGTTTCTTCCTTGTTCTGGATTGACCAAGGTAGGGGTGACCCTTTCCAGAATCCCTGGTGCTGCTGATAATATAACACCAAGCAGGCCGTAACCTCCAGAAGGAGTCCCAGAGGAAAAAACCCAGGCTGGGAAAAATCTCAAATCAAGGAACTCCTGAAAAAGATGTTAAAGATAAAAGAAAAGCACAAAAAGTCTGGAACAAAAACTGCAGGCAGAGAAAAACAGGAAAGTCCAAAACCACAAGATATGGGAGCGAGGAGCACAACCAGGACGGAAGTGTTTGCAACGCAAGGAGCAGAAGACCAACTGTGCTTATATACTGTCAAACAGGAAGTGACAAGCTGGAAGTATTGAAAACACCATTTTGGATTGGGAAAAGCCACATTAAAGTGAATGGGAAAATAGCCATACTATAAAAATTAGTGAGCAAGGTATGCAGGGAAGGAAACAAGGAATCCTGGGAAGGAGAAGATATGGCCAAAGAAGAAAAAAGAAAAGAAAGAGGAAAAGAAGAAAAACAGCAAAAAGCAGGTAAGCAAAACTATGAGGGCAAAAGGAAGACGCAGCGCAAAACAGAGCCCAAAGGAAAGGTTTCAGGTCGCGCGGTGGCCCAAAAAATAGGTTTTGACCCGAAATGCGGCCTGTGGCAGAAACGGCCATCCGAGACGTGGACTGCCGATCTGACCGCAGCCCACAAGTGGGGCGCCGCCGGCCTCCGCGGTGTCACAGTATGTCCCCTCCCGAAAGCCCCAGGCTTGACCGGAAAATGCTGAAAATATGTGCGGACTAAGCGAGGAGCATGGACAGAGGAAGCTTCCTCCCATGAACAATCACTAATGGGGTATCCCTTCCAGCGAATCAAAAACTGAAGTTGATTCCGAAAAATGCGAGAATCGCATATCTCTTGTACTTCATACTCAGGATGGCCATCAACCAGAAGAGGAGGAGGACATTGGGCATTTCTCTCGTAGGGAGCAGGAACAAAAGGCTTGAGTTGAGACACATGAAAAACAGGATGAACCTTCCAAGTCAATGGTAGACGAAGTCAAACAGAGACTGGATTTACAACATGCAGGACTTTAAAAGGTCCATAGTAACGGGGTTTGAACTTATTCTGGGACAGGCAAAAAGGCAAAAACTTGGAAGAAAGCCAGACTTTGTTCCCCGGCTGGTAAGATGGTGCAGGACTACGCCGAGTATCAGCTACCTTCTTCATGTAATGTTTTGTAGCTAAGAGATTGGTAGGTAGCAGGTCCTGAACCTGACGGAGATTTCAAACAACTGAGGTAACTGCGGGAACAGAGGAGTCCTTATGAGTGATGGTAGGAAAAGCAGTAGGATGGAAACCATAAGTAAAAAAAAAAAGGTGTGGACTTCGTTGCACTATGGACTGTATTATTATAGGAGAACTCAGCCAATGGTAGATATGAAGACCAATTACTTTGAGTTGCATTACAAAAACAGCGTAGATATTGTTGTAATCCTTGATTTAGGCGTTCTGTTTGACCATTGGTCTGAGGATGGAATCCAGATGATAGAGCCACCTCAATATGTAAAAACTTACAAACATTTCTCCAAAAACAGGATACATATTGAGGCTCTCGATCGGAAATTATTACTTGAGGTAGGCCATGCAATTGAAATATATCTCGTAGGAAGACTTGACTCATTTCCATAGCTGTGGGTAATTTCTTTAGGGCTGAAAAATTAGCCATCTTAGTAAAAGAGTCAACCGTTACCATTATGACCTGATAACCCGCAGAGGATGGCAAAGAACATATAAAATCTGTGGTCAACATATGCCATGGAACGGATGGCATAGGCAAGGGCATCAATAAACCTGCTGGCTTAGTCCGAGGTGTCTTAGTTTGAGCACATATTGGGCAAGATACGTATGATGTTTCAACATCAGAGTTTAATGTGGGCCACCAAAAGGAGCGGAGAAGCAGTTCCTGTGTGTTCCTAATTCCACGATGTCCAGCAAGAGGGGAGTTGTGACACATTTGCAAGACTTCAGTTTGCACCTTCTTAGTATGCAAAAATAAGGTGTTTTATGATAGTAATATTCCTGATGCTTCTGTGAGTGGGGACTTAAAGCGTTCCATTCTTCCATGGGTAAATTCTGATACTCTGTTTTCACACGGTCGAGAAAGGACTGAATGACTCCCACTATTCGACATGGCTCTATGATGTGTGGAAAAGTAGTAATTGTGCTCTCCGGATATCGGCGGGATAAAGCATCTGCCACAATATTTTGCGATCCAGGTATGTAGGTTACTACAAAATTGTATTGACTAAAGAAGAAACCCCATCTGGCTTGCATACTGTTCCGGCATTGAAAACTGTGGAGGCATTGTAGATTGCGGTGATCAGTTCTAACTTCAAACATTTCCTGTGAACCCATTAGAAAATGCCTCCATTCCTTACAGGCAGCTTTTAGCGCAAGTAATTCCCTCTACAACATGGAATAGTTTCGTTCTGCATCTGACAACACATGGTATAGATAAAAGACAGGATATTCTAGGCCATCATCGTCTTGTCTTCGTAGTAACATGGCTCCAATAGCTCTATCCGACGCATCAGTGACCGTTATAATTTTTTTTGTAGTGTCAGGATGACGTAATATCGGAGCTTGTGTAAATGAACGTTTTAGATTCTAAAAGGCTCTTTCCGCTTCTTCTGTCCAAATGAAACCCTTCTTTAGACTTTCTTTCTTGATGGTCTGGGTTATATGGCCTTGTTGTTGCGTCGAAGTCCTTAATAAATTGTCTATAGAAATTGGATAACCAGAGAAAGCACTGTGTCTCCTTAACAGAAGCCAGAGTAGGCCAATCTAGTATGGCTTGTACCTTTTGTGGGTTCATGGTGAAGCCAACTTGATTGATACGGAAAACAAGATATTGAACCTCGGTCTTGTTGAACTCACACTTTTCAGACTTACAGTACAGATGGTTTTGTCTGAGTCTTTCCAGAACCTGAAGAACATGCTTAGTATGGTGTTCTGGACAAAGCGAATATACCAGAATGTCATCTAGATAAATTACAACACTTTGGTTCAAAAGATCCATAAATCTTTGGAATATGGAAGGTGCATTAGTCAGACCAAAAGGCATGATGCGGTATTCAAAATGACCTAACGGAGTACGAAAAGCGCTCTTCCATTCGTCGCCTTCCTTAATTCGTAACAGATGATAGGCACTCGGTAGTACTAACTTGGTGAATATCGTGGCCCCTTAGACTGCTTCCAAAATATCCTTATTAGGAGGTAGGGGATACCTATCGTTGAATGTAACTTTATTCAACTCTCGAAAGTCTTTACGGGGTGGAGATCTTTAGTCTTCTTTGGTACAAAGAAAAGAGGAGCCCCGGCAGGTGATGAAGTGGGAACAATCAATCTGCTTTGCATATTTTCATCTATGTATTCCTTAAGTACTTTCCTTTCCTGCTCTGATACATTTAGTTGGTTCATGAACTGAGTCTCAAGGAGATGGAGATCCAGGCAAGACGGTCGGAGTCCAGCAGTGATGATAGCAGCATACATGCAGGACGTGTTGGGGAGAGAAAGGTTCGTATTCCCAAAAATATGGTGCCAAGTTATGTGGTGGGAGATGACATTGATAAGTGGTTGGCTTCCTATGAAGTTGCACTTAGGGCTCATGGGACCTCTGGGGAGCAATGAGGGGCGGCCTCGTGTTTTTTTGTACCAGTAGTAGGGAGGGACACACTCCTTACACTAGATCCACATGATCAGAATGTCTATGCACCCATGAAAGCCGCTTCACTGGCGAGTTTGGGCTGACTCCTGAAAAATACTGTCAGAGGTTCAGGGACAGCACCAAGCTTTCCACACAGACTTGGGTAGACTGTTTTGATTTCTCCAATAAGGCACTGGATGGATGGGTGCGAGGCAGCAAAGTAAATGATTACAAATGATTATATGATTTGATTCTGAGAGAGCATATGCTCAGTATTTGTTTTACAGAGTTGCGCCAGCACTTAGTAGACAGTAAGCTGACTGATCCTAGGAAGCTTGCTGAGGAGGCGGACCTCTGGACTAGCACCAGAGTGTCCAGAAAGATATCTGGGTAGTCATCTTGCTACTTTGTTGCGGTTTTGCAGGTGTCCTGGAGCAGTCAGCGGTTGATCCTTGGCAGAAGTCGAAGAGGGAAGTGCAGAGGAACTCTGGTGAGCTCTTGCATTCGTTATCTGAGGAATATCCCAGAGGAGAGACCCTAAATAGCCAGAAAAGGAGGTTTGGCTACTAAGAAAGGAGGCTTGGCTACTGAAAGAGGTAAGCACCTATCAGGAGGGGTCTCTGACGTCACCTACTGGCACTGGCCACTCAGAGCAGTCAATTGTGCCCCAACACCTCTGAATCCACGATGGCAGAGGTCTGGGACACACTGGAGGAGCTCTGGGCACCTCCCCTGGGAGGTACTGGTCAGGGGAGTGGTTACTCCCCTTTCCTTTGTTCAGTTTCGCACCAGAGCAGGGCTAGGGGATCCCTGAACCGGTGTAGACTGGTTTATGCAGAGATGGGCACCATCTGTGCCCATCAAAGCATTTCCAGAGGTTGGGGGAGGCTACTCCTCCCCAGCCCTTCACACCTATTTCCAAAGGGAGAGGGTGTAACGCCCTCTCTCAGAGGAAATCCTTTGTTCTGCCTTCCTGGGACTGGGCTGCCCAGACCCCAGGGGGGCAGAAACCTGTCTGAGGGGTTGGCAGCAGCAGCAGCTGCAGTGGAAACCCCGGAAAGCCAGTTTGGCAGTACCCGGGTTCTGTGCTATAGACCCGGGGATGCATGGATGTGTCCCTCAAATACCAGAATGGTATTGGGGTGACAATTCCATGATCCTAGACATGTTACATGACCATGTTACCATTGTGACGCTAAACATAGGTAGTGACCTATGTGTAGTGCACGCGTGTAATGGTGTCCCCGCACTCACAAAGTCCATGGAATTTGCCCTGAATAATGTGGGGGCACCTTGGCTAGTGCCAGGGTGCCCACACACTAAGTAACTTTGCACCCAACCTTCACCAAGTGAGGGTTAGACATATAGGTGACTTATACGTTACTTATGTGCAGTGAAAAATGGCTGTGAAATAACGTGGACGTTATTTCACTCAGGCTGCACTGGCAGTCCTGTGTAAGAATTGTCAGAGCTCCCTATGGGTGGCAAAAGAAATGCTGCAGCCCATAGGGATCTCCTGGAACCCCAATACCCTAGGTACCATATACAAGGAAATTATAAGGGTGTTCCAGTGTGCCATCTAGACTTGGTAAAATTAGTCATTAGCCTGCAGTGACAATTTTAGAAAGCAGAGAAAGCATAAACAGTGAGGTTCTGGTTAGCAGAGCCTCAGTGATACAGTTAGGCACCACACGGGGAACACATACAGGGCATACATTATGAGCACTGGGGTCCTGCCTGGCAGGACCCCAGTGACACATGGGCAAAACCAAACATACATACAGTGAAAATGGGGGTAACATGCCAGGCAAGATGGTACTTTCCTACACCTTCAAACACGAAATCTCACCTGCAACGATCTTCACGCCGTGGGACATCTTGTAGTGTGTCCTAAGGAAACATGCAGTACTTTACTACTGCTTTTCTGGGCTCGGGGGGGGGGGGTAATTTACTTACCTTTACTGTATTCTTGCTCTTCCAGCGATTCTGCACACACTACACTTGTCTAGGGGGGAATTTGTGATTCACAGTCCACTTTCTTAGTATATGGTTTGTGTTGCCCCTAGACCCATTTTCTCCCATTGCATTCTATAGCATTTCCTATTGTTTGCACTGTTCTATGACTATTTACTTGCCTAATTTTGGTGTCTAGTGTATGTACTGTGTATAATACTTACCTCCAGAAGGAGTATTGCCTCCAAGATATTTTTGGTACTGTGTCACCCAAATAAATACCTTTATTTTTTGTAACACTGAGCATTGTCTTTACTTGTGTATAAGTACTGTGTAACTGTAAGTGGTATTGCATGAGCTTTGCATGTCTCCTAGTTCAGCCTAAACTGCTCTGCTATAGCTACCTCTATCAGCCTAAGCTGCTAGAACACTACTACATTCACTAATAAGGGATAACTGGATCTGCTATAAGGTGTAAGTACCTCTGGTACCCACTACAAACCAGGCCAGCCTCCTACACCTAGAGTCACACATTTTGGCCACCAGGGAGCTAAGCATTGACTCCCAGTTATCTGGTTCTCATTTTGAAATTCAGCCACAGGATGGGTTTATCTCTTTCTCGCCCCCTCTCGCTCTCTCTCTCTCTCTCGCTGTCTCTCTCTCCCTCTCTCTGTCTCTTGCTCTCTCTCTCTCCCTCGCTCTTTCTGTTTCGCTCTCTCTCCTCTCTCTCCTAGTCTCTGTCTCTTTCTCTCCTCTCTCACTTTCTCTCTCTCACTGTCACTCTCTATCTCTCCTCTCTCTCTCTGTCTCTCTCTGTCACTCTCTCTCGCTGTCTCTCTCTCTCTCTCCCTCTCCATGTCTCTTGCTCTCTCTTGCATGTCTCGCTCTTTCTCTATTTCTCTCATTTTCTCTCTCGCTCTCTCTCCTCTCTACTCTCTCTCTTACTCTCTATCTCTTTCTCTCCTCTCTCATTTTCTCTCTCTCACGGTCACTCTCTTACTCTCCTCTCTCTCTCTCTCTCTCTCCCTCTCCATGTCTCTTGCTCTCTCTCTGCATGTCTCGCTCTTTCTCTATTTCTCTCATTTTCTCTCTAGCTCTCTCTCCTCTCGCTCTCTCTCTCTAGATCTCTCTTTTTCTCCTCTCTCTCACTCTCTCTCCCTGTCGCTATCTCTCTCTACTCTCTCTCTGTCTCTATCTGTCTTTCTCTGTCTCTCTCTCTCTCTCTGTCTCTTCCTCCCTCTCTCTCCCGTTTACGTTAAAGTCGCTGTTTCGTTCTTTGTTCACCACGAGAAAAACCGACACAAAGACAGCAGACCCGAGCCAGGGCCCCTGGACCCAACTACCAAGCCAAGGATGATGAGTGAGAGGAAGGCGGTCTGTGGTGGTCTGTGCACTGTTCACTGTTTACATTGAGTGAGAGGAAGGCGGTCTGTGGTGCTCTGTGCACTGTTCACTATTTACATCGAGTGACAGGAAGGCGGTCTGTGCACTGTTCACTATTTACATCGAGTGAAAGGAAGGCGGTCTGTGGTGGTCTGTGCACTGTTCACTATTTACATCGAGTGACAGGAAGGCGGTCTGTGGTGGTCTGTGCACTGTTCACTATTTACATTGAGTGTGAGGAAGGCGGCCTGTGGTGGTCTGTGCACTGTTCACTATTTACATTGAGTGACAGGAAGGCGGTCTGTGGTGGTCTGTGCACTGTTCACTATTTACATCAAGTGACAGAAAGGCGGTCTGTGGTGGTTTGTGCACTGTTCACTATTTACATCGAGTGTGAGGAAGGCGGCCTGTGGTGGTCTATGCACTGTTCACTATTTACATCGAGTGAGAGGAAGGCGGTCTGTGGTGGTCTGTGCACTGTTCACTATTTACGTCAAGTGACAGAAAGGCGGTCTGTGGTGGTCTGTGCACTGTTCACTATTTACATTGAGTGAGAGGAAGACGGTCTGTGGTGGTCTGTGGACTGTTCACTATTTACATCGAGTGACAGGAAGGCGGTCTGCGGTGGTCTGTGCACTGTTCACTATTTACATCGAGTGACAGGAAGGCGGTCTGCGGTGGTCTGTGCACTGTTCACTATTTACATCGAGTGACAGGAAGGCGGTCTGCGGTGGTCTGTGCACTGTTCACTATTTACATTGAGTGAGAGGAAGGCGGTCTGTGGTGGTCTGTGCACTGATCTGCGGCGGTCTGTGCACTGTTCGCTGTTTACATTGATTACATTGAGTGAGAGGAAGGCGGTCTGCAGTGGTCTGTGCACTGTTCACTGTTTACATTGATTGAGAGGAAGGCGGTCTGCGGTGGTCTGTGCACTGTTCGCTGTTTACATTGAGTGAGAGGAAGGCGGTCTGCGGTGGTCTGTGCACTGTTCGCTGTTTACATTGAGTGAGAGCAAGGCGGTCTGTGGTGGCCTGTGCACTGTTCACTGTTTACATTGAGTGTGAGGAAGGTGGTCTGTTGGGGTCTGTGCACTGTTCACTGTGCACATTGAGTGACAGGAAGGCGATCTGTGGTGGTCTGTGCACTGTTCACTGTTTACATTGAGTGAGAGGAAGGCGGTTTGTGGGGGTCTGTGCACTGTTCACTGTGCACATTGAGTGACAGGAAGGCGGTCTGTGGTAGTGAGAGGAAGGCAGTCTGTGGTGGTCTGTGCACTGTTTACACTGAGTGAGAGGAAGGCGGTCTGTGGTGGTCTGTGCACTGTTCACTGTGCACATTGAGTGACAGGAAGGCGGTCTGTGGTGGTCTGTGTACTGTTCATTGTTTACATTGAGTGAGAGGAAGGCGGTTTGTGGGGGTCTGTGCACTGTTCACATTGAGTGACAGGAAGGCGGTCTGTGGTAGTGAGAGGAAGGCAGTCTGTGGTGGTCTGTGCACTGTTTACACTGAGTGAGAGGAAGGCGGTCTGTGGTGGTCTGTGCACTGTTCAATGTTTACATTGAGTGAGAGGAAGGTAATCTGTGGTAGTGAGAGGAAGGTGGTCTGTGGTGGTCTGTGCATGTTTACATTGAGTGAGAGGAAGGCGGTCTGTGGTGGTCTGTGCACTGTTCACTGGTCTGTGCACTGTTCACTGTTCACATAGAGTGAGAGGAAGACGGTGTGTGGTGGTCTGTGCACTGTTCACTGTTTACATTGAGTGAGAGGAAGGCGGTCAGTGGTGGTCTGTGCACTGTTCACTGTTTACATTCAGTGTGAGGAAGGTGGTCTGTGGGGGTCTGTGCACTGTTCACTGTGCACATTGAGTGACAGGAAGGAGGTCTTTGGTGGTCTGTGCACTGTTCACTGTTTACATTGAGTGAAAGGAAGGCGGTTTGTGGGGGTCTGTGCACTGTTCACTGTGCACATTGAGTGACAGGAAGGCGGTCTGTGCTAGTGAGAGGAAGGCGGTCTGTGGTGGTCTGTGCACTGTTTACACTGAGTGAGAGGAAGGCGTTCTGTGGTGGTCTGTGCACTGTTCAATGTTTACATTGAGTGAGAGGAAGGCGGTCTGTGGTAGTGAGAGGAAGGTGGTCTGTGGTGGTCTGTGCACTGTTCACTGTGCACATTGAGTGATAGGAAGGCTGTAGGAAAGTACCATCTTGACTGGCATGTTACCCCCATTTTTCACTGTATATATGTTGTTTTAGTTGTATGTGTCACTGGGACCCTGGTAACCCAGGGCCCCAGTGCTCATAAGTGTGCCTGAATGTGTTACCTGTGTAGTGACTAACTGTCTCACTGAGGCTCTGCTAATCAGAATCTCAGTGGTTATGCTCTCTCATTTCTTTCCAAATTGTCACTGACAGGCTAGTGACCATTTTTACCAATTTACATTGGCTTACTGGAACACCCTTATAATTCCCTAGTATATGGTACTGAGGTACCCAGGGTATTGGGGTTCCAGGAGATCCCTATGGTCTGCAGCATTTCTTTTGCCACCCATAGGGAGCTCTGACAATTCTTACACAGGCCTGCCACTGCAGCCTGAGTGAAATAACGTCCACGTTATTTCACAGCCATTTTACACTGCACTTAAGTAACTTATAAGTCACCTATATGTCTAACCTTTACCTGGTAAAGGTTAGGTGCAAAGTTACTTAGTGTGAGGGCACCCTGGCACTAGCCAAGGTGCCCCCACATTGTTCAGAGCCAATTCACGGAACTTTGTGAGTGCGGGGACACCATTACACGCGTGCACTACATATAGGTCACTACCTATATGTAGCTTCACCATGGTAACTCCGAATATGGCCATGTAACATGTCTATGATCATGGAATTGCCCCCTCTATGCCATCCTGGCATTGTTGGTACAATTCCATGATCCCAGTGGTCTGTAGCACAGACCCTGGTACTGCCAGACTGCCCTTCCTGGGGTTTCACTGCAGCTGCTGCTGCTGCCAACCCCTCAGACAGGCAGCTGCCCTCCTGGGGTCCAGCCAGGCCTGGCCCAGGATGGCAGAACAAAGAACTTCCTCTGAGAGAGGGTGTGACACCCTCTCCCTTTGGAAAATGGTGTGAAGGCAGGGGAGGAGTAGCCTCCCCCAGCCTCTGGAAATGCTTTGTTGGGCACAGATGTGCCCAATTCTGCATAAGCCAGTCTACACCGGTTCAGGGACCCCTTAGCCCCTGCTCTGGCGCGAAACTGGACAAAGGAAAGGGGAGTGACCACTCCCCTGACCTGCACCTCCCCTGGGAGGTGTCCAGAGCTCCTCCAGTGTGCTCCAGACCTCTGCCATCTTGGAAACAGAGGTGCTGCTGGCACACTGGACTGCTCTGAGTGGCCAGTGCCACCAGGTGACATCAGAGACTCCTGCTGATAGGCTCCTTCAGGTGTTAGTAGCCTTTCCTCTCTCCTAGGTAGCCAAACCCTCTTTTCTGGCTATTTAGGGTCTCTGTCTCTGGGGAAACTTTAGATAACGAATGCATGAGCTCAGCCGAGTTCCTCTGCATCTCCCTCTTCACCTTCTGATAAGGAAACGACCGCTGACCGCGCTGGAAGCCTGCAAACCTGCAACATAGTAGCAAAGACGACTACTGCAACTCTGTAACGCTGATCCTGCCGCCTTCTCGACTGTTTTCCTGCTTGTGCATGCTGTGGGGGTAGCCTGCCTCCTCTCTGCACCAGAAGCTCCGAAGAAATCTCCCGTGGGTCGACGGAATCTTCCCCCTGCAACCGCAGGCACCAAAAAGCTGCATCACCGGTCCCTTGGGTCTCCTCTCAGCACGACGAGCGAGGTCCCTCGAATCCAGCGACGCTGTCCAAGTGACCCCCACAGTCCAGTGACTCTTCAGCCCAAGTTTGGTGGAGGTAAGTTCTTGCCTCACCTCGCTGGGCTGCATTGCTGGGAACCGCGACTTTGCAGCTACTCCGGCCCCTGTGCACTTCCGGCGGAAATCCTTCGTGCACAGCCAAGCCTGGGTCCACGGCACTCTAACCTGCATTGCACGACTTTCTAAGTTGGTCTCCGGCGACGTGGGACTCCTTTGTGCAACTTCGGCGAGCACCATTTCACGCATCCTCGTAGTGCCTGTTTCTGGCACTTCTCCGGGAGCTACCTCCTTCAGTGAGGGCTCTTTGTCTTGCTCGACGTCCCCTCTCTCTGCAGGTCCAATTTGCGACCTCCTGGTCCCTCCTGGGCCCCAGCAGCGTCCAAAAACGCCAAACGCACGATTTGCGTGTAGCAAGGCTTGTTGGCGCCCTTCCAGCGGAAAAACACTTCTGCACGACTCTCCAAGGCGAGAGGGATCCGTCCACCAAAGGGGAAGTCTCTAGCCCTTTTCGTTCCTGCAGAAACCTCAGCTTCTTCTGTCCAGTCGAAGCTTCTTTGCACCCGCAGCTTGCATTTCCTGGGCATCTGCCCATCTCCGACTTGCTTGTGACTTTTGGACTTGGTCCCCTTGTTCCACAGGTACCCTAGATTGGAAATCCACAGTTGTTGCATTGCTGGTTTGTGTCTTTCCTGCATTATTCCTCTAACACGACTCTTTTGTCCTTAGGGGAACTTTAGTGCACTTTGCACTCACTTCTCAGGGTCTTGGGGAGGGTTATTTTTCTAACTCTCACTATTTTCTAATAGTCCCAGCGACCCTCTACAAGGTCACATAGGTTTGGGGTCCATTCGTGGTTCGCATTCCACTTTTGGAGTATATGGTTTGTGTTGCCCCTATCCCTATGTTTCCCCATTGCATCCTATTGTAACTATACATTGTTTGCACTGTTTTCTAAGACTATACTGCATATTTTTGCTATTGTGTCTATATATCTTGTGTATATTTCCTATCCTCTCACTGAGGGTACACTCTAAGATACTTTGGCATATTGTCATTGTTGGACTTTTGCTTTTGCAGGGTCATCCCCAGACTTTTTTGCCTCCTGCCTCCTATATTTTTCTGACATGTTGCTGTTGGCTTTTCAACTCTGAGCACTTTACCACTGCTAACCAGTGCTAAAGTGCATATGCTCTCCTGTTTAAATTGTATGTAAGTGGTTTATCCATGATTGGCATATTTGATTTACTAGTAAGTCCCTAGTAAGGGGCACTAGAGGTGCCAGGGCCTGTAAATCAAATGCTACTAGTGGGCCTGCAGCACTGGTTGTGCCACCCACATAAGTAGCTCTGTAATCATGTCTCAGACCTGCCACTGCAGTGTCTGTATGTGTATTTTTACACTGTAAATTCGACTTGGCAAGTGTACCCACTTGCCAGGCCTAAACCTTCCCTTTCCTTACATGTAAGGCACCCCTAAGGTATGCCCTAGGTAGCCCCAAGGGCAGGGTGCAGTGTATGGATAAGGTAGGACATATAGTAATGTGGTTTATATGTCCTGACAGTGAAATACTGCCAATTTCGTTTTCACTGTTGCAAGGTCTGTCTCTCTCTCATAGGATAATATGGGGGCTACCTTTAAATATGATTAAAGTGTAGATTCCCCTAGAGAGTAGATGGACAGGTGGAGTTTGGGATCCCTGAACTCACAATTTAAAAATACATCTTTTAGTAAAGTTGATTTTGAGATTGTGCGTTTGAAAATGCCACTATTAGAAAGTGAGCATTTTCTTGCTTAAACCATTCTGTGACTCTGCCTTGTTTGTGGATTCCCTGTCTGGGTCAGTTTGACAGTTGGGTTGTTTTTCACCTCACACCAGACAGTGACACAAAGGGAGCTGGGGTGTGATCTGCATTTCCTGATTAGCCATCTCTGCTAGGAGGGAGGGGTGGAGTGGTCACTCTCATCTGGAAGGACTGTGCCTGCCTCTGACAATGCTGTCTCCAACCCCCTGGTGTGTGTCTGAGGCTTTGCCTGGGCAAGGCAGGATTTCACAAGAAGGTGTGAGTCCCCTTTGAAGGAAGGTGACTTCAAAGACTAAAATGGGTATAAGAAGGGCACCCAAACTTACAAACTTTAGAAACACTTCTGGAATCAAGGGGAACCTCTGCCTGGAGAAGAGCTGATCGCTGAGGAACAAGTGCTGCCCTGCCTGTGACTGTGCTTTGTGGAGCTTTCCTGCAGTGCTGCTTCTGCCAGAGTAAGAGGGCAAAGACTGGACTTTGTGTGCCTTCCATCTTGAAGAAGAAATCTCCAAGGGCTTGATGTAGAGCTTGCCTCCTGTTATTGAAGTCTCAGGGATAGCAAAGACTTCTTCCTGCCAGCACCTGGAGTCTCTGGAGAGACCCCTACTCTGCTCTGTGGTGCCCTTCCAGTTCCTGGGACCCTGAAAGGAGAGGCTGGCAGCCTAAGGACAAAAATACACGCACCGCGCACCGTGCGGAGAAAAGATCGACGCGAATCCGATCGCGGCTGAGAAAACGACGCGACGCCGGCTCCGCAGCTGAGAAACGACGCCGCTGGAAACGCGACCGGAGAATCGACGCCCGGAGCAGGAGAAACGACGCGCAGCATCGCTGACGAAGGCTGAGAGATCGCAACCAGCGCCGCGGGACTTCGGACCGTCGCGTGGCTGGCTTTTTCGACGCGCCTCGCCGAGCCGAGCTGTTTTCGACGCATATACCCGTGCAGGGTTATTTTCGACGCACACCGCCCGTGCGGGGTTATTTTTGCCGCAAACCAGGTACATTTTCACGCTAGCAGCGCTAGTGTGGTGTTACAACTACCTAAAGACTCTTTTTATTTTAAACCTCTAAAAAATCATAACTTGACTTGTGTATGTTGGATTTTTGTCGTTTTGGTCTTGTTTTGTCTAGATAAATATTTCCTATTTTTCTAAACTGGTGTTGTGTCATTTTGTAGTGTTTTCATTAAGTTACTGTGTGTGTGGGTACAAATACTTTACGCCCAGCACTCTGAGGTTAAGCCTACTGCTCTGCCAAGCTACCAAGGGGGTAAGCAGGGGTTAGCTGAGGGTGATTCTCTTTTATCCTAACTAGAGTGAGGGTCCTTGCTTGAACAGGGGGTAACCTGACTGTCAACCAAAGACCCCATTTCTAACATTGGTGACCAGCGGTCGGGATGTGGACTTGTATTTGTACTTGACATACAGTGATTAAGTGTACACTACTGTTTTGATCTCAGACCACTACGTGACCACATACTACTTGTCTTGTGATTCTGCTTTTTGTTCTCTGATGTCCTCCTGGAAGTATTGATAATATTTTTGGACTTTGTTTTTTGGTTGTGAAGCCTTTGCAGAAATGGAAGTCAATTTCTGGCACCTATCTATGTATAAAAAGTGGCAGCTTAAAGCATTCTGCATGGAAAGGGGACTGGCTGTGAACAAGGAATCCAGAAGGGAGGATCTTGAGTCAGCCCTGTTTCAGGATGAATTGAAACGTTGTCAGGCAACACCACCAAATGAGTCTGAGGAGGATAACTACTCTGAGGAGGAGGACTACTCCAAAGAGGAGGGCAGTGGCCCTGAGGAGGGAACAGAAAGAGATGATAGGCCCCTAGCTCGAATCCGGAGTCTGGAAGAGCTAGAGGCAGAGCTTAAGAGGGCCGAGGAGAAGAGAGCCTTAGTCCTGGCAGAAAGGAGGAGGGACTTAGAGATTAAAAAAATGATTTATGCTTACGAGCTTAAATTGAAAGAGCTGGAAGTCATGAGGGCTGAGTCCAGCTGGAATGGTGGCAGCAACAATTGTATATCCAGTGATGCTGCAGAAGTACACATGCCCAGAGAGGTGGTGCCCTACTTGAAGGAGGGAGTTAACACACGCCAGGAGGTTCAGGGGTATGAGGTAGCTCCAGTGATGCACAGGGTCTCTGAGGTGGATTGGGGAACTGGCATGGGGAGTCATATTCCTACTGGTGGGAGGGACACTCTACTGACTCTAGTTGAGAGTGACAGGGAGAGGGGTTCCCCCCAGGTAGAAGTCCTGGTTATGGAGTGTGAAAACATCCCAGAAGAGTGTGGGTTGAGTGTCAGGGACAGTCAGGTACTGTCTCACCAGTCTCAGGAGGGTGATGTGGGGTGCTTTTTCAAAGCAGAGTCACTGGATGGTTGGGTGAAGGGTACTTTGGTTAATTCATGTGAGGGGCTGAGTGATGTAATTGCTGGAGAGCATATGTCTAGTCCTTATTTTCCAGAGCTATGCCAACACCAGGTGGAGTGTGAGTTCTCTGACCCCAGGGAGCTTACAATGGAGGCAGACTTCTGGGTGAGTACCAGAGAGTCTGAAGAGGCATTTGGGGGTGCTCCTGAGAGGAGTGGTCTAGGTAGTTCCCAACCAGGTGAGGTAGGGAAGGATTGTAGTGTCCCAGGTAGGTCCCAGTGTAGTGGGATGGGTGAGGGACCCCATGTCCAGTCTCAGAGGAGAGGGAATGGGGATGGGTTGAGGCCCAAGGTGCCCGAGATCCGGTCCCAGGTCCTGGAGGGTTCCCTGCGGGAACCCCAGGAGGGGAGCCTAGCCTGTACCATAGGGCCATCTGTTGAGGGAGACCCCACAGTGTCAGGAGAACTTGGGGGGGCCGCTGTAGCCAGCGTCCCACCAGTTCTGGTGTCTGGCAGTACCACTCCTAGTGAGGGGGTGCAGAAGTCCAGACAGAGGGTTGAGAGGGGGTTGCGGACCCCAGTGGAGAACCTGGAGGGTCAGGGGTCAGCTCTGAGAGCAGAGCCCCCCATGAATGACCTTGGTGAGACCATTTCTGGGTTGGGGGGAATCCAGACTCTGTCAGATGGGCAGAGGTCAGGAGACCTGCGCCAGCCAGACTCTTGTGTGGCCCTTCGGGACAGTGTGTCCCTTGAGGGGGGTAAGTGTGCCCCCCTGGAAGTCCTGGTGTGCCAGGCAGTGGTTCAACCGCAGGGTGGTGACTCTGGGTTGAATAATCAGGTTCAGGGGGTAAACTCTGACCTGATGGGGGGTAAGTGTGCTCCCAAGGAAGTCCTGGTGTGCCAGGCAGTGGTTCAACCGCAGGGTGGTGACCCTGGGTTGGATGACCAGGTTCAGAGGGTAAACTCTGACCTGGTAGGGGGTAGGTATGCCCCCCAGGAAGTCCTGGTTTGCCAGGCAGTGATCCAGTCTGTGGGTACAGGCCCTGGATTGGGAGGCCAGGTTAAGGGTGTCCCCCCTGACCTGGAGGAAGGGGCTACTGCTAACAGTGCCCCTACCATGTTGTCTTCTGGGGGGGCCGCTCCTAGTTGGGTGGTTCAGGACCCCAGAAGGGAGGGCAGGGGGAGGGAAGCCTCACCCCTGGCCCTGGTCCAACCTGAAGGTACAGACCCCAGGTTGGAGGATCAGTTGCAGGTTAACATCCCTGCACTGATGGAAGAATGGTGCAGGACTGCTTCTACAAGCACCCTGACAGTTTTTGACTCTGGGGGTGCCGCTTCTGCAGGGAGGGTACAGAGCCCCAGAGGGGAGGACCAGGGTCAGGTTGTCATCCCTGACCTGGTGGAAGAGAGAGTGGTCAAAGGGTGCCAGGCACCTGGGGCTACCACCCCCCACTCTCCACAGTCACAGTGGTTAGAGAGGCCTGAGGTCGGGCTCTCATCCCTGACAGTTGTCTGGGGCCACTGTGGCTTGCTGTCCTGGTGGACAGAGTTGCCCCTGGGGGGGGAAGGACGAGAGTCACACCCCAGGGGTGGAGTGGGCAACACCATTGTGTTGGCCCTGGTGGTACTATCTGCCCATTGCAATACATCTGTGAGCAAAGTAAAGTTAGGTGTTGCACAGATGGTGTCTGTAGATGTGGAGAAGGGTTCCCCATGGGTTAGCTTAGTGGGCCCTGAGAGTATGGACAGAGGGATCCAACTGGAGTCAGGAAGGCGTAGAACTGGAGCATGCCCCTGCTGTTGTGGGCCTGGGTCCCTGTTCTATCGCCCCAATCAGGGAAGTACATCAAGGTATTGATTGTTCTCCCCTGGCTTTAGGCTGGTAGGGGGTCGTGTTGGACTTTTGCTTTTGCAGGGTCATCCCCAGACTTTTTTGCCTCCTGCCTCCTATATTTTTCTGACATGTTGCTGTTGGCTTTTCAACTCTGAGCACTTTACCACTGCTAACCAGTGCTAAAGTGCATATGCTCTCCTGTTTAAATTGTATGTAAGTGGTTTATCCATGATTGGCATATTTGATTTACTAGTAAGTCCCTAGTAAGGGGCACTAGAGGTGCCAGGGCCTGTAAATCAAATGCTACTAGTGGGCCTGCAGCACTGGTTGTGCCACCCACATAAGTAGCTCTGTAATCATGTCTCAGACCTGCCACTGCAGTGTCTGTATGTGTATTTTTACACTGTAAATTCGACTTGGCAAGTGTACCCACTTGCCAGGCCTAAACCTTCCCTTTCCTTACATGTAAGGCACCCCTAAGGTATGCCCTAGGTAGCCCCAAGGGCAGGGTGCAGTGTATGGATAAGGTAGGACATATAGTAATGTGGTTTATATGTCCTGACAGTGAAATACTGCCAATTTCGTTTTCACTGTTGCAAGGTCTGTCTCTCTCTCATAGGATAATATGGGGGCTACCTTTAAATATGATTAAAGTGTAGATTCCCCTAGAGAGTAGATGGACAGGTGGAGTTTGGGATCCCTGAACTCACAATTTAAAAATACATCTTTTAGTAAAGTTGATTTTGAGATTGTGCGTTTGAAAATGCCACTATTAGAAAGTGAGCATTTTCTTGCTTAAACCATTCTGTGACTCTGCCTTGTTTGTGGATTCCCTGTCTGGGTCAGTTTGACAGTTGGGTTGTTTTTCACCTCACACCAGACAGTGACACAAAGGGAGCTGGGGTGTGATCTGCATTTCCTGATTAGCCATCTCTGCTAGGAGGGAGGGGTGGAGTGGTCACTCTCATCTGAAAGGACTGTGCCTGCCTCTGACAATGCTGTCTCCAACCCCCTGGTGTGTGTCTGAGGCTTTGCCTGGGCAAGGCAGGATTTCACAAGAAGGTGTGAGTCCCCTTTGAAGGAAGGTGACTTCAAAGACTAAAATGGGTATAAGAAGGGCACCCAAACTTACAAACTTTAGAAACACTTCTGGAATCAAGGGGAACCTCTGCCTGGAGAAGAGCTGATCGCTGAGGAACAAGTGCTGCCCTGCCTGTGACTGTGCTTTGTGGAGCTTTCCTGCAGTGCTGCTTCTGCCAGAGTAAGAGGGCAAAGACTGGACTTTGTGTGCCTTCCATCTTGAAGAAGAAATCTCCAAGGGCTTGATGTAGAGCTTGCCTCCTGTTATTGAAGTCTCAGGGATAGCAAAGACTTCTTCCTGCCAGCACCTGGAGTCTCTGGAGAGACCCCTACTCTGCTCTGTGGTGCCCTTCCAGTTCCTGGGACCCTGAAAGGAGAGGCTGGCAGCCTAAGGACAAAAATACACGCACCGCGCACCGTGCGGAGAAAAGATCGACGCGAATCCGATCGCGGCTGAGAAAACGACGCGACGCCGGCTCCGCAGCTGAGAAACGACGCCGCTGGAAACGCGACCGGAGAATCGACGCCTGGAGCAGGAGAAACGACGCGCAGCATCGCTGACGAAGGCTGAGAGATCGCAACCAGCGCCGCGGGACTTCGGACCGTCGCGTGGCTGGCTTTTTCGACGCGCCTCGCCGAGCCGAGCTGTTTTCGACGCATATACCCGTGCAGGGTTATTTTCGACGCACACCGCCCGTGCGGGGTTATTTTTGCCGCAAACCAGGTACATTTTCACGCTAGCAGCGCTAGTGTGGTGTTACAACTACCTAAAGACTCTTTTTATTTTAAACCTCTAAAAAATCATAACTTGACTTGTGTATGTTGGATTTTTATCGTTTTGGTCTTGTTTTGTCTAGATAAATATTTCCTATTTTTCTAAACTGGTGTTGTGTCATTTTGTAGTGTTTTCATTAAGTTACTGTGTGTGTGGGTACAAATACTTTACGCCCAGCACTCTGAGGTTAAGCCTACTGCTCTGCCAAGCTACCAAGGGGGTAAGCAGGGGTTAGCTGAGGGTGATTCTCTTTTATCCTAACTAGAGTGAGGGTCCTTGCTTGAACAGGGGGTAACCTGACTGTCAACCAAAGACCCCATTTCTAACAGTCATAAAAATAAAGTACCTTTATTTTTAGTATAACTGTGTATTGTGTTTTCTTATGATATTGTGCATATGACACTAAGTGGTACTGTAGTAGCTTCACACGTCTCCTAGTTCAGCCTAAGCTGCTCTGCTAAGCTACCATTATCTATCAGCCTAAGCTGCTAGACACCCTATACACTAATAAGGGATAACTGGGCCTGGTGCAAGGTGCAAGTACCCCTTGGTACTCACTACAAGCCAGTCCAGCCTCCTACATTGGTTGTGCAGCGGTGGGATAAGTGCTTGAGACTGCTTACCACTCTTGTCATTGTACTTTTCATAAGAGAAAAATATACAAAACAAGGTCAGTGTATATACACATAGCCAAAAAGTTTTGCATTTCCTCTTTTCACTCTTTTCTAAGTGCTGAAAAGTACTTCTAAAAACTTTCAAAAAGTTCTTAAAAGTTTAAAAACTTTTTTCTGTCTTTCCAAAAAGTTCTGAAAACTTTTTTCTCTTTTTCTATCACTTTAACTCTCTCAAAAAAATGTCTGGCACAGGAAAAAATGTTGAACTGTCCAAACTTGCATATGATCACCTTAGCTGGAAAGGAGCAAGGAGTCTCTGCATAGAGAGAGGTTTGAGTGTAGGGAAGAATCCTTCTTTAGAACGGTTAATTAATATGCTTAGAGTACAGGATAAGGCCATAAGTGCCCAATCTGTAGAAAAAGTAGCTAATGGTTCTCAATCTGATCCAGGGACTCCCCCAGGAAAAGGTTCAGGAAAGAAACTTCTCAGCCTGCCCATTACTAGACAGTCTAGCATAGTTGGTACAGAGGTTGAATCACACCATACTAATGGTGTGCTCTCACATTATACTGGTAGCCAAGCTGTTAGGGTGCCCTCTGTAAGGGACAGGTCTCCTTCTGTTCATTCCCATCATACCTCTGTATCTAGAAATGTCCCTCCCACCCACCCTGATGACAGATTGTTAGAAAGGGAGCTCAATAGATTGAGAGTGGAACAAACCAGACTGAAGCTCAAGAAGCAACAGCTGGATTTGGATAGACAGTCTTTAGAAGTAGAGAGGGAAAGACAGAAGTTGGGTTTAGAAACCCATGGTGGCAGCAGCAGTATTCCCCATAGTCATCCTGCAAAAGAGCATGATTCCAGGAATCTGCACAAGATAGTTCCCCCTTATAAGGAGGGGGATGACATTGACAAGTGGTTTGCTGCACTTGAGAGGGCCTGTGCTGTACAGGATGTCCCTCAAAAGCAGTGGGCTGCTATCCTATGGCTATCATTTACTGGAAAAGGTAGGGATAGGCTCCTTACTGTAAAAGAAAATGATGCTAATAATTTCCAAGTTCTTAAGAATGCACTCCTGGATGGTTATGGCTTAACCACTGAACAGTACAGGATAAAGTTCAGAGAGACCAAAAAGGAGTCTTCACAAGACTGGGTTGATTTCATTGACCAGGCAGTGAAGGCCTTGGAGGGGTGGTTACATGGCAGTAAAGTTACTGATTATGACAGCCTGTATAACTTGATCCTGAGAGAGCATATTCTTAATAATTGTGTGTCTGATTTGTTGCACCAGTACTTGGTGGACTCTGATCTGACCTCTCCCCAAGAATTGGGAAAGAAGGCAGACAAATGGGTCAGAACAAGAGTGAACAGAAAAGTTCATACAGGGGGTGACAAAGATGGCAACAAAAAGAAGGATGGTAAGTCTTCTGACAAGGGTGGGGACAAATCTAAAAATGAGTCTTCATCAGGCCCACAAAAACACTCTGGTGGGGGTGGTGGGTCCAAATCCTCCTTTAATCAGAACAAGGAAAATAAACCATGGTGCTATTTATGTAAAATAAAAGGCCATTGGACAACAGATCCCAGTTGTCCAAAGAAAGGCACCACAGCTCCTACCACTACAACCCCTACTGCTACACCTAGTGTCCCTACTAATAGCAGTGGTGGTGGGAGCAAAACTACTAATAGCCAATCCAAGGGAGTAGCTGGGCTCACTTTTGGTAATTTAGTTGGGTTTCTTCTGATTAGGGAGACCACAGAGGCTACTTTAGTCTCTGAAGGGGCTATTGATTTAGCCACTTTGGTTGCTTGCCCCCATAACTTGGAGAAGTACAAGCAACTAACCCTAATAAATGGTGTTGAGGTCCAGGCCTACAGGGACACAGGTGCCAGTGTCACAATGGTGATTGAGAAACTGGTGCACCCTGAACAACACATACTTGGACACCAGTACCAAGTAACCGATGCTCACAACATAACACAAAGCCACCCCATGGCTGTTGTAAATCTCAACTGGGGGGGGGGGTAACTGGTCCAAAGAAAGTTGTGGTAGCTTCAGATTTACCTGTAGACTGTCTATTAGGGAATGATTTGGAGACATCAGCTTGGTCAGATGTGGAGTTGGAGGCCCATGCAGCAATGCTGGGCATTCCAGGGCATATTTTTGCTTTGACAAGGGCTCAGGCCAAAAAGCAAAAAGGACAGGGAAGCTTGGATCCTGGAACAATGGACCAAGTGCTCCCTAAAGCTAGGGCTAGTAGAAGCAAACCACTTCCTACTATCCCTCCCTCTACAGTGGATTCAACTTCTGAGGAAGAAGAATTCCCTCCCTGTGCAGAACCTACACCAGAGGAGCTGGAAGCAGACACTGCTGAGCTTTTGGGTGAAGGGGGGCCTGCCAGAGAGGAGCTGAGTGTGGCACAGCAAACCTGTCCCACATTAGAGGGTCTCAGACAGCAAGCTGTCAAACAGGCTAATGGGGATGTCAGTGACTCTCACAGAGTTTACTGGGAGGACAACCTCTTGTACACTGAGCATAGGGATCCTAAACCTGGAGCTGCCAGGAGATTAGTGATTCCTCAGGAGTACAGAAAGTTCCTCCTAACACTGGCACATGACATTCCCTTAGCTGGGCACCTGGGTCAAATGAAAACTTGGGACAGATTGGTACCATTGTTTCATTGGCCTAGGATGTCTGAGGACACAAAGGAATTTTGTAAGTCCTGTGAAACCTGTCAAGCCAGTGGCAAGACAGGTGGCACTCCAAAGGCACCCCTTATCCCACTGCCTGTGGTTGGGGTTCCCTTTGAAAGGGTAGGGGTTGACATAGTTGGCCCCCTTGACCCTCCTACTGCTTCAGGCAATAGGTTTATCTTGGTGGTAGTGGACCATGCCACAAGATATCCTGAAGCTATTCCTTTAAGGACCACTACAGCTCCTGCAGTGGCAAAGGCCCTCCTGGGAATATTTTCCAGGGTGGGCTTCCCAAAGGAAGTAGTATCAGACAGAGGAAGCAATTTCATGTCTGCATACTTAAAGGCCATGTGGAAGGAGTGTGGTGTAACTTACAAGTTCACAACACCCTATCATCCACAAACAAATGGACTGGTGGAGAGATTTAATAAAACTCTCAAAGGCATGATTATGGGACTCCCTGAAAAACTCCGCAGGAGATGGGATATCCTTCTACCATGCCTCCTTTTTGCCTACAGGGAGGTACCCCAGAAAGGAGTGGGCTTCAGCCCCTTTGAACTTCTTTTTGGACACCCTGTTAGGGGTCCACTCACACTTGTAAAGGAGGGTTGGGAACAACCTTTAAAAGCTCCTAAGCAGGATATTGTGGATTATGTACTTGGCCTCAGATCAAGGATGGCTGAGTACATGAAAAAGGCCAGTAAAAACCTTCAGGCCAGCCAAGAGCTCCAGAAGCAATGGCATGATCAGAAGGCTGTTTTGGTTCAGTACCAACCAGGGCAGAAAGTGTGGGTCTTGGAGCCTGTGGCCCCAAGAGCACTCCAAGATAAATGGAGTGGACCCCACACAATTGTTGAAAAGAAGGGTGAAGTCACCTACTTGGTTGACTTAGGCACTGCCAGGAGTCCCCTTAGGGTGCTCCATGTCAACCGCCTAAAACCCTACTATGACAGGGCTGATCTCACCCTGCTCATGGCAACAGATGAGGGACAGGAAGAAGACAGTGATCCTCTACCTGATCTCTTCTCTTCCACAGAACAAGATGCTCTTGTGGAAGGTGTAGTTTTGGCTGATTGTCTTACTGCTGAGCAGAAAGATAATTGCATAAATCTCCTAGGACAATTTTCAGAACTCTTCTCTACTGTGCCAGGCACCACTTCTTGGTGTGAGCACACTATACATACTGGAGACAGTTTACCTGTCAAAAGTAAGATCTATAGGCAGCCTGACCATGTCAGGGACTGCATAAAGCAAGAAGTTCAGAAAATGTTGGAACTAGGAGTGGTTGAGCACTCTGACAGTCCATGGGCTTCTCCTGTGGTACTGGTACCAAAACCCAATTCTAAAGATGGAAAGAAGGAAATGAGGTTTTGTGTAGACTATAGAGGTCTCAACTTGGTAACCAAAACTGATGCTCACCCTATACCCAGGGCAGATGAGCTCATAGATACACTGGCATCTGCCAAGTATCTAAGCACTTTTGATTTGACTGCAGGGTATTGGCAGATCAAATTGTCAGAAGATGCTAAACCTAAGACTGCATTTTCTACCATTGGAGGACATTACCAGTTTACTGTAATGCCTTTTGGTTTGAAGAATGCACCTGCCACTTTTCAGAGGTTGGTGAACACAGTCCTGCAAGGGCTGGAAGCTTTCAGTGCAGCATATTTGGATGATATAGCTGTCTTTAGCTCCAGCTGGGATGATCACCTGGTCCACCTTTGGAAAGTTTTGGAGGCTCTGCAAAAGGCAGGCCTCACTATCAAGGCTTCAAAGTGCCAGATAGGGCAGGGTAAGGTGGTTTATCTGGGACACCTTGTTGGTGGGGAACAGATTGCACCACTTCAGGGGAAAATCCAAACTATTATTGATTGGGTTCCCCCTACCACACAGACTCAGGTGAGAGCCTTCCTAGGCCTCACTGGGTATTACAGGAGGTTCATTAAGAACTATGGCTCCATTGCAGCCCCTCTTAATGACCTCACATCCAAGAAAATGCCTAAAAAGGTATTGTGGACAGCAAGCTGTCAGAAAGCTTTTGAGGAGCTGAAGCAGGCCATGTGCTCTGCACCTGTCCTGAAAAGCCCTTGTTACTCTAAAAAATTCTATGTCCAAACTGATGCATCTGAATTAGGAGTAGGGGCAGTCCTATCACAACTTAATTCTGAGGGCCAGGATCAACCTGTTGCTTTTATTAGTAGAAGGTTGACCCCTAGAGAAAAGCGTTGGTCTGCCATTGAGAGGGAGGCCTTTGCTGTGGTCTGGGCTCTGAAGAAGTTGAGGCCATACCTGTTTGGCACTCACTTCATAGTTCAGACAGACCACAAACCTCTACTTTGGCTAAAACAAATGAAAGGTGAAAATCCTAAATTGTTGAGGTGGTCCATATCCCTACAGGGAATGGACTATACAGTGGAACATAGACCTGGGAGTAGCCACTCCAATGCAGATGGACTCTCCAGATATTTCACCTTAGACAATGAAGACTCATCAGGTAATGGCTAGTCTTATTGTCCTTCGTTTGGGGGGGGGTTGTGTAGGAAAGTACCATCTTGCCTGGCATGTTACCCCCATTTTTCACTGTATATATGTTGTTTTAGTTGTATGTGTCACTGGGACCCTGGTAACCCAGGGCCCCAGTGCTCATAAGTGTGCCTGAATGTGTTACCTGTGTAGTGACTAACTGTCTCACTGAGGCTCTGCTAATCAGAATCTCAGTGGTTATGCTCTCTCATTTCTTTCCAAATTGTCACTGACAGGCTAGTGACCATTTTTACCAATTTACATTGGCTTACTGGAACACCCTTATAATTCCCTAGTATATGGTACTGAGGTACCCAGGGTATTGGGGTTCCAGGAGATCCCTATGGGCTGCAGCATTTCTTTTGCCACCCATAGGGAGCTCTGACAATTCTTACACAGGCCTGCCACTGCAGCCTGAGTGAAATAACATCCACTTTATTTCACAGCCATTTTACACTGCACTTAAGTAACTTATAAGTCACCTATATGTCTAACCTTTACCTGGTAAAGGTTAGGTGCAAAGTTACTTAGTGTGAGGGCACCCTGGCACTAGCCAAGGTGCCCCCACATTGTTCAGAGCCAATTCACTGAACTTTGTGAGTGCGGGGACACCATTACACGCGTGCACTACATATAGGTCACTACCTATATGTAGCTTCACCATGGTAACTCCGAATATGGCCATGTAACATGTCTATGATCATGGAATTGCCCCCTCTATGCCATCCTGGCATTGTTGGTACAATTCCATGATCCCAGTGGTCTGTAGCACAGACCCTGGTACTGCCAGACTGCCCTTCCTGGGGTTTCACTGCAGCTGCTGCTGCTGCCAACCCCTCAGACAGGCAGCTGCCCTCCTGGGGTCCAGCCAGGCCTGGCCCAGGATGGCAGAACAAAGAATTTCCTCTGAGAGAGGGTGTGACACCCTCTCCCTTTGGAAAATGGTGTGAAGGCAGGGGAGGAGTAGCCTCCCCCAGCCTCTGGAAATGCTTTGTTGGGCACAGATGTGCCCAATTCTGCATAAGCCAGTCTACACCGGTTCAGGGACCCCTTAGCCCCTGCTCTGGCGCGAAACTGGACAAAGGAAAGGGGAGTGACCACTCCCCTGACCTGCACCTCCCCTGGGAGGTGTCCAGAGCTCCTCCAGTGTGCTCCAGACCTCTGCCATCTTGGAAACAGAGGTGCTGCTGGCACACTGGACTGCTCTGAGTGGCCAGTGCCACCAGGTGACGTCAGAGACTCCTGCTGATAGGCTCCTTCAGGTGTTAGTAGCCTTTCCTCTCTCCTAGGTTGCCAAACCCTCTTTTCTGGCTATTTAGGGTCTCTGTCTCTGGGGAAACTTTAGATAATGAATGCATGAGCTCAGCCGAGTTCCTCTGCATCTCCCTCTTCACCTTCTGATAAGGAAACGACCGCTGACCGCGCTGGAAGCCTGCAAACCTGCAACATAGTAGCAAAGACGACTACTGCAACTCTGTAACGCTGATCCTGCCGCCTTCTCGACTGTTTTCCTGCTTGTGCATGCTGTGGGGGTAGCCTGCCTCCTCTCTGCACCAGAAGCTCCGAAGAAATCTTCCGTGGGTTGACGGAATCTTCCCCCTGCAACCGCAGGCACCAAAAAGCTGCATCACCGGTCCCTTGGGTCTCCTCTCAGCACGACGAGCGAGGTCCCTCGAATCCAGCGACGCTGTCCAAGTGACCCCCACAGTCCAGTGACTCTTCAGCCCAAGTTTGGTGGAGGTAAGTCCTTGCCTCACCTCGCTGGGCTGCATTGCTGGGAACCGCGACTTTGCAGCTACTCCGGCCCCTGTGCACTTCCGGCGGAAATCCTTCATGCACAGCCAAGCCTGGGTCCACGGCACTCTAACCTGCATTGCACGACTTTCTAAGTTGGTCTCCGGCGACGTGGGACTCCTTTGTGCAACTTCGGCGAGCACCGTTTCACGCATCCTTGTAGTGCCTGTTTCTGGCACTTGTCCGGGTGCTACCTGCTTCAGTGAGGGCTCTTTGTCTTGCTCGACGTCCCCTCTCTCTGCAGGTCCAATTTGCGACCTCCTGGTCCCTCCTGGGCCCCAGCAGCGTCCAAAAACGCCAAACGCACGATTTGCGTGTAGCAAGGCTTGTTGGCGTCCTTCCGGCGGGAAAACACTTCTGCACGACTCTCCAAGGCGAGAGGGATCCGTCCACCAAAGGGGAAGTCTCTAGCCCTTTTTGTTCCTGCAGAAACCTCAGCTTCTTCTGTCCAGTCGAAGCTTCTTTGCACCCGCAGCTGGCATTTCCTGGGCATCTGCCCATCTCCGACTTGCTTGTGACTTTTGGACTTGGTCCCCTTGTTCCACAGGTACCCTAGATTGGAAATCCACAGTTGTTGCATTGCTGGTTTGTGTCTTTCCTGCATTATTCCTCTAACACGACTCTTTTGTCCTTAGGGGAACTTTAGTGCACTTTGCACTCACTTTTCAGGGTCTTGGGGAGGGTTATTTTTCTAACTCTCACTATTTTCTAATAGTCCCAGCGACCCTCTACAAGGTCACATAGGTTTGGGGTCCATTCGTGGTTCGCATTCCACTTTTGGAGTATATGGTTTGTGTTGCCCCTATCCCTATGTTTCCCCATTGCATCCTATTGTAACTATACATTGTTTGCACTGTTTTCTAAGACTATACTGCATATTTTTGCTATTGTGTCTATATATCTTGTGTATATTTCCTATCCTCTCACTGAGGGTACACTCTAAGATACTTTGGCATATTGTCATAAAAATAAAGTACCTTTATTTTTAGTATAACTGTGTATTGTGTTTTCTTATGATATTGTGCATATGACACTAAGTGGTACTGTAGTAGCTTCACACGTCTCCTAGTTCAGCCTAAGCTGCTCTGCTAAGCTACCATTATCTATCAGCCTAAGCTGCTAGACACCCTATACACTAATAAGGGATAACTGGGCCTGGTGCAAGGTGCAAGTACCCCTTGGTACTCACTACAAGCCAGTCCAGCCTCCTACAAAGGCGGTCTGTGGTAGTGAGAGGAAGTTGGTCTGTGGTGGTCTGTGCACTGTTTACACTGAGTGAGAGGAAGGTGGTCTGTGGTGGTCTGTGCACTGTTCAATGTTTACATTGAGTGAGAGGAAGGCAGTCTGTGGTAGTGAGAGGAAGGTGGTCTGTGGAGGTCTGTGCATGTTTACATTGATTGAGAGGAAGGCGGTCTGTGGTGGTCTGTGCACTGTTCACTGGTTTGTGCACTGTTCACTGTTTACATTAAGTGAGAGGAAGACGGTGTGTGGTGGTCTGTGCACTGTTCACTGTTTACATTGAGTGAGAGGAAGGCGGTCTGTGGTGCTCTGTGCACTGTTCACTGTTTACATTGAGTGTGAGGAAGGTGGTCTGTGGGGGTCTGTGCACTGTTCCCTGTGCACATTGAGTGACAGGAAGGCGGTCTGTGGTGGTCTGTGCACTGTTCACTGTTTACATGGAGTGAGAGGAAGGCGGTTTGTGGGGGTCTGTGCACTGTTCACTGTGCACATTGAGTGACAGGAAGGCGGTCTGTGGTAGTGAGAGGAAGGTGGTCTGTGGTGGTCTGTGCACTGTTTACACTGAGTGAGAGGAAGGCGGTCTGTGGTGGTCTGTGCACTGTTCAATGTTTACATTGAGTGAGAGGAAGGCGGTCTGTGGTAGTGAGAGGAAGGTGGTCTGTGGTGGTCTGTGCATGTTTACATTGAGTGAGAGGAAGGCGGTCTGTGCACTGTTCACTGGTCTGTACACTGTTCACTGTTTACATTGAGTGAGAGGAAGACGGTCTGCGGCGTCTGTTCACTGTTTACATTGATTACATTGAGTGAGAGGAAGGCGGTCTGTGGTGGTCTGTGCACTGTTCACTGTTTACATTGAGTGAGAGGAAGGCGGTCTGCGGTGGTCTGTGCACTGTTTACATTGAGTGAGAGGAAGACGGTCTGTGCACTGTTCACTGTTTACATTGAGTGAGAGGAAGACGGTGTGTGGTGGTCTGTGCACTGTTCACTGTTTACGTTGAGTGAGAGGAAGGCGGTCTGTGGTGGTCTGTGCACTGTTCACTGTTTACATTGAGTGAGAGGAAGGCGGTCTGTGGTGGTCTAAAGACTTCAGCTTCTGGGGTGACTGAGTCACAGATCACGAGGGGAGGCATCACTCAGGCCTCTCCTGGTGCCAGCCTCATGGTCTGATGTTCTCTCCCTCCACACTGTGGCCACAGCCAGGGATGTGCAGATGGAACTGGGTGGAATGTGCTGTGACCACAGCCAGAGATGTGCAGATGGCACTAGGTGGAATGTGCTGTGACCACAGCCAGAGGTGTGCAGATGGCACTGGGTGGAATGTGCTGTGGCCACAGCCAGAGATGTGCAGATGGCACTGGGTGGAATGTGCTCTGGCCACAGCCAGAGATGTGCAGATGGCACTGGGTGGAATGTGCTGAGGCTGCAGGAGTTTCTTGTGTGATCATCACCAGGTGGTTTGTGGTGTTTAATAGAGGTAAAGGCTTCACCTTTGGGGGTAACTGACAGATCACAAGGGAGGCAGGTACCACTCAACCCTCTCCTGGTGCCAGCCTCAGCGTTCAATGTTCTTTTCCTCCACACTGAGGCTGCAGGAGGTTCCTGTGTAATTGTCATCAGGAGGTCTCTGGTGTTTATTTCCTCGTGTTCTGGTTGAATATCTTTGCAGAAGCCATTTCCGGTTGTTTCTATCTCACTGGAGGATCGTGTTCTCTGAATGTGGGCTCCTGGGACCAGACCACAGCAACGCGAGCCTTTCACCACAGAGGGCGAGAGAGGGAGGGGGGAGGAGGGAGGGAGGAAGGAGGGAGGGTGAGGAGGGGAGGGAGGGTGGAGGGAGTGAGGGAGGGAGCTTGAGAAGGTGCAAGGGTTTGAGTCATTCACAGAGGTGTTATTGGATATGTTTATTGTATTAAAATGAGGCACTGGTTTGGTGCTATAAAAGATTGGTCGTTGAATGCTGTTCTCTTTAAGCAAATTAAGTAGAATTAATGCTCGCTACATCCTTTAAACTGTTATTAAAGCTTCTAAAAATTTAAACTGGATATTCTAGATGTCCACTGATTTAACAACTGCTACTTTAAAGACAAGGTGATTTTCAAAACCATTGGCAAAGTCAATAGGTCTGAGTTAACCGGAACAATGCAATGAGACACAACCAAGCAGAAATGATTTTTTCATAAAATAGCTCATTAAAGCCGAAACTATTTTCTCTGCCAGTTCCTAATGTTGGCGGAGCTGCTATCCCTATTTGTGGTAGTATTTGTATTGGTAGTAAAGTGATACTGGCATTGCTATGGTGCTGAGAATGTTACTATGGTTTCGGCAGTGGTGGTATTGGCAGTGTGTGGTACAGGTCACGTGTTCTATTGGTGGTGGTATTAGGGAAAGTGCTGATGGTATACTATTGGTGTAAGAACTGTGGTGGTGGTGATGACAGTGTTGTTGGGGTGGTATTAATAGAGGCAGTGTTGTTGTGGTGGTATTGGTGGAGGCAGTGTTGATGGTGTGGTATTGGTGGAGGCAGTGTTTTTGGAGGGAGTTTTTGGGTGGTATTGGTGGAGGCAGTGTTGATGGTGTGGTATTGGTGGAGGCAGTGTTTTTGGAGGGAGTGTTTTTGGGTGGTATTGGTGGAGGCAGTGATTTTGGGTGGTATTGGTGGAGGCAGTGTTTTTGGAGTGGTATTGGTGAAGACAGTGTTGATGGTGTGGTATTGTTGGAGGCCATGTTTTTGGGTGGTATTGGTGAAGGCAGTGTTGTTGAGGTGGTATTGATGGTGGCTGTTTTTTTTGGGGTGGTATTGGTGGAGGCAGTGTTATTGGTGGTGGTATTGGTGAAGGCAGTGTTGTTGCTGTGGTATTGGTGGAGACTGAGTGGTTGGGGTGGTATTGGTGGAGGCAGTGTTGTTGGGGTGGGATTGGTGAAGGCAGTATTGTTGGTGTGATATTGGTGGAGGCCATGTTTTTTGGGTGGTATTGGTGGAGGCAGTGTTGTTGTGGTGGTATTGGTGGAGGCAGTATTGTTGGGGTGGTATTGGTGGAGGCAGTGTTGTTGTGGTGGTATTGGTGGAGGCTGTGTTTTTGGTTGGTATTGGTGGGGGCAGTGTTGTTGGGGTGGTATTGGTGGAGGCAGTTTTGTTGGGGTGGTACTGGTGGAGGCAGTGTTGTTGTGGTGGTATTGGTAGAGGCAGTGTTGTTGTGGTGGTATTAGTGGAGGCTGTGTTTTTGGTTGGTATTGGTGGAGGCAGTGTTGATGGTGTGTATTGGTGGAGGCAGTGTTGATGGTGTGTATTTGGTGGAGGTAGTGTTGATGGTGTGGTATTGGTGGAGGCAGTGTTGTTGGGGTGGTATTGGTGGAGGCAGTTTAGTTGGGGTGGTACTGGCGGAGGCAGTGTTGTTGGGGTGGTATTGGCGGAGGCAGTTTTGTTGGGGCGGTACTGGTGGAGGCAGTGTTGGTGGTGGTATTGGTGGAGGCCGTGTTTTTGGTTGGTATTGGTGGAGGCAGTGTTGATGGTGTGTATTGGTGGAGGCAGTGTTGGTGGTGTGGTATTGGTGGAGGCAGTGTTGTTGGGGTGGTATTGGTGGAGGCAGTTTTGTTGGGGTGGCACTGATGGAGGCAGTGTTGTTGGGGTGGTATTGGTGGAGGCCGTGTTGGTGGTGGTATTGGTAGAGGCAGTGTTGTTGGGGTGGTATTGGTGGAGGCAGTGTTGTTGTGGTGGTATTGGTGGAGGCTGTGTTTTTGGTTGGTATTGGTGGAGGCAGTGTTGATGGTGTGTATTTGGTGGAGGCAGTGTTGATGGTGTGTATTTGGTGGAGGCAGTGTTGTTGTTGTGGTATTGGTAGAGGCAGTGTTGTTGTGGTGGTATTGGTGGAGGCCGTGTTTTTGGTTGGTATTGGTGGAGGCAGTGTTGATGGTGTGTATTTGGTGGAGGCAATGTTGATGGTGTGGTATTGGTGGAGGCAGTGTTGTTGGGGTGGTATTGGTGGAGGCAGTTTAGTTGGGGTGGTACTGGTGGAGGCAGTGTTGTTGGGGTGGTATTGGCGGAGGCAGTTTTGTTGGGGCGGTATTGGTGGAGGCAGTGTTGGTGGTGGTATTGGTGGAGGCCGTGTTTTTGGTTGGTATTGGTGGAGGCAGTGTTGATGGTGTGGTATTGGTAGAGGCAGTTTTGTTGGGGTGGTACTGGTGGAGGCAGTGTTGTTGGGGTGGTATTAGTGGAGGCAGTTTAGTTGGGGTGGTACTGGTAGAGGCAGTGTTGTTGGGGTGGTATTGGTGGAGGCAGTGTTGGTGGTGGTATTGGTGGAGGCAGTGTTGGTGGTGGTATTGGTGGAGACAGTGTTGGTGGTGGTGATATTGGTGATGTTTATGTGTTTTATAAAGCTCTTCTATGACCCACTGGGGTATCAAGGCGCTGAAAACCGATCATAAACAAACTAGTTGCTGGTATTTGGACAGCCAGGCCCTCAGCCTTCTCCTGAAGCTCTGATGGTCCAACTCTCCTCTAAGGGCATCGGAGAGCACATTCCACCTCTGAGCAGCAAATACTGAAAAGGCTCAGCTCCACCTGTCTTACGAAGAACTTTAGGAACTATTAGGGTCATCTTGGAGGGGGATCTCAGTGTTCATGTGGGAGGATCACAGTGTGATATTGTCATTTAAAGATTTTTTTTATTTTTACAATCGATTGCCGGTCAGACTGCAGCAATGAACACCGGTGAAAATACAAGCACATGAAAATCCTGTTTGTCATTGCATTTATACCAATGTGAACACGATGCCTCAAAAAGACTACATGCCAATAAAACATATACAAATAAATAATTATTTCATGGCAGAACATCACAAATACATCACAATGTGAAACTGGCATTTTTTTATCCATACTTGGCATTAGCTCATCAATGTAATGCAAATAACACATTTTAAAAAACACCAAAACAATTTTTACAAACAGTAAAAAAAATATTGACTATATTGATAAGCAAATTCTGATAAACTTACTGAAACAAAACCTTGGAGTGATTTATGTAAATCGGGAGTATAATGTAGTATATATGTATATATATCACCCAGTGTCGGTCGCCCCTGGGTAGTTATAGTTAGCATTAGGGGCTGGCGAAATATTCCCTTCCGCTGGTGGAATTGGCAGAAGTTTGGCGACCCAGCATTACTCTTGTAACATCGAGTTTTGGTCAAATTCCGCCAATCACTGTGTGTGGAACTTTTTTCTGGTGCCTGTGCCAAAACAGAAAGTTGGTGAGTGCAAGAGAGATTTGGTATCCATTAGTGCAACGTTCAGTTGCTAGGACATCCAGCAAGGTTTTTCCAATGCGGACACTCTGGGTGGCTGCGACCGTTCACGGTCAGAAGTCTTTTGCTCGAGCAGAAAAGCAACTTGAGCGGCAGCAAAATTGACTTAGGTAGCTGCACCCTCTGGCGCGCTGCCTAGTGCTGCTTGCACTGATTTTCCAGTGCGGAGCGCATTTCCAGCGCTAAATCACAGCAAGAGCAGACCCGAGAGCGCTCCTGCTGAGACTGAAATCTGATTGGCTGTTACCATATCAACAATGATGTAGCAGCAGCCATCTTAGGACTCGGAACTCAGAAAGACATATGTATCTACATATATATGTATGTATTTATGTGTGTGTGTGTGTGTGTAGTATTTCTATAGCACAAACCCAGTCCCCCTTGAAAGGGGCCCACATCCCTGGAGATGCACCTCTGCACTGAACATGGAGAGATTTGTGATTTGTGTATGTATGAACCTGTGTATGTATGTATGTATGTATTAATGTATGCATTTATGTATGTATGCATGTGTATATATATATATATATTATATTTATATACATATATGAATATGCATGTATATATCCGAGAGCTGTTCCGGGTTAAAGGCTAGCATAAAGTTGACGTGTGACAGGAAAGGTAGCTGGTGTGTGGGTGGTTAATGCATTGTGATCTAGAATTCTTCAAAGAGTTGCAGCTTCACTTCTTTCCTAAACGAGAGCAGAGTTGGGGCGGTCCTGATGGACACAGGGATTATTGCAGACCCTGGATTCAGAGATGGAAAAGGCCCGTTGCCTTGTTTTTACACTTGGCATGGGCAAAGTGAGGAACTCCCCAGGGGCCTCACCTTCCAACCTTTAACATACAATTCTATATTATTTGGAATCATGGGGTTTGAGTTGCCAGAAAATGTGTAATAAAATACAAAGTTCCAAACAGGGCCCCTGTGGTGTGTCTTGTCCAGAGTCACCAAAATCCCTAAAATGATACTTCGTATTCTGTAAAATGATGGTGCCCCGACTATGGTTCTGCAGAGACCTGGTGTACTTGAGACCAGATAAGTGGTGGTGCTGGCCCTGGTGGCTTCGTAAAAGATGCTGCTGGTTTTTGAAGATGGTGTGGTCTGGCAAGGTGCATTCAGGAGTTCCATTAGGGTGGAGGTGATGTGGCCCCGGATGAGACGTGCTGTACCGTGTAGGATGCCCCTGAGGGGTGCCTGAGTGGAGTCTGGGAGACCATGGAGCAGGGCCTTCCCACCATCAAGATGCAAGAGTCGAAGGGCTTGAACTGCATCTCTGAAGTCCCTTTAGAAGTTTCATGGGACGTATACAAAGCGTGCCCACTCAGAAGGCCCACAGTGTTATCAGTTATCAGGCAAGTGACACTTACGCGGCAGCAGAATGTAATCCAGAGCCACCCCCACCGGGAGCAGAAAACACAAGTGTGTACAATGGCTGTCACGGACAGCAAGTGAGGATGGGGGATCAAGGGTGTGGACCCGGAAGAAGAGGAGGCCTGGTTACAGAAGACGGAGCCTGATTACATGAGTGGGGTGCCTGGTTCTATAAGATGGGGGCCTGGTTACAGAAGAAGATGTCTGGTTACACAAGATAGAGGCGTGGTTACATAAGATGGGATCCTGGTTACAGAAGAGGGGGCCTGATTACATGAGTGGGGTGCTTGGTTATATAAGATGGGGGCCTGGTTACAGAAGAAGATGTCTGGTTACACAAGACAGAGGCGTGGTTACATAAGATGGGATCCTGGTTACAGAAGACGGGACCTGGTTACACAAGATGGGGGTCTAATCACAGAAGGGGAGATCTGGTTACATAAGGTGGGAGCCTGGTTACAGAAAAGGAGGCCTGGTTACATAAGATGGGAGCCTGGTTACAGAAAAGGAGGCCTGGTAACACATGATGGAGGCCTGGTTACATAAGATGGGGGCCTGGTTGCATAAGATGGGGGCCTGGTTACAGAAGAAGAGGCCTGGTTACATAAGATGGGGGCCTGGTTGCATAAGATGGGTTCCTGGTTACAGAAGAGGGGGCCTGGTTACAGAAGAAGAGGCCTGGCTACATAAGATGGGGGCCTGGTCATGGTCATTGGGCATAGTGGCATGTAGGGGGGCCCAAATCAGGCCCCCCTATGCCACAAGAAAAATTGGAAAAAAAATACTTACCCGAACTTACCTTTACTTCCCTGGGATGGGTCCCTCCATCCTTGGGTGTCCTCCTGGGGTGGGCAAGGGTGGCAGGGGGTGTCCCTGGGGGCAGGGGAGGGATGGCCAATGGCCAGCACAAGGGACAAGGGTCCCCTGGGCATGGCCATTGCACCCCGTGCCATGTATGGGGGCCCGTTTCTGGGCCCATATCTGGGCCGCCTATGGCATTTAAAAAAAAAAAGGTAAATACTTACCTTTACTTACCTGCACATACCTGCGATGGGGTCACCCATCCTCCGCTATCCCTCTGGTGTGGGTGTCCCTGGGGCCTGGGGAGGGCACCTGTGGACTCATTCCATGGAGTTCCACCATGGAAATGAGCCCACAGGTCCCCTAACGCCTGCCCTGACCCAGGCGTTAAATAATGGCGCTAAGCAGGCTACCTCCCGTGCCCCATTTTTGCACGGGAGGATAAATAAGGCATTAGGGCCTTTGAGTCATTTTTTGCCCGGGAATGCCTACCTTGCATCTCATTGACGCAAGGTAGGTTTTCACGGTAAAAGACGGGTCTAGCGCCAAGGTATAGATATTGAGTTAAAGTTGCGCTCAATTCGTGTAAAAAAAATGATGCTAATTCAGCGCAAACAGAGTATAAATATGCCCCTTAGTACTCACACACATGAAAGAAAACATGCAGTGTTACAGAAATAAAGGTACTTTATTTTGGTGACACAAATACCAAAAATACCATAGAGGCTATACTCCCTTAGGAGGTAAGTAAAACACAAGTTATAAACATTAGTATGCAGAAATAGGCATAAAAACAGTTACAAAACAGTGCAATTAGTGAAAATCACAATAGTTAGAAATGGGCCTAGTTGGAGCACAAACCATATAACAAAGAAAGTGGAATGGGAAAGTCGGTCTCCCACCTAGGCAAGTGTAGTGTGTAGAGGGGAACTGGGAGTTTCTTAGAAAGCCCAAAAGTAAGTACCAGAACCCACCCCAGTGACCAGGAAAGCATGAGAAAATCACAGTTAGTTTCCTAGAACACACAGAAAGAAGAACAGAAGAACAATGCAAAACCCAGAAGAGACTGCAAGACACCAACAGTGGATTGCTGGAGCAGAGGACCTGTGGAAAGAGGGGACCAGGTCCAAAAAGCACAGGAGAGTCCAGGAAGGGAAGGAGCCTCAACCCACCAGGAGAAAGGTGCAAGAAGTGAACCACCGGTGTGGATGAATAGTCAGCACTGCCCCCAAGAAGACAGAGTCGGGTTCCTGGGGGATGCAGGTGATGTACCGCGCCAGATGGAGGACTGCAGTCAGGTTTGATTCGTCGGAGTCCGCCAACAATCCATAGCCCATGCAAAGTTCACGGTTAGGGGACAATGGCGCTGCCTGGGACCAGGAGGGACCTGGTGGACTCCACCCACAAGTGGGAGTCAGAGGGGGCTCTCAGCAACTCAGAAAGCCCTCAGAAGGCTAGGCTGTACGCACAGGAGTCCCACAGCAAGGGGACAAAGGAGGTGCAAAAGGAGGCCCATGCAGCACTACAACAAAGGATCCCATGCCGCCGCAGAACCACACAGGCAGCTGTGCGTCACAGGATAGAGTGCTGGAGGCCGGAGCTACATGGTGCATGAGGAACTTTGTGTAGGGATGCCAAAAAGCCTTGGCAACTGCAAAACACGCTGTGCACGGGGATACTGTCTTGCATGGGGATGCAACCTCCACCAAAGTTGGACAGTAATGCGTCAGGACTGCCTAGACCACTTCAGTCCACCACCTGTGATGCAGGATCCACGCAACTCATCAGGAGAGGGAACCTACGCAGCCGGTCGTCGATGCAGAAAAGTGCCTGCTGGACTAGGGGAGTGACTCCTTCACACCAAGGGAGATTCCTTTGCTCTTCTGGTGCAGGCTGAAGACAGGCTGTCCTCTGAGGATGAAGGACCGGGAAACAGTTGCAGTTGCTGGCAGGAGCTGTAGATACAATGTTGCAGAAGATGTCTTTGCTTCTTTGTTGCAGTTTGTAGAGTTCCTGGAGAGTTCCTGGAGGGTCCAGATGCAGTTTCTTCGGTGAGAAGGTAAAGTAAAGCATGCAAAGGATTCCTGCTGGAGTCTTGCAATCTGAATCTAAGAAACCACCCAAAGGAGAGGCCCTAAATATCCCTGAAGGGGGGATGGGTCAGCTAAACAGGTAAGTACCTATCATGGGAGGGCTCTGATGTCACCTGCTGGCACTGGCCGCTCAGATGCTCCCAGAGTGCCCTTCCACCTTGGAATGCAAGATGGTAAAACCCAGGGACACTCTGGAGGAGCTCTGGGCACCATCCCTGGGGTGGTGATGGACAGGGGATGGTCACTCCCCTTTCCTTTGTCCAGTTTTGCACCAGAGCATGGACTGGTGGTCCCTGAACCGGTGTAGACTGGATTATGCAAGGAGGACACCATCTGTGCCCTTCAAAGCATTTCCAGTGGCCTGGGAGGCTACCCCTCCCAAGCCTGTAACACCTATTTCCAAAGGGAGAGGGTGTAACACCCCTCTCCCAAAGAACATTCTTTGGCGTCCTCGCATTCACGAAGTCTAGGAAAATGGTCCTGGAGGTCGTGGGGGCACCTCTGCTATTGTAGGGGTTCCCTCACATACAGGTACTCTGCACCCTGCCCTCACAGTTGGAGGGCCTGCTATGGGGTGATTTATAAGTGACCTGGTGCAGTGTAAATGGCAGTGAAAGGGTGCATGCACCTTTTTACCCAGGCTGCAATGGCAGCCCTGCAGAAGCCTTTGCATGGGCCCCCTATGGGTGGCAAAACAAATGTTGCAGCCCATAGGAATCCCCTGGAGCCTCAGTGCCTTGGGTACCTAGGTACCATATACTAGGGACCTATAAGGGGGCACCAGTATGCCAATTTTGGGTGAAATACTTGATCACCAGTATGCAGTGACACAATTTAGAGGAGAGAGAGCATAATCACTGGGGTCTTGGTTAGCAGGATCCCAGTGAACACAGTCAAGCACACTGACATCAGGCAAAAAATGGGGGTAAGAATGGCAAAAAGAGGGCACTTTCCTACAACCTGCACCATAGAACAGCATCAGCTCAGGCTGCACAACGGCTGTCCTGTACACAGAGTCTAGACCTACACCATAGAACAGCATCAGCCCATGCTGCACAACTGCTGTCCTGTACACAAACAGACTCTAGACCTGCACCATAGAACAGCATCAGGCCAGGCTGCACAATGGCTGTCCTGTATACAAACAGACTCTAGACCTGCACCATAGAACAGCATCAGCCCAGGCTGCACAACGCTGTCCTGTACACAAACAGACTCTAGACCTGCAACATCGAACAGCATCATCCCAGGCCGCACAACGGCTGTCCTGTACACATACAGACTCTATACCTGCACCGTAGAACAGCATCAGCCCACGCTGCACAACACTTGTCCTGTACACAAGCAGACTCTAGACCTGCACCGTAGAACAGCATCAGCCCACGCTGCACAACGCTTGTCCTGTACACAAGCAGACTCTAGACATACACCATAGAACAGCATCAGCCCACGCTGCACAACGCTGTCCTGTACAGAAACAGACTCTAGACCTGCACCATAGAACAGCATCAGCCCAGGCTGCACAACGGCTGTCCTGTACACAAACAGACTCTAGACCTGCACCATAGAACAGCAACAGCCCACGCTGCACAACGGCTGTCCTGTACACAAACAGACTCTAGACCTGCACCATAGAACAGCATCAGCCCAGGCTGCACAACACTGTCCTGTACACACACATACTCTAGACCTGCACCATAGAACAGCATCATCCCAGGCTGCACAATGGCTGTCCTGTACACAGGCTCTAGACCTGCACCATAGAAAAGCATCAGCCCAGGCTGCACAATGGCTGTCCTGTACACAAACAGACTCTAGACCTGCACCATAGAACAGCATCAGCCCAGGCTGCACAACGGCTGTCCTGTATACACACAGACTCTAGATCTGCACCGTAGAACAGCATCAGCCCACGCTGAACAACGCTGTCCTGTATACAGACTCAAGACCTGCACCATAGAACAGCATCAGCCCACGCTGCACAACGGCTGTCCTGTATACAGACTCTAGACCTGCACTATAAAACAGCATCAGCCCAGGCTGCACAACGGCTGTCCTGTACACAAACAGACTCTAGACCTCCACCATAGAACAGCATCAGCCCAGGCTGCACAACGGCTGTCCTGTACACAGGCTCTAGACCTGCAGCATAGAGCAGCATCTGCCCACGCTGCACAACGGCTGTCCTGTACACAAACAGACTCTAGACCTGCACCATAGAACAGCATGAGCCCACGCTGCACAACGGCTGTCCTATATACATACAGACTCTAGACCTGCACCATAGAACAGCACCAGCCCACGCTGCACAACGGCTGTCCTGTACACAAACAGACTCTAGACCTGCACCATAGAGCAGCATCAGCCCAGGCTGCACAACGGCTGTCCTGTAAACAGGCTATAGACCTGCACCATAGAACAGCATCAGCCCAGGCTGCACAACGGCTGTCCTGTATATAAACAAACTCTAGACCTGCACCATAATACAGCATCAGCCCAGGCTGCACAACGGCTGTCCTGTACACAAACAGACTCTAGACCTGCACAATAGAACAGCATCAGCCCAGGCTGCACAACACTGTCCTGTATACAAACAGACTCTAGACCTGCACCATAGAACAGCATCAGCCCAGGCTGCACAACGGCTGTCCTGTATACAGACTCTAGACCTGCACCATAGAGCAGCATCAGGCTGCACAACGGCTGTCCTGTACACAAACATACTCTAGACCTGCACCATAGAACAGCATCAGCCCACGCTGCACAACGGCTGTCCTGTACACAAACAGACTCTAGACCTGCACCATAGAACAGCGTCAGCCCAGGCTGCACAACACTGTCCTGTACACAGGCTCTAGACCTGCACCATAGAACAGCATCAGCCCACGCTGCACAACGGCTGTCCTGTACACAAACAGACTCTAGACCTGCACCATAGAACAGCATCAGCCCAGGCCGCACAACAGCTGTCCTGTACACAAACAGACTCTAGACCTGCACCATAGAACAGCATCAGCCCACGCTGCACAACGGCTGTCCTGTACACAAACAGAATCTAGACCTGCACCATAGAACAGCATCAGCCCAGGCTGCACAACGGCTGTCCTGTACACAAACAGACTCTAGCGCACACATGTCTTCATTGAAAACAGTGAGGCAGTTACTTTTCTCAGCGGCATCTCAGGAGTGAAACCAATAAGTCATCAACACAACAATTACCACCACCTCTACTGTCACCCTCTACCCACTAATGTCAGAACTTTGAAGTGTAGGTGCGTACATATGGCAAAAAGACCCTAAACTCCCAGAAGTTTCAGTTGCTGTGAAATCAGTGCAGAACGAGCTGACTTGCTTTCACTACCATCTTGACACTAAACAGATGTGGAAACAAAACTGTGAAGTCTTCCTGAAGGGGACCAATATACGGGCAATGAGATGCAAGATTGTTGACCTGGAAGATAGGTCCTCCTGGAACAATGTCAGACTTTATGGTGCACCGGCATGTTATCTTTTTGGCTATCTGCAGAACGTAATATCGACACTTCGGGAAATTGACTTCAAGGAACTTTAGGAGTTCCCGAGAGAACCCAGACTTCAGAAGCAAAAGGCATCAACTCCAAACTCACCGAACCAATAATTGCTCATTTCTTGCAATACCAGCTTGCAAGAGCCATACTACAAGCAACAAAGAAAAGAAATAGACCATTCATGCTTCAAAATCTCCCAATTCATGTTTCTGCAGACTCCTCCTTTCAAACAAATGTCCTTAGAAGGTGCTGCCTTTCCCTGCACCCAAGCCTCAAGCACGGGGATATTGAGGATGGTCTTTTGGAGCCAGCAGTAATGGCGATCACAAAAGACAGCAAGACATAAGAGCACATGGACCATGAAGACCTTCAAAAATTCCTGCACGTTTTGGCCTGACCATCCATTACACAGCCAACCTTCAACAAAATACACAACCACCAAGAGCTCATAAAAACCAGCATAAGACACAGGAAGAGCTGATGAACAGACCAGATGGTGAACAGACAAAGAAAGGTAATATCATAATGTAGAGACCTTAAATAGAGAGAGACAGCTAGATCACCAGGAAAGACACCAAGAAAATTAAAATCTCCTCTGTGGGCCCAATGGCGGGATCCTATGGAGAGCTCTTTATGATACGGAGCACCATGGTGGTCGTTAGCACAATAGCGTCAACATTTTTTATGCCATTGTGGTGCTTTGCTGCACTAGCATCAAACATGTTGATGCTAGTGCAGCAAAGTGCAGGGAGGCCCATTGAACAAAATGGGTGCGTCAATTTAACACCCGCTCTTAGTAGGCATTAAAAATGGCAGAAAACATGGTGCAGTGAAATCCTGTAAATTTCACTGTGCCATTTTTTCAGGCTTCCAAGCGTTGGAATGTGCCCCTTCCATGCATTATGCCTGGGTTGCAAAGTGGCACAATGCATGCATTGTGCCACTTTGTAAATATAGTGTGGCAAAAGGCACAAGGAGGTGCAAGGGGCTTATAAATATGCCCCAGTGTATCTTGATATTTGATGAGTATGTTAGATGCCGGGTGGGTATGAACTTGAAGTATACAAAAAGATAGAATGCTTTAATCAATCTCAGCCTCTGGTAAATACTTAGGGCCCAGTGTTGTATGCATTTTAAGTTGTGAGTCTGTTTTCACCCTACACCTACCTCTTCTCCAAAACGCCTTGGACTGCTCGATCAGCGATGCCAAGTCACATGCTTAGGGGTTCTTGGCACAGTTGCTTAAAGCTCTTTTCAGTCATGACCTGGGACATCAGTAGTAAAAGGCCTGAAACACCACGGGTGGGCCAGTAACTCATGATTGCCCCGTGGCTCTCTAAAAGGGGTTCTGACACCAACCATCCATTAGACAACCGACCTCGAGTAGCAAATACAAGCCAACAAGAGCACATCAAAACCCAGAGAAGACGCAGAAGGAGCTGATGAAGAAAACAAAAAGTGCTGCATCAAAATGTAGAAATGCTAAATAGAGAGACACAGTTAGATCAGTATTGAAATGCACCCTTGTTAGACCTGACAGCCTTAGAGTGGTCTTTCCCCAAACTTTTTGCCTTACACCTCCCTTTTTTGCTGACCTCATTTATCTTGGCATTAGGACTCTGTGCACTTTGCTGCTGCTGACCAGTGCTAAAGTGCTTGTGCTCACTCCCTAGAACATGGCAACATTGGCTTAAACCCAATTGGTACATTTAATGTATTTGTAAGTACCCAGTAACTTGACTAATTGCAGCTGGAAGTTGCTCATTGTGTATTGCTCCCACACAGTGAGACAAAGGCGGTATAGCTGTTGGCAATATGGGCCATCTCTGAATTGATAGAGGAGAGGAGATGTCACCTACCACACTTGCATGCCTCAGCACAGTCACAAAAGATTTCACACTAGTCTTTTGTGCCCCCAGACAAACAGGAGCCAGGGCAGGGGGGCAAGAAATTCAAAACATGTCTGGGGGTGCAAAACCCCAGAACCTTCTCCTACTTCAAAACTGGAACCAGGTATAAATATTGAACCCTCAGTCCCAACTCTTCAGTACACCTCTGAACCTGCGAAAGACTCAGAAGGACTGCTGTGCAGCTCTGCTGCAAGACTGACTGCTACTCTCTTGCTCTGATTCTCTGCTACACTGCTGTTTGCTGCCCCGCTGTCTGAGTAAAAAGTACTGGACCTACATCTTGAACCCAGCACTACCAAGGGCTTGTTGGCTGGCTGCCTGATCAGAGCCTCAGGAACAGAAAAGGCTCCAACCACATTATACCCAGCACCTAGACTCTGCCTGATGTGAGTCTTGCCCCCCAAGTGGTGCTCCCCTAGTCCTGGAACCTTGGAACTGGACCTGAATGTGCTCTACCTGCCAAGCTGTGATCTCTTGGGCAGAACCGATGCAGTGCAACACATATCCTTGCAGCTCTGCAGCAGAACTGCTGGTGTGCAACGCATACCCGATGCAGCAAATTGCACTGCAGCCGACAGCTCCACAGAACTGCTGCTGCATGACGCATCCTCAAAGCAGGACTTTGCACAGCAAGCTTCGATCAACACCATCCTCAATGACGATGCCAGACCTCACATCACTGCCTGCACCTCATCAGATCTGCCATTGTGAGACGTGTTCTTGATGCGGGATCTCGCAATGCAATGCAACCAGGAACTAAGGTACTTTGTTCAGCTGGCCTAACCATGTCTCCATATGTGACATGCGCTCCTTCTCGGTCGGGCTGAGCTTGTGAATTTGTCCTGGTCTAGGCACTGTTTTCACTTAAATCTTTAAAGTTGCATATCTCTGGTTCTATTGTTTGGATTCTTGTCATTTTGCTCTCAAACAATTTATTGTTTTATTCCTTTTTTTCGAAATGTGCGTGGGTTTTTTTGTGGTATGTTTTCACTTTTTTAACTGATTGAAGTGCTGCATAAATACTTCAAACATTGCCTCTAAGTTAAGCCTGACAACTTGTCAGGATCCCAGTGACACATAGGCAAAAACAAACATACATATAGTGAAAATGGGGGTAACATGCCAGGCAAGATGGTACTTTCCTACACAACCCCCCCCCCCCAAACGAAGGACAATAAGGCTAACCTTGCCCAGATGAGTCTTCATTATCTAAGTGGAAATATCTGGAGAGTCCATCAGCATTGGAGTAGGTACTCCCAGGTCTATGTTCCACTATATAGTCCATTCCCTGTAGAGATATGGACCACCTCAACAATTTAGGGTTTTCACCTTTCATTTGTTTTAGCCAAAGTAGAGGTTTGTGGTCTGTCTGAACAATAAAGTGAGTACCAAACAGGTATGGTCTCAACTTTTTCAGTGCCCAAACCACAGCAAAGGCCTCCCTCTCTATGGCAGACCAACGCTTTTCTCTAGGGGTCAACCTTCTGCTGATAAAAGCAACAGGTTGATCTTGGCCCTCAGAATTCAGTTGTGATAGTACTGCCCCAACCCCTAATTCAGATGCATCAGTTTGTACAATGAATTTCTTGGAGTAACAAGGGCTTTTTAGGACAGGTGCAGAGCACATGGCCTGGTTGAGCTCCTCAAAAGCTTTTCGACAGCTAGCTGTCCACAATACCTCTTTAGGCATCTTCTTGCTAGTTAGATCATTAAGAGGGGTTGCAATGGAGCGAAAATACTTTATGAATCTTCTATAGTACCCTGTGAGGCCTAAAAAGGCTCTCACCTGGGTTTGAGTTGTAGGGGGAACCCAATCCATGATAGTCTGGATTTTCCCCTGTAGTGGTGCAATCTGTTCTCCACCTACCATGTGACCCAGATAAACCACTTTCCCCTGCCCTATCTGGCACTTTGAGGCCTTGATAGTGAGGCCTGCCTTTTGCAGAGCCTCCGAAACTTTCCATAGGTGGACCAGGTGATCATCCCAGGTTGAGCTAAAGACAGCAATATCATCTAGATATACTGCACTAAAAGCTTCTAACCCTTGCAGGACTGTGTTCATCAACCTCTGGAAAGTGGCAGGTGCATTTTTCAAACCAAAGGGCATCACTGTGAATTGGTAGTGCCCTCCAATGGTTTCAAATGCAGTCTTGGGTTTAGCATCTTCTGATAACCTAATCTGCCAATACCCTGCAGTTAGATCAAAGGTGCTTAGATACTTGGCAGAAGCCAGTGTATCAATGAGCTCATCTGCCCTGGTTATAGGGTGAGCATCTGTCTTGGTTACTTGATTGAGCCCTCTGTAATCTACACAAAACCTCATCTCTCTCTTTCCATCTTTGGTGTGTGGTTTTGGTACAAGCACAACTGGGCTAGCCCAGGGGCTTTCTGAAGGCCCAATCACCCTTGAGTCCAACGTTTTCTACACCTCTTGTTGAATGCAGTCCCTGACATGGTCAGGCTGCCTATAAATTTTACTTTTGACAGGTAAGCTGTCTCCAGTATCAATTTTATGGTCACACCAGGAAGTAGTATCTGGTATAAGTGAAAAGAGGTCAGAAAACTGACTTAAGAGATTGACACAGTTGTCTTTCTGTTCTGCAGTAAGACAATCTGCTAAGACCACTCCCTCCACTAAGCCATAAGTTTCAGTGGTGGAGAAGAGATCAGGGAGAGGGCCACTCTCTTCTTCCTGTCCCTCATCTGTTGCCATGAGCAGGGTGAGATCAGCCCTGTCATAGTAAGGTTTTAGGAGGTTGACATGATTCACCCTAAGGGGACTCCTGGCAGTGCCCAGGTCTACCAAATAGGTAACCTCACCCTTCTTTTCAACAATTAGATGGGGTCCACTCCATTTGTCTTGGAGTGCTCTTGGGGCCACAGGCTCCAATACCCACACTCTCTGCCCTGGTTGGCACTGAATCAGAACAGCCTTCTGGTCATGCCATTGCTTTTGGAGCTCTTGGCGGGCCTGAAGGTTTTTACTGGCCTTTTTCATGTACTCAGCCATCCTAGATCTTAGGCCAAGTACATAGTCCACTATGTCTTGCTTAGGAGCTTTGAAAGGTTGTTCCCAACCCTCCTTTACAAGAGCAAGTGGACCTCTCACAGGGTGTCCAAATAGGAGTTCAAAGGGGCTAAAGCCCACTCCTTTTTGGGGTACCTCCCTGTAAGCAAAAAGAAGGCAAGGTAACAGGACATCCCATCTCCTGCGGAGTTTTTCAGGGAGTCCCATTATCATTCCTTTGAGAGTTTTATTAAACCTCTCAACCAGTCCATTTGTTTGTGGATGATAGGGTGTAGTGAACTTGTATGTCACACCACATTCCTTCCACATGGCCTTTAAGTAAGCAGACATGAAATTGCCTCTTCTGTCTGATACCACCTCTTTTGGGAAGCCCACCCTGGAAAAGATTCCCAGGAGGGCCTTTGCCACTGCAGGAGCTGTAGTGGTCCTTAGAGGAATTGCTTCAGGATATCCGGTGGCATGGTCCACTACCACCAAGATAAACCTATTGCCTGAAGCAGTAGGAGGGTCCAGGGGGCCAACTATGTCAACCCCCACCCTTTCAAAGGGAACCCCAACCACAGGCAGTGGAATAAGGGGTGCCTTTGGAGTGCCACCTGTCTTGCCACTGGCTTGACAGGTTTCACAGGACTTACAAAATTCCTTTGTGTCCTCTGACATTCTAGGCCAATGAAACAAGGGGACAAGCCTGTCCCAAGTTTTCATTTGCCCCAAATGTCCAGCTAAGGGAATGTCGTGGGCTAGAGTTAGGAGGAACTTTCTGTATTGCTGAGGAATTACCAATCTCCTGGCAGCTCCAGGTTTTGGATCCCTTACCTCAGTATATAAGAGGTTGTCCTCCCAGTAAACTCTGTGAGAGTCACTGACATCCCCATTTGCTTGTTTGACAGCTTGCTGCCTTAGACTCTCTAGTGTTGGACAGGTATGCTGTGCCACACTCATCTCCTCCCTGGCAGGCCCCCCTTCACCCAAAAGCTCAGCAGTGTCTGCTTCCAGCTCCTCTGGTACAGGTTCTGCACAGGGTGGAAATTCTTCTTCCTCAGAAGTTGAATCCACGGTAGAGGGAGGGATAGTAGGTAGTGTTTTACCTTTACTAACCCTAGCTTTAGGGAGCACTTGGTCCATTCTTCCAGGATCCAAGTCACCCTGTCCTTTTTGCTTTTTGGCCTGAGCCCTGGTCAAAGCAAAAATATGCCCTGGAATGCCCAGCATTGCTGCATGAGCCTCCAACTCCACTTCTGCCCAAGCTGATGTCTCCAAATCGTTCCCTAGTAGACAGTCTACAGGTAAATCTGAGGCAACCACAACTTTCTTTGGACCAGTAACCCCCCCCCCAGTTGAGATTCACAACAGCCATGGGGTGGCTAAGAGTGTTGTTATGAGCATCAGTCACTTGGTACTGGTGACCAAGTAGGTGTTGTTCAGGGTGGACCAGTTTCTCTATTACCATTGTAACACTGGCTCCTGTGTCCCTGTAGGCCTGAACCTCATCACCATTTATTAGGGGTAGTTGCTTGTACTTATCCATATTAAGGGGACAAGCAACCAAGCTGGCCAAATCAATGGCCCCTTCAGAGACTAACACAGCCTCTGTGGTCTCCCTAACAAGACCAACCCCAACTAAATTACCAAAAGTGAGCCCAGCTACTCCCTTGGATTGGCTATTAGTAGGTTTGCTCCCACCACCACTGCTATTACTAGGGGCACTAGGTGTAGCAGCAGGGGTTGTAGTGGTAGGAGGCTTGGTGCTTTTCTTTGGGCAACTGGGGTCAGTTGTCCAATGGCCTTTTATTTTACATAAATAGCACCATGGTTTCTTTTCCTTGTTTTGATTTGAAGAGGATTTGGGCCCACCACCACCACCAGAGTGTTTTTGTGGGCCTGATGAAGACTCATTTTTAGATTTTCCCCACCCTTGTCAGAAGACTTACCATCCTTCTTCTTGCCATCCTTGTCACCCCCTGTATGAACTTTTCTGTTCACCCTTGTTCTGACCCATTTGTCTGCCTTCTTTCCCGATTCTTGGGGAGAGGTCAGATCAGAGTCTACCAGGTACTGGTGTAACAAATCAGACACACAATTATTAAGAATATGCTCTCTCAGGATTAAGTTATACAGGTTTTCATAGTGAGAAACTTTACTGCCATGTAACCACCCCTCCAAGGCCTTCACTGAATGGTCAACAAAGTCTACCCAGTCTTGTGAAGACTCCTTTTTGGTCTCTCTGAACTTGATCCTGTACTGTTCAGTGGTTAAGCAATAACCATCAAGTAGTGCATTCTTAAGAACTGTAAAATTATTGGCATCACTTTCCTTAACAGTAAGGAGCCTATCCCTACCCTTTCAACTGAAGGATAGCCATAGGATAGCAGCCCACTGCCTTTGAGGGACCTCTTGTACAACACAGGCCCTCTCAAGTGCAGCAAACCACTTGTTAATGTCATCCCCCTCCTTGTAAGGGGGAACTATCTTGTGCAGATTCCTAGAATCATGCTCTTTTGCAGGATGACTATTTGGAATACTGCTGCTGCCACCATGGGGTCCTAACCCCAACCTCTGTCTTTCTTTTTCTAAATCAAAGGCTTGCCTATCTAAATCCAGCTGTTGCTTCTTGAGCTTCAGCCTGGATTCTTCCACTCTCAATCTATTGAGCTCCCTTTCTAACACTCTGTCATCAGGGTGGGTGGGTTGGGCATGCCTTGACAAAGAAGAATGGTGAGAATGAACAAAGGGAAACCTGTCCCTAACAGATGGCACTCTAACAACCTGGCTAACAGAAGTAACACTCCTACTGTGATGAGAACTCACATTAGTACCAGCAATGCTAGGTGGCCTGCTAATGGGCAGGTTGGGAAGGTTTCCTTCTAAATCCTTTACGGGGGTGCCCCAGAATCAGAGTGGGAACCATCAGCTAATCTCTCAACAGAAGTGCCAACTAAGGTCTTATCTTGTTCAACGAGCATGTTAACTAATAGTTCTCTAGAGGGATTCTTCCCTACCCCTAAACCTCTTTCAACACAGAGACTCCTTGCTGCCTTCCAGCTACGGTGGTCATATGCAGTCTTGGACAGATCCAGAGTTTGAACTGTACCAGACATGATAGAAAAGGTTTAAGGGACAGAAAAAGAAAGAAAAAGTTTTCAGAACTTTTTTAAAGGACAAAAAAAAACTTTTCAAACTTTTTGAGAACTGTTTGAAAGTTTAGAGGTACTTTTCAGCACTTAGCAAAGAAGTGAGAGAAGAAAAGCAAAACGTTTTGGTTAGGTGTAGATACACTGAACTTGTTTTGTATATTTTTCTCTTATGAAAAGTACAAAATGACAAAGTGGTAAGTAGTTGCAAGTACTTATCCCACCGCTGCACAACCAATGTAGGAGGCTGACCTGGCTTGTAGTGGGTACCAAGAGGTACTTACACCTTGCACCAGGTCCAGGTATCCCTTATTAGTGTAGAGTGGTGTCTAGCAGCTTAGGCTGATAGAAAAGGTAGCTTAGCAGACCAGCTTAGGCTGAACTAGGAGACGAGTGAAGCTCCTACAGTACCACCAGTGTCACTTGCACAATATCATAAGAAAACACAATACACAGATATACTAAAAATAGTATTTTATTGTTATGACAATATGCCAAAGTATCTCAGTGAGTACCCTCAGTATGAGGATAGCAAATATACACAAGATATATGTACACAATACCAAAAAAAGCAGTAATAGCAATAGAAAACAGTGCAAACAATGTATAGTCACAATAGAATGCAATGGGGGCACATAGGGATAGGGGCAACACAAACCATATACTCTAGAAGTGGAATGCGAACCACGAATGGACCCCAAACCTATGTGACCTTGTAGAGGGTCGCTGGGACTGTAAGAAAACAGTGAGGGTTAGAAAAATAGCCTACCCCAAGACCCTGAAAAGTGGGTGCAAAGTGCAGCTAAGTTCCCCAAAGAACACAGAAGTAGTGATAGGGGAATTCTGCAAGGAAGATGGTACTTTCCTACACAAGAGCTCATCAGAGTTCCTCTGCATCTCTCTCTTCACCTTCTGATAAGGAATCGACTGCTGACCGCGCTGGAAGCCTGCAAACCTGCAACATAGTAGCAAAGACGACTTCTGCAACTCTGTAACGCTGATCCTGCCGCCTTCTCGACTGTTTTCCTGCTTGTGCATGCTGTGGGGGTAGCCTGCCTCCTCTCTGCACCAGAAGCTCCGAAGAAATCTCCCGTGGGTCGACGGAATCTTCCCCCTGCAACCGCAGGCACCAAAAAGCTGCATTACCGGTCCCTTGGGTCTCCTCTCAGCACGACGAGCGAGGTCCCTCGAATCCAGCGACTCTGTCCAAGTGACCCCCACAGTCCAGTGACTCTTCAGTCCAAGTTTGGTGGAGGTAAGTCCTTGCCTCACCTCGCTGGGCTGCATTGCTGGGAACCGCGACTTTGCAGCTACTCCGGCCCCTGTGCACTTCCGGCGGAAATCCTTTGTGCACAGCCAAGCCTGGGTCCACGGCACTCTAACCTGCATTGCACGACTTTCTAAGTTGGTCTCCGGCGACGTGGTACTCCTTTGTGCAACTTCGGCGAGCACCGTTTCACGCATCCTCGTAGTGCCTGTTTCTGGCACTTCTCCGGGTGCTACCTGCTTCAGACAGGGCTCCTTGACTTGCTCGACGTCCCCTATCTCTGCTGGTCCAATTTGCGACCTCCTGATCCCTCCTGGGCCCCAGCAGCGTCCAAAAACGCCAAACGCACGATTTGCGTGTAGCAAGGCTTGTTGGCTTCCTTCCGGCGGGAAAACACTTCTGCACGACTCTCCAAGGCGAGAGGGATCCGTCCACCAAAGGGGAAGTCTCTAGCCCTTTTCGTTCCTGCAGAAACCTCAGCTTCTTCTGTCCAGTAGAAGCTTCTTTGCACCCGCAGCTGGCATTTCCTGGGCATCTGCCCATCTCCGACTTGCTTGTGACTTTTGGACTTGGTCCCCTTGTTCCACAGGTACCCTAGATTGGAAATCCACAGTTGTTGCATTGCTGGTTTGTGTCTTTCCTGCATTATTCCTCTAACACGACTACTTTGTCCTTAGGGGAACTTTAGTGCACTTTGCACTCCCTTTTCAGGGTCTTGGGGAGGGTTATTTTTCTAACTCTCACTATTTTCTAATAGTCCCAGCGACCCTCTACAAGGTCACATAGGTTTGGGGTCCATTCGTGGTTCGCATTCCACTTTTGGAGTATATGGTTTGTGTTGCCCCTATCCCTATGTTTCCCCATTGCATCCTATTGTAACTATACATTGTTTGCACTGTTTTCTAAGACTATACTGCATATTTTTGCTATTGTGTATATATATCTTGTGTATATTTCCTATCCTCTCACTGAGGGTACACTCTAAGATACTTTGGCATATTGTCATAAAAATAAAGTACCTTTATTTTTAGTATAACTGTGTATTGTGTTTTCTTATGATAGTGTGCATATGACACTAAGTGGTACTGTGGTAGCTTCACACGTCTCCTAGTTCAGCCTAAGCTGCTCTGCTAAGCTACCATTATCTATCAGCCTAAGCTGCTAGACACCCTATACACTAATAAGGGATAACTGGGCCTGGTGCAAGGAGCAAGTACCCCTTGGTACTCACTACAAGCCAGTCCAGCCTCCTACATTGGTTGTGCAGTGGTGGGATAAGTGCTTGAGACTACTTACCACTCTTGTCATTGTACTTTTCATAAGAGAAAAATATACAAAACAAGGTCAGTGTATATACACATAGCCAAAAAGTTTTGCATTTCCTCTTTTCACTCTTTTCTAAGTGCTGAAAAGTACCTCTAAACTTTCAAAAAGTTCTTAAAAGTTTAAAAAGTTTTTTTCTGTCTTTCCAAAAAGTTCTGAAAACTTTTTCTCTTTTTCTATCACTTTAACTCTCTCTAAAAATGTCTGGCACAGGCCAAAATGTTGATCTGTCCAAACTTGCATATGACAACCTTAGCTGGAAAAGAGCAAGGAGTCTCTGTATAGAGAGAGGTTTGAGTGTAGGGAAGAATCCTTCCTTGGAACTGTTACTTAACATGCTTAGAGAACAGGATAAGGCCATAGGTGCCCCATCTGTTGAAAAAGTACCTAATAGTTCTCTATCTGATTCAGGGACTCCGCCAGGAAAAGATTCAGGAAAGAAACTTCCTGGCCTGCCCATTACTAGACAACCTAGCATAGATGGTAATGATGATGAGCCACACCATATAAATAGTGTTGTCTCACATCATAGCAAAAGCATTTATTCTCACCATACTGGTAGTAATGTTTCTGTTAACCAAGCTGCTAGGGTGGCTTCTGTAAGGGACAGGTCTCCTTCTGTTCATTCCCATCATAGCTCTGTTTCTAGGAATGTCCCTCCCACCAACCCTGATGACAGAATGTTAGAGAGGGAACTCAATAAGTTGAGGGTGAAACAAACCAGACTGAAGCTTAAAAAGCAACAGCTGGATTTGGATAGACAGTCTTTTGAATTAGAGAAGGAAAGACAGAAGTTGGGTTTAGATACCCATGGTGGCAGCAGCAGTATTCCCCATAGTCATCCTGCAAAAGAGCATGATTCCAGGAATCTGCACAAGATAGTTCCCCCTTATAAGGAGGGGGATGACATTAACAAGTGGTTTGCTGCACTTGAGAGGGCCTGTGTTGTACAGGATGTCCCTCAAAGGCAGTGGGCTGCTATCCTATGGCTATCACTTAGTGGAAAAGGTAGGGATAGGCTCCTTACTGTGAAAGAAAATGATGCTAATAATTTCCAAGTTCTTAAGAATGCACTCCTGGATGGTTATGGCTTAACCACTGAACAGTACAGGATAAAGTTCAGAGAGACCAAAAAGGAGTCTTCACAAGACTGGGTTGATTTTATTGACCATTCAGTGAAGGCCTTGGAGGGGTGGTTACATGGCAGTAAAGTTACTGATTATGACAGCCTGTATAACTTAATCCTGAGAGAGCATATTCTTAATAATTGTGTGTCTGATTTGCTGCACCAGTACTTGGTGGACTCTGATCTGACCTCTCCCCAAGAATTGGGAAAGAAGGCAGACAAATGGGTCAGAACAAGGGTGAACAGAAAAGTTCATACAGGGGGTGACAAAGATGGCAACAAAAAGAAGGATGGTAAGTCTTCTGACAAGGGTGGGGACAAATCTAGAAATGAGTCTTCATCAGGCCCACAAAAACACTCTGGTGGGTGTGGTGGGCCCAAATCCTCTTTTAATCAGAACAAGGAAAAGAAACCATGGTGCTATTTATGTAAAATAAAAGGCCATTGGACAACAGATCCCAGTTGTCCAAAGAAAGGCACCACTGCTCCTACCACTACAACCCCTACTGCTACACCTAGTGTCCCTACTAATAGCAGTGGTGGTGGGAGCAAACCTACTAATAGCCAATCCAAGGGAGTAGCTGGGCTCACTATTGGTAACTTAGTTGGGGTTGGTCTAATTAGGGAGACCACAGAGGCTACTTTAGTCTCTGAAGGGGCTATTGATTTAGCCACTTTGGTTGCTTGCCCCCATAACTTGGAGAAGTACAAGCAACTACCCCTAATAAATGGTGTTGAGGTCCAGGCCTACAGGGACACAGGTGCCAGTGTCACAATGGTGATTGAGAAACTGGTGCACCCTGAACAACACATACTTGGACACCAGTACCAAGTAACCGATGCTCACAACATAACACAAAGCCACCCCATGGCTGTTGTAAATCTCAACTGGGGGGGGGTAACTGGTCCAAAGAAAGTTGTGGTAGCTTCAGAATTACCTGTAGACTGTCTACTAGGGAATGATTTGGAGACATCAGCTTGGTCAGATGTGGAGTTGGAGGCCCATGCAGCAATGCTGGGCATTCCAGGGCATATTTTTGCTTTGACAAGGGCTCAGGCAAAAAAGCAAAAAGGACAGGGAAGCTTGGATCCTGGAACAATGGACCAAGTGCTCCCTAAAGCAAGGGCTAGTAGAAGCAAGCCACTTCCTACTATCCCTCCCTCTACAGTGGATTCAACTTCTGAGGAAGAAGAATTCCCTCCCTGTGCAGAACCTACACCAGAGGAGCTGGAAGCAGACACTGCTGAGCTTTTGGGTGAAGGGGGGCCTGCCAGAGAGGAGCTGAGTATGGCACAGCAAACCTGTCCCACATTAGAGGGTCTCAGACAGCAAGCTGTCAAACAGGCTAATGGGGATGTCAGTGACTCTCACAGAGTTTACTGGGAGGACAACCTCTTGTACACTGAGCATAGGGATCCTAAACCTGGAGCTGCCAGGAGATTAGTGATTCCTCAGGAGTACAGAAAGTTCCTCCTAACACTGGCACATGACATTCCCTTAGCTGGGCACCTAGGACAAATGAAAACTTGGGACAGTCTTGTTCCCCTGTTTCATTGGCCTAGGATGTCTGAGGACACAAAAGAATTTTGTAAGTCCTGTGAAACCTGTCAAGCCAGTGGCAAGACAGGTGGCACCCCAAAGGCACCCCTTATCCCATTGCCTGTGGTTGGGGTTCCCTTTGAAAGGGTAGGGGTTGACATAGTTGGCCCCCTTGACCCTCCTACTGCTTCAGGCAATAGGTTTATCTTGGTGGTAGTGGACCATGCCACAAGATATCCTGAAGCTATTCCTTTAAGGACCACTACAGCTCCTGCAGTGGCAAAGGCCCTCCTGGGAATATTTTCCAGGGTGGGCTTCCCAAAGGAAGTAGTATCAGACAGGGGAAGCAATTTCATGTCTGCATACTTAAAGGCCATGTGGAAGGAGTGTGGTGTAACGTACAAGTTCACAACACCCTATCATCCACAAACAAATGGACTGGTGGAGAGATTTAATAAAACTCTCAAAGGCATGATTATGGGTCTCCCTGAAAAACTCCGCAGGAGATGGGATATCCTTCTACCATGCCTCCTTTTTGCCTACAGGGAGGTACCCCAGAAAGGAGTGGGCTTCAGCCCCTTTGAACTTCTTTTTGGACACCCTGTTAGGGGTCCACTCACACTTGTAAAGGAGGGTTGGGAACAACCTTTAAAAGCTCCTAAGCAGGATATTGTGGACTATGTACTTGGCCTCAGATCAAGGATGGCTGAGTACATGAAAAAGGCCAGTAAAAACCTTCAGGCCAGCCAAGAGCTCCAGAAGCAATGGCATGATCAGAAGGCTGTTTTGGTTCAGTACCAACCAGGGCAGAAAGTGTGGATCTTGGAGCCTGTGGCCCCAAGAGCACTCCAAGATAAATGGAGTGGTCCCCACACAATTGTTGAAAAGAAGGGTGAAGTCACCTACTTGGTTGACTTAGGCACTGCCAGGAGTCCCCTTAGGGTGCTCCATGTCAACCGCCTGAAACCCTACTATGACAGGGCTGATCTCACCCTGCTCATGGCAACTGATGAGGGACAGGAAGAAGACAGTGATCCTCTACCTGATCTCTTCTCTTCCACAGAACAAGATGCTCTTGTGGAAGGTGTAGTTTTGGCAGATTGTCTTACTGCTGAGCAGAAAGACCATTGCATAAATCTTCTAGGACAATTTTCAGAACTCTTCTCTACTGTGCCAGGCACCACTTCTTGGTGTGAGCACACTATAGATACTGGAGACAGTTTACCTGTCAAAAGTAAGATCTATAGGCAGCCTGACCATGTCAGGGACTGCATAAAGCAAGAAGTTCAGAAAATGTTGGAACTAGGAGTGGTTGAGCACTCTGACAGTCCATGGGCTTCTCCTGTGGTACTGGTACCAAAACCCAATTCTAAAGATGGAAAGAAGGAAATGCGGTTTTGTGTAGACTATAGAGGTCTCAACTTGGTAACCAAAACTGATGCTCACCCTATACCCAGGGCAGATGAGCTTATAGATACACTGGCATCTGCCAAGTATCTAAGCACTTTTGATTTGACTGCAGGGTATTGGCAGATCAAATTGTCAGAAGATGCTAAACCTAAGACTGCATTTTCTACCATTGGAGGACATTACCAGTTTACTGTAATGCCTTTTGGTTTGAAAAATGCACCTGCCACTTTTCAGAGGTTGGTGAACACAGTCCTGCAAGGGCTGGAAGCTTTCAGTGCAGCATATTTGGACGATATAGCTGTCTTTAGCTCCAGCTGGGATGATCACCTGGTCCACCTATGGAAAGCTTTGGAGGCTCTGCAAAAGGCAGGCCTCACTATCAAGGCTTCAAAGTGCCAGATAGGGCAGCGTAAGGTGGTTTATCTGGGACACCTTGTTGGTGGGGAACAGATTGCACCACTTCAGGGGAAAATCCAAACAATTATTGATTGGGTTCCCCCTACCACTCAGACTCAGGTGAGAGCCTTCCTAGGCCTCACTGGGTATTACAGGAGGTTCATTAAGAACTATGGCTCCATTGCAGCCCCTCTTAATGACCTCACATCCAAGAAAATGCCTAAAAAGGTATTATGGACAGCAAGCTGTCAGAAAGCTTTTGAGGAGCTGAAGCAGGCCATGTGCTCTGCACCTGTCCTGAAAAGCCCTTGTTACTCTAAAAAATTCTATGTCCAAACTGATGCATCTGAATTAGGAGTAGGGGCAGTCCTATCACAACTTAATTCTGAGGGCCAGGATCAACCTGTTGCTTTTATTAGTAGGAGGTTGACCCCTAGAGAAAAGCGTTGGTCTGCCATTGAGAGGGAGGCCTTTGCTGTGGTCTGGGCTCTGAAGAAGTTGAGGCCATACCTGTTTGGCACTCACTTCATTGTTCAGACAGACCACAAACCTCTACTTTGGCTAAAACAAATGAAAGGTGAAAATCCTAAATTGTTGAGGTGGTCCATATCCCTACAGGGAATGGACTATACAGTGGAACATAGACCTGGGAGTAGCCACTCCAATGCAGATGGACTCTCCAGATATTTCCACTTAGACAATGAAGACTCATCAGGTCATGGCTAGTCTTATTGTCCTTCGTTTGGGGGGGGGGTTGTGTAGGAAAGTACCATCTTGCCTGGCATGTTACCCCCATTTTTCACTGTATATATGTTGTTTTAGTTGTATGTGTCACTGGGACCCTGGTAACCCAGGGCCCCAGTGCTCATAAGTGTGCCTGAATGTGTTACCTGTGTAGTGACTAACTGTCTCACTGAGGCTCTGCTAACCAGAACCTCAGTGGTTATGCTCTCTCATTTCTTTCCAAATTGTCACTAACAGGCTAGTGACCATTTTTACTAATTTACATTGGCTTACTGGAACACCCTTATAATTCCCTAGTATATAGTACTGAGGTACCCAGGGTATTGGGGTTCCAGGAGATCCCTATGGGCTGCAGCATTTCTTTTGCCACCCATAGGGAGCTCTGACAATCCTTACACAGGCCTGCCACTGCAGCCTGAGTGAAATAACGTCCACGTTATTTCACAGCCATTTTACACTGCACTTAAGTAACTTATAAGTCACCTATATGTCTAACCTTTACCTGGTAAAGGTTAGGTGCAAAGTTACTTAGTGTGAGGGCACCCTGGCACTAGCCAAGGTGCCCCCACATTGTTCAGAGCCAATTCCCTGAACTTTGTGAGTGCGGGGACACCATTACACGCGTGCACTACATATAGGTCACTACCTATATGTAGCTTCACCATGGTAACTCCGAATATGGCCATGTAACATGTCTATGATCATGGAATTGCCCCCTCTATGCCATCCTGGCATAGTTGGCACAATCCCATGATCCCAGTGGTCTGTAGCACAGACCCTGGTACTGCCAAACTGCCCTTCCTGGGGTTTCACTGCAGCTGCTGCTGCTGCCAACCCCTCAGACAGGCAGCTGCCCTCCTGGGGTCCAGCCAGGACTGGCCCAGGATGGCAGAACAAAGAACTTCCTCTGAGAGAGGGTGTAACACCCTCTCCCTTTGGAAAATGGTGTGAAGGCAGGGGAGGAGTAGCCTCCCCCAGCCTCTGGAAATGCTTTGTTGGGCACAGATGTGCCCAATTCTGCATAAGCCAGTCTACACCGGTTCATGGACCCCTTAGCCTCTGCTCTGGCGCGAAACTGGACAAAGGAAAGGGGAGTGACCACTCCCCTGACCTGCACCTCCCCTGGGAGGTGTCCAGAGCTCCTCCAGTGTGCTCCAGACCTCTGCCATCTTGGAAACAGAGGTGCTGCTGGCACACTGGACTGCTCTGAGTGGCCAGTGCCACCAGGTGACGTCAGAGACTCCTGCTGATAGGCTCCTTCAGGTGTTAGTAGCCTATCCTCTCTCCTAGGTAGCCAAACCCTCTTTTCTGGCAATTTAGGGTCTCTGTCTCTGGGGAAACTTCAGATAACGAATGCAAGAGCTCATCCGAGTTCCTCTGCATCTCTCTCTTCACCTTCTGATAAGGAATCGACTGCTGACCGCGCTGGAAGCCTGCAAACCTGCAACATAGTAGCAAAGACGACTTCTGCAACTCTGTAACGCTGATCCTGCCGCCTTCTCGACTGTTTTCCTGCTTGTGCATGCTGTGGGGGTAGCCTGCCTCCTCTCTGCACCAGAAGCTCCGAAGAAATCTCCCGTGGGTCGACGGAATCTTCCCCCTGCAACCGCAGGCACCAAAAAGCTGCATTACCGGTCCCTTGGGTCTCCTCTCAGCACGACGAGCGAGGTCCCTCGAATCCAGCGACTCTGTCCAAGTGACCCCCACAGTCCAGTGACTATTCAGTCCAAGTTTGGTGGAGGTAAGTCCTTGCCTCACCTCGCTGGGCTGCATTGCTGGGAACCGCGACTTTGCAGCTACTCCGGCCCCTGTGCACTTCCGGCGGAAATCCTTTGTGCACAGCCAAGCCTGGGTCCACGGCACTCTAACCTGCATTGCACGACTTTCTAAGTTGGTCTCCGGCGACGTGGAACTCCTTTGAGCAACTTCGGCGAGCACCGTTTCACGCATCCTCGTAGTGCCTGTTTCTGGCACTTCTCCGGGTGCTACCTGCTTCAGAGAGGGCTCCTTGTCTTGCTTGACGTCCCCTCTCTCTGCTGGTCCAATTTGCGACCTCCTGGTCCCTCCTGGGCCCCAGCAGTGTCCAAAAACGCCAAACGCACGATTTGCGACTAGCAAGGCTTGTTGGCGTCCTTCCGGCGGGAAAACACTTCTGCACGACTCTCCATGGCGAGAGGGATCCGTCCACCATAGGGGAAGTCTCTAGCCCTTTTCGTTCCTGCAGAAACCTCAGCTTCTTCTGTCCAGTAGAAGCTTCTTTGCACCCGCAGCTGGCATTTCCTGGGCATCTGCCCATCTCCGACTTGCTTGTGACTTTTGGACTTGGTCCCCTTGTTCCACAGGTACCCTAGATTGGAAATCCACAGTTGTTGCATTGCTGGTTTGTGTCTTTCCTGCATTATTCCTCTAACACGACTACTTTGTCCTTAGGGGAACTTTAGTGCACTTTGCACTCACTTTTCAGGGTCTTGGGGAGGGTTATTTTTCTAACTCTCACTATTTTCTAATAGTCCCAGCGACCCTCTACAAGGTCACATAGGTTTGGGGTCCATTCGTGGTTCGCATTCCACTTTTGGAGTATATGGTTTGTGTTGCCCCTATCCCTATGTTTCCCCATTGCATCCTATTGTAACTATACATTGTTTGCACTGTTTTCTAAGACTATACTGCATATTTTTGCTATTGTGTATATATATCTTGTGTATATTTCCTATCCTCTCACTGAGGGTACACTCTAAGATACTTTGGCATATTGTCATAAAAATAAAGTACCTTTATTTTTAGTATAACTGTGTATTGTGTTTTCTTATGATATTGTGCATATGACACTAAGTGGTACTGTGGTAGCTTCACACGTCTCCTAGTTCAGCCTAAGCTGCTCTGCTAAGCTACCATTATCTATCAGCCTAAGCTGCTAGACACCCTATACACTAATAAGGGATAACTGGGCCTGGTGCAAGGTGCAAGTACCCCTTGGTACTCACTACAAGCCAGTCCAGCCTCCTACATCTTGCATTCGTTATCTAAGGAATTCCCAAAAGCAGAGACCCTAAATAGCCAGAAAAGGAGGTTTGGCTACTTAGGAGAGAGGATAGGCTAGCAACACCTGAAGGAGCCTATCAGAAAGAGTCTCTGACGTCACCTGCTTGCACTGGCCCCTCAGAGCAGTCCAGTGTGCCAGCAGCACCTCTGTTTCCAAGATGGCAGAGGTCTGGAGCACACTGGATGAGCTCTGGGCACCTCCCAGGGGAGGTGCAGGTCAGGGGAGTGGTCACTCCCCTTTCCTTTGTCCAGTTTCGCACCAGAGCAGGGCTGAGGGATCCCTGAACCGGTGCAGACTGGCTTATGCAGAGATGGGCACCATCTGTGCCCATCAAAGCATTTCCAGAGGCTGGGGGAGGCTACTCCTCCCCAGCCCTGACACCTTTTTCCAAAGGGAGAGGGTGTAACACCTTCTCTCCGAGGAAGTCCTTTGTTCTGCCTTCCTGGGCCAAGCCTGGCTGGACCCCAAGAGGGCAGAAACCTGTCTGAGGGGTTGGCAGCAGCAGCAGCTGCAGTGAAACCCCGGGAAAGGTTGTTTGGCAGTACCCGGGTCTGAGCTAGAGACACAGGGGATCATGGAATTGTCTCCCCAATGCCAGAATGGCATTGGGGTGACAATTCCATGATCTTAGACATGTTACATGGCCATGTTCGGAGTTACCATTGTGACGCTATACATAGGTAGTGACCTATGTATAGTGCACGCGTGTAATGGTGTCCCCGCACTCACAAAGTCCAGGGAATTTGCCCTGAACAATGTGGGAGCACCTTGGCTAGTGCCAGGGTGCCCACACACTAAGTAACTTAGCACCCAACCTTTACCAGGTAAAGGTTAGACATATAGGTGACTTATAAGTTACTTAAGTGCAGTGGTAAATGGCTGTGAAATAACGTGGACGTTATTTCACTCAGGCTGCAGTGGCAGGCCTGTGTAAGAATTGTCAGAGCTCCCTATGGGTGGCAATAGAAATGCTGCAGCCCATAGGGATCTCCTGGAACCCCAATACCCTGGGTACCTCAGTACCATATACTAGGGGATTATAAGGGTGTTCCAGTATGCCAATGTAAATTGGTGAAATTGGTCACTAGCCTGTTAGTGACAATTTGGAAAGCAGAGAGAGCATAACCACTGAGGTTCTGGATAGCAGAGCCTCAGTGAGACAGTTAGGCACCACACAGGTAACACATTCAGGCACACTTATGAGCACTGGGGCCCTGGTGAACAGGGTCCCAGTGACACATACAACTAAAACAACATATATACAGTGAAATATGGGGGTAACATGCCAGGCAAGATGGTACTTTCCTACAGCCAGGTCCAGTTATCCCTTATTAGTAGAAAAGAGGTGTTTCTAGCAGCTTAGGCTGATAGAAGGTAGCTATGGCAGAGCAGCTCAGGCTGAACTAGGAGACATGCAAAGCTCCTACTATCCCACTTATATCATCTAGCACAATATCATAAGAAAACACAATACTCAGAGTTACTAAAAATATAGGTACTTTATTTTAGTGACAATATGCCAAAAGTATCTCAGAGGATACCCTCACTTAGGAGGTAAGTAATATACACAAATTATATGTACACAGGTAAGTAACAGTAATAAAAGTAGTGCAAACAATGTAGAATCACAATAGGATGCAATAGATAGACATAGACCTAGGGGCAACACAAACCATATACTACAAAAGGGGAATGCGAATCACGAATGGACCCCAGGCCTATGGAAGGTTGTAGAGGGTCGCTGCGACTATGAGAAAACAGTAAGGCTGTCCAAAATACCCAACCCCAAGACCCTGAAAAGTAGGAGTAAAATTACCCTACTACCCCAGAAAGACAGTATAGTCGTGATAGGGGATTCTGCAAGAACCACAACTGCTACCAAAGCACTGAAAATGGATTCCTGATTCTGAGGACCTGCAAAAAAAGGGGACCAAGTCCAAGAGTCACGCAAGTGTCCAGGGGGGGCAGGAGCCCACTAAACCCCGGATGAAGGTGCAAAAGGCCTGCCTCTGGGTGGAAGAAGCCAATGATTCTGCAACAACGTATGGTGCCAGGAACTTTCCCTTTAGGGAGAAGATTTCCCACATTGTGGTGGAGGTTGTAGAAGTGTTACCTCGCAGAAATTCCACAAACAAGCCTTGCTAGCTGCAAGAGTTGCGGTTAAGGATTTTGGGTGCTGCTGGGGACCAGGAAGGACCAGGATGTCGCCCCTGGGAGGAGGAGACAGAGGGGGTGCTCAGCAACTCATAGAGCCCCCACAGAAGCAGGCAGCACCCGCAGAAGTACTGGAACAGGCACTTAGAATATCTGAGGAAAGTGGTCAACTCAGAGTCACAAAGGAGTGTCTCACGACGTCGGAGTCCAACTCAGCAAGTTGGGCAATGCAGGACGGAGTGCTGGGGACCCAGGCTAGGCTGTGCACAAAGGAAGTCCTGGAAAAGTACACAGAAGTTGGAGCAGCTGCAAATCACACAGTACACAGGTTTGCTGTCTGGCATGGGGAGGCAAGGACTTACCTCCACCAAATTTGGACAGAAGGGCCACGGGACTGTGGGAAACACTTGGACCCAGCTCCTGTGTTTCAGGGACCACGCTCGTCAGGATGAGAGGGGACCCAGAAGACCGGTGATGCAGAAGTTTGGTGCCTGCGTTGGCAGGGGGAAGATTCCGTTGACCCACGGGAGATTTCTTCTTGGCTTCCAGTGCAGGGTGAAGGCAGACAGCCCTCAGAGCATGCACCACCAGGAAACAGTCGAGAAAGCTGGCAGGATGAGGCACTACAATGTTGCTGGTAGTCGTCTTGCTACTTTGTTGCGGTTTTGCAGGCGTCCTGGAGCAGTCAGCGGTCGAACCTTGGCAGAAGTCGAAGAGGTAAGTGCAGAGGAACTCTGGTGAGCTCTTGCATTAGTTATCTGAGGAATAGCCCAGACGAGAGACCCTAAATAGCCAAAAAAGGAGGTTTGGCTACTAAGAAATGAGGCTTGGCTACTGAAAGAGGTAAGCACCTATCAGGAGGGGTCTCTGACGTCACCTTCTGGCACTGGCCACTCAGAGCTGTCCATTGTGCCCCAACACCTCTGAATCCAAGATGGCAGAGGTCTGGGACACACTGGAGGAGCTCTGGGCACCTCCCCTGGGAGGTGCAGGCCAGGGGAGTTATCACTCCCCTTTCCTTTGTCCAGTTTCGCGCCAGAGCAGGGCTAAGGGGTCCCTGAACCGGTGTAGACTGGCTTATCCAGAGATGGGCACCATCTGTGCCCATGAAAGCATTTCCAGAGGCTGGGGGAGGCTACTCCTCCCCTGCCTTCACACCATTTTCCAAATGGAGAGGGTGTAACACCCTCTCTCAGAGGAAATCCTTCATTCTGCCTTCCTGAGACTGGGCTGCCCAGGACCCAGGGGGGCAGAAACCTGTCTGAGGGGTTGGCACCAGCAGCAGTTGCAGTGGAGACCCCGGAAAGGCAGTTTGGCAGTACCCGGGTTCTGTGCTTGAGACACGGGGATGCATGGAATTGTCCCCCAATACCAGAATGGTATTGGGGTGACAATTCCATGATCCTAGACATGTTACATGGCCATGTTCGGAGTTACCATTGTGACGCTACATATAGGTAGTGACCTATATGTAGTGCACGCGTGTAATGGTGTCCCCGCACTCACAAAGTCCGGGGAATTTGCCCTGAACAATGTGGGGGCACCCTGGCTAGTGCCAGGGTGCCCACACACTAAGTAACTTGGCTCCTAACCTTCACTAAGTGAGGGTTAGACATATAGGTGACTTATAAGTTACTTATGTGCAGTGAAAAATGGCTTTGAAATAACGTTGACATTATTTCACTCAGGCTGCAGTGGCAGGCCTGTGTAAGAATTGTCTGAGATCCCTATGGTTGGCAAAATAAATGCTGCAGCCCATAGGGATCTCCTGGAACCCCAATACCCTAGGTACCTGGTACCATATACAAGGGAATTATAAGGGTGTTCCAGTGTGCCAATGAGAATTGGTAAAATTAGTCACTAGCCTGCAGTGACAATGTTAAAGCAGAGAGAGCATAAACACTGAGGTTCTGGTTAGCAGAGCCTCAGTGAGACAGTTAGGCACCGCACAGGGAACACATACATATAGGCCACAAACTTATGAGCACTGGGGTCCTGACTAGCAGGGTCCCAGTGACACATAACAAACATACTGAAAACATAGGGTTTTCACTATGAGCACTGGGGTCCTGGCTAGCAGGATCCCAGTGACACAGGCAAAAACAAACATACATACAGTGAAAATGGGGGTAACATGCCAGGCAAGATGGTACTTTCCTACAGGTGTCCAAGTGGTTGAGTAACTGCATGTGTGCGACAACTCTCTCTGGTACCCACAACAGTGCAGGGGTTTTCCCAACAGACAAAACCCAATGCACCACTGATTCCCCAGCACGACTCAAGTGAAAGGTATTAATAGCGCCGTGTGTATAACACCAGCTGAGCTGAAAGGTATTAATAGCGCCGTGTATACCACCAGCCAAGCTGAAAGGTATTAATAGCGCTGTGTGTATAACACCAGCTGAGCTGAAAGGTATTAATAGCGCCGTGTGTGTAACACCAGCCGAGCTGAAAGGTATTAATAGCGCTGTGTGTGTAACACCAGCTGAGCTGAAAGGTATTAATAGCGCCGTGTGTAACACCAGCCGAGCTGAAAGGTATTAATAGCGCTGTGTGTGTAACACCAGCTGAGCTGAAAGGTATTAATAGCGCTGTGTGTGTAACACCAGCTGAGCTGAAAGGTATTAATAGCACTGTGTGTGTAACACCAGCTGAGCTGAAAGGTATTAATAGCGCCGTGTGTATAACACCAGCTGAGCTGAAAGGTATTAATAGCGCCGTGTGTATAACACCAGCTGAGCTGAAAGGTATTAATAGCGCCGTGTGTATAACACCAGCCGAGCTGAAAGGTATTAATAGCGCCGTGTGTATACCACCAGCCGAGCTGAAAGGTATTAATAGCGCCGTGTGTATAACACCAGCTGAGCTGAAAGGTATTAATAGCGCTGTGTGTGTAACACCAGCTGAGCTGAAAGGTATTAATAGCGCTGTGTGTGTAACACCAGCTGAGCTGAAAGGTATTAATAGCACTGTGTGTATACCACCAGCTGAGCTGAAAGGTTCTGCATCCCCTCTCACCCAGGTAAACACAAAGCTGCCTCAGACTGGGTACGGTGTACACTGGTCTGAACATTGGTTGCTGTGGGTATCCAGTCCGTCCCTGATTACACTGAAGCCAGGGATGCCAACAACTTCACTGCGCCCACCGCCCCTCTTCCACCGCTCTCCTACCTTCTGCATGGACGGGTACTGGGGCCTCACTAACATGGTCCTGCAGTTAGGCCTCGGAAGCATGTGCTTTGAACCTCAGTGCATCGGGTGCAGCTTCTAATCACCTTGCGGTCCTATAAATAATTAATTTCAGATACAAGCATAGAAAAATGCAGCCTGCTGCGTGCCAACGGTTTTCCCAGCAGCATTCCTCTGCATGCGGAACTCTGCGGAATTTCATGGAGTTTTTAGATAGTAAAACTCCGAGAGCTCCACCCCACATTAATCCCAGCCCATCGGTATTTTGCCCAGCATGCCATCTCAGACAGGGACCAGGTATATGCAAATCATCCTTGATCCCACAGGAACCGTCTAGACCAAACTACCAGACGGGTCACCTCTGAACCGTGGCACAAGCATCTCCAGATGTATTTCAAGTGAGTTGGAGCTCATCAGAGCAGCTTGGTACCAGTGGCACAAGAGCTTCAGTGATTACCAGTCTTGCCATCTTCTCCCCTCTCTCTCTCTCACCCTCACACACTCACATACATGCATGCTCTCGCTCACACACACACACACTCTCACACATGTATGCTCTCTGTCACACACTCACACACATGCATGATCTCACACACCCACAGACTCGCATACATGCATGCTCTCTCACACATACACACACACTCATTCATGCTCTCTCACACACACATCCACACACACAAACCATACTCACACACATGCATGCTCTCACTCACACACACACACTGTCACACATGCATGCTCTCTGTCACACACTCACACTCATGCATGATCTCACCCACACCCACAGACTCAGATACATGCATGCTCTCTCACACATACACAGACACTCATGCATGCTCTCTCACACACACACACTCTCACACATGCATGCTCTCTGTCACACACTCACACACATGCATGATCTCACACACACACACACACAGACTCACATACATGCATGCTCTCTCACACATACACAAACACTTATGCATGCTCTCTCACACACACACCCACACACCCACACACCCATACCCAAACCACACTCACGCACATGCATGCTCTCGCTCACACACTGACACACATGCATGATCTCACACACACTCACACATATGCATGCTCTCTCACACACAAACACACACTCATGCATGCTCTCTCACACACACCCCCGTACACACAGTCACACACATGCATGCTCTTGCTGACACACACACTCTTACACATGCAAACTCTCTGTAACACACTCAAACACACATGCCCACACACACACACTCGCTTGCTCTCTCTCTCTCTCTCTCTCTCTCTCTCACAGACACACACAGACACACTATGAGCAGAGTGCACAGTGACACCTGGGTTATGTTAGAGAGTTGTCTAGACTCCCACCACATGCACACACTCTATAGGAGTGAGACATGGAGATTATTATAGACTCTTATCTGCACCCGCATCCTCCAACCCTCACACACAGATTGCACAATGCTGCCATCAGCACTTTCTAAGTGGAGTTTCCTATATCTGTTATATAGACCCCTCCCTAGCGCCTCCAGAGATGCAGGCTCATACTGGGGCACCTCTCACTGCTTCCTGCACCTCTCAGTATCCTGAGCATCTGTGGAGGCTCCAATGGCATCGAGGAGAGCTCTGAGAATGAATCAAACTAGGGGTACTTCTGATGCAGCCTCACAGGAGAGAGGTGAGTAGACCTCATCTACAGGTACTTCTGATGCAGCCTCACAGGAGAGAGGTGAGTAGACCTCATCTACAGGTACTTCTGATGCAGCCTCACAGGCCAGAGGTGAGTAGACCTCATCTACAGGTACTTCTGATGCAGCCTCACAGGCCAGAGGTGAGTAGACCTCATCTACAGGTACTTCTGATGCAGCCTCACAGGAAAGAGGTGAGTAGACCTCATCTACAGGTACTTCTGATGCAGCCTCACAGGCCAGAGGTGAGTAGACCTCCTCTACAGGTACTTCTGATGCAGTCTTGCAGGACAGAGGTGAGTAAACCTCATATGGTTAGTGTTATATGGTCTGGGCGGGAGGCTGAAGAAACCCCTCTTTTATCTAATAGTGTGCCTGATGCAGTCTGGCCAGAGTAAATGTACACGGTCAGTGCAGGGCAAGTGAAGTAATCACACATAAAGGTAGGACACGCAACGCAGCAGACAGATTTGCTGCACTGTGCTGCGCAGGGGAGAAGGGAAGAACTTTGCAGGGACATTTCTGCTAAGACTGGCCTGCTGCCATCGCCCAATGGACGGCCTTGCACTATGGTGCAAAGGTGAGTGTGTGAGGTATAGCTTAGGATTTGTACTTGAAGCATATCCTTCCAGCGTAAAGTCCTATACTTAGACAAGTTCAAAAGGATCCCTATTATCAGGACGTGTGCTGTGTCCTGCAGCACCCTATAAATAAAAACATTTCCCCTTGTTAACACTTGCTTCAAGGAAGCATTAGCTACGATGCAAAGCCTGGTCTGGATAGCTTAGTAGATTCCGCTTTTCATCCAAAATATGGGTGCTTGTGCTGATCCAACCCACTAACACCCCAAGAATGCCCCCAGTGCCAAGTGACGCAAAGCAGCGCTAACTGGACTGAGGGAGGAGACCCTTTCCACCAGCACAAAGCACCTTTTCCAGTGGAAACTCAGTCCCAAAGTATCACTTTGCACCACGTTGGTCAGTTTGCAACGGGGGAAAGTGTAAGTAAATCTGGACTTGAGTGTAACTATCCTATCTTGGTACCGGCTGACATTGGCATGGTCCCAGCTTTGGCAGTCACAGTCCTGAGCTGGTGTCCTGTGACATTACTGAGTTATTGTGACACACACAGGAGTAACTGGCCAGTGTTTGTGCACACTAGGAGGTAATGACTTGTAACTGCACTGGCTGACACTGGCGTGCTACCACAAAATATAGTTTTTAATATTAATCTGCAAACGTATCAACTCCACAATACTGGTTAGCATCATGTTGTGAAGTTATGCAGATAGGGGGTTAGAGTAGTAAATCTATACTTCCCTGTGTATGTTTACCTTGGTGATATAGTGGTCGATGATAATTTGGAAAGATACATGTGCAAGTCAATATTTCCTTATATGATATTTTGATATAAAACCACTGACAATCAGTGATCAGTCTGGACACACAAGACAGTGGCTTATTCTTCACAATCACTGAGAGGCAATGGCCAGCATTGGCACACACTGAAAAGCAATGGTCAGCACTGGCACATATTAAGAGTCAACGGTCTGCTTGGCACGCACTGAGAGGCAATGACCAGCATTGGCACACACTGAGAGACAATGGTCAGCATTGGCACACACTGAGCGGTAATGGTCAGCATTGGCACACACTGAAAGGCAATGGTCAGCATTGGCACACAGTGAGAGGCACTGGCCAGCATCAGCACACACTTAAAGGCAATGATCGTTATTGGCACAAACTGAGATGCAATAGTCGGCATTGACACACACCAAGAGGCAATGGTCAGCATCAGCACACATCACAAGGCAATGTTGAACTCAATGAAATAATGACTCATTCTTGGTGCTCACTAAAAAGAAATATCAGACACTAGTACACATTGAGGGGTTGTGGTGAACATTGGCACCCTTTGACCTTCTTCACTAAGGCAAACATAAACTTTTGTGTATGGTTACTATTTTTTAGTATTCACAAACTATAAGTTTAGTTCTACTAACAGTAATTTTGGAGACTTCACACTCATAGAAGAGACTCCGTGTATAAAAAGATAGGCCTGTTCTATCATTTTAAATGCAGAGTTCTCAGTTTCAGTCTTGGCATGTACAGAGACTCAGTGATCAGTCTTCATACACACTGAGACTCAGTGACCATTCTTGACACACACTGAGACTCAGTGACCGGTCTTGGCACACACTGAGACTCAGGAACCAGTCTTGACACACACTGAGACTCAGGGACCAGTCATGAAACACACATTGAGACTCAGTGACCAGTCTTGACACACACTGAGATTCAGTGGGCAGTCTTCATACACACTGAGACTCAGTGACCAATCTTGGCACACACTGAGACTCAGTGACCAGTCTTTATACACACTGAGACTCAGTGACCGGTCTTGGCACACACTGAGACTCAGTGACCGGTCTTGGCACACACTGAGACTCAGGAACCAGTCTTGACACACTCTGAGACTCAGGGACCAGTCTTGACACACACTGAGACTCAGTGACCAGTCTTCGTAAACACACTCAGTGACCAGTCTTCGCACACACTGATATTTATTGGCATGACCTGACACACACTAACTGAGGCTATTACAAGTCATCCTATGATTTTGTTCTCTAGCTACAAGCAGGTGATCCTCTCCCACATGTAAAGCTAAATGCCGGATTCTGTGATTTCCTCTCCAGGTGGCCCGCAGATTCCTCGTGTAAGGAAGCAGGCGATAGCCCTGGGAGTGATGGTTGCAGTGACTACATTCATAAACATCGTGCTCTACCGTCTGGGTAAGAAGTGTGGAGTTAATTTTTAAACCCTGCGACCCCCTCCATGGCACGTGAAAGAGCTTCTCTGCTTCAGACATGATTAGAAGAACTGCAGATGAACAGAAATAGAGGCTCCTAATTCTACATTTTAATCGCAGAGGTGTAGTTTTTAGTTGTTCGTCGGCCCCAGCAGTTATGCCTGATTCACAGTTTTGTCCTAAACATTGTTTAATATTGTACATTCTGCTGGATGGTGATGATGATGAAGATTAAGGGCCAGATTCTCAAAGGTAAAGTTAGACCGAAAGTCTAATTTTACTACTTTTCAATATTCACAAAGGTAAAGTACTGCTGGTAATTTTACTACTAGTGATTTTACTACTAGTAAGTTTACTAGCAGTAAATCTGCTAGTAGGAACTTACCTTTGTGAATATCGAAAAGTAGTAAAGTTAGACAATTGCTCTCAGTTAGACTTGAGGTCTTAATTTGCACTTCAGGTGTAAAGTTAGACTTCAGGTGTAATGTTGGACTTCAGGTGTAAAGTTAGGCTCAGGTGTAAAGTTAGACATCAAGTATAAAGTTGGACTTCAGGTGTAAAGTTACACTTCACGTATAAAGTTACATTTCAGGTGTAAAGTTCCACTTCAGGTGTAATGTTGGACTTCAGGTGTAAAGTTCCACTTCAGGTGTAAAGTTAAGCTTCAGGGGTAAAGTTAGAGTTCTGGTGTAAAGTTACACTTCTGGTGTAAATTCAGACTTCAGCTGTAATTTTGGACTTCAGCTGTAAAGTTAGGCTCAGGTGTAAAGTTGGACATCAAGTATAAAGTTGGACTTCAGGTGTAAAGTTACACTTCAGGTATAAAGTTACATTTCAGGTGTAAAGTTACACTTCAGGTGTAATCTTGGACTTCAGGTGTAAAGTCCACTTCAGGTGTAAAGTTAAGCTTCAGGGGTAAAGTTAGAGTTCTGGTGTAAAGTTACACTTCAAGTGTAAATTTAGACTTCAGGTGTAATGTTGGACTTCAGGTGTAAAGTTAGGCTTCAGGTGTAAAGTTAGACTTTTGATCTAAATTTATCTTTGTGGATCAGGCCCTAAGTGTTGACAGTTGCGAAGGCTCCTGAAGGGGGTGCCTCTCTCAGTGATGATGATGATGGTGATGACGATGGTGATTATTAAATCGTGTCAGGGTTGAGAGCTACAGATGGCTCCTGAAGGAGGCGCCCCGGTCATTATTGGTGATGATGATGGTGATTATTAAGTGTTCTGCGTCTCAAGAGCTGCTGAAGGCTCCTGAAAGGGCTGCTGTGGCCAGTGATGATGATGATGGCGACGATGGTTATGACGATAGTGAAGATGGTGATGATATTGATGATGATGATTATTAAATGTTCTGAGTCCTGGGAGCTGTGAAAGGTTCCTGAAGGGGGCGACGTGGCCAGTGATGATGATGATGGTGATGATGATGATTATTAAATGTTCTGAGTCCCGAGAGCTGTGGAAGGCTCCTGAAGGGGGCGCTGTGGCCAGTGATGATGATGATGATGATGATGATGATTATTATTAAGTGTTCTGAGTCTCCAGGGCTGTGGAAGGCTCCTGAAGGGGGCTACGTGGCCAGTGATGATGATGATGGTGATGATGATGATTATTAAATGTTCTGAGTCCCGAGAGCTGTGGAAGGCTCCTGAAGGGGGTGCTGTGGCCAGTGATGATGATGATGGTGAGGATGACACGTCAGAAAGGGCCGCAGTGAAGGGCGGTCGCTGATGAAATGTGAATGTGCTTTAAATCCTTGCCCTGACTCTGACTGACTGAAATAAGGGCACGCGTGTTCAGCGAGGCTGGGGGGAAATAGTTCATCTTTGAACGTACTTTTTAAGGTTAGTTGGCTAAGCAGCCCTAGGTTTGAAGGCAAGGCGCACAATGAGCACATATCACCAATGTAATCTGGTTATAAACACTCCACTTTTCACAACGTTTTCCACTAGGTCCTCATGAACAGCCAATCAGGACGCCTCTCGCTGAACAGTGCCAAGACATTAAATATTATTTGCTCCCTTCACTCCCTCAGTGACTGCTCCACCCGTGGTGTCTCCTTTTACACTTTCCCTCCTACACACACCTTCTTTCTCCTCCTTTCAATCCTCTCTCTCTAGATCACTGCCCCTCCACCTTCTCCCTCAGTGCTTCCCTTGGTCCTCAGTCCTTCTCCTTATCTTCTATGTCCCTCAGTTTGTGCCCTTCTCTCTCCATCCCTCAGTCCCTCAGGAAGCTGCACTGATCCTGCCCTGGAGACCCTTCACATCCACTCCTGGGATCACAGATACGTTTTGTACTAAGATGAAATCACAGTTCTAAGTCAGTGAATAGAAACAAGCGGTTTATGTCTGACTCGAGGAGCTTTAGTAGTTAATTAGGGCCCTGCAGTTTGGAGTGGAAAAAATTCACACCTTCTTTCCTCACTTAATCTCTTGTATTTGTTTTCTATCTCTCATCTCCACCTCCCCTCTCTTCGGGTTCTACCACCCTGCAGTGGAGAGAGAAGTGTTCTACCGCCGAGGGAGCAGAGCTGTGCTGGTCTCCAAGACCAGGCTGGTGATGGTCAAGGCTCTTCCCAGAATCCTCCGCTCTCTCTTCTGAAAACCTCTCTGTGCCTCCGCACAGGTAAAACACTTCTCTTACTTTGAGTCAACATGTTATGTCTCTGTGTCTCTACCCAGGTAAAAAGCTTCTCTCTGTGAGAAAAGGTCTCTTGTTGACATTGTTACCCCCCACTTTTTGCCTGATGTATAATGTAGCCTAGAAATTATTGTGCCCAGGGCCCCTGCTACCCAGGTTCCCTGGGCCAGAGCTCTTTCCCTAAAACTGTTGTGATGCATTGGCACAATTGGATACACCCCTAGCTACCACTATAAGTCCCTATTAAGAGAGTACTTAGGTACCCAGGGCATGAGGTACTATGGGTAGGCCCCTGAGGGCAGCAGCAGTGATTGTGACACCCTCTAGGGCCATGCATCCAGATGTACCCAGCACTGCCATCGCAGGCTGAAAGTCCTGGTGCAAACCTAAAACACAAACTCAACATGGCACACTGTCTGTGTGCCCTGTCCTCCATCAACTGCATTTACTATGGGTAAGTGTAGGAGGCTGGCCTGGTTGTTAGTGAAATGTAGTCAGTGTCTAGAAGCCAGGCTCTATAAGGGTAGTATGGGCGAGCAGCCAAGGCCTAACTAGGAGTCATGCAAAGCTCATGCAATACCACTGTAGACACACCGTATTTACACACATGAAAGAAAATACTCAGGCCCATATTTATTTATATTTATACGCAAAAGCGGTGCAAACTTACAAAATACAATTGTATTTTGTAATTTTGCGCCGTTTTTGGGTCAAAAAGCAGTCCAAAAACAGCGCTAAAAAAGTATAAATATGGGCCTCAGTGTTACAAAAATAAAGGTACTTTATTTTGGTGAAACAAATGCCAAAAATACCTTTGAGGCTATACTCCCTTAGGATGTAAGGAATGTACACAAATTATATACACTAGAATGCAGAATTAGCTGTAAAAACTGTTAGAAAACAGTACACATAGTGAAAAACACAATAGTTAGAAATGGGCCTAGGGGGAACACAAACCATATACTAAAATAGTAGAATGCGAAAGTCGTTTTCCCACCCAGGCAAGTGTAGTGTGTAGAGGAGACTTGCTGGGAGTGTAAGAAAACACCAAAGGTAAGTAATAGAACCCACCCCAGAGCCCAGGAAAGCAGGAGTAAATCACAGTATGTTTCCTAGAACACACAAGAACACGTGATAAAAGATTTAGCAAGAACCAGAATATGGGAAAGTACCCCCATTTTTGGCCTGTTTGTCAGTGTGTCTTGACTGTGTCACTGGGATCCTGCTAGACCCTCTTATATGTCCCTAGTACATGGTACTCAGGTACCCAGGACATTGGGGTTCCAGGGGATCCCTATGGGCTGCAGCATTACTTTTGCCACCCATAGGGAGCCCATGCAAAGGCTCCTACAGGACTGCCATTGCAGCCTGTGTGAAATAGTGCATGCACTATTTCACAGCCATTTTCAATGCACTAGGTCACTAATAAGTCACATAAGTCACATATATGTTAGGCCTTCAGACGCTGAAGGCTGGGTGCAAAGTACCTGTGCGTGCGGTCTCCCCTTCACTAGCATAGGTGCAACCACGTCGTCCAGGCTCATCTTCCCAGGCTTTGTGAGTGCTGGGACGCCATTTTAAGTGTGCACTGGACATAGGTCAATACCTATGTACAGCTTCACAAGGTAACTCAATAATGGCCAAGTATGGTGTTTAACAACTGGAAATTGTACCCCATTACTGATTCCAGTATTGGTTGCACAATTCCATGCACTCTGGGCGCTCCACAGTACTGCCATACCAGCCTCCTGTGGTTGCCCCAGCTGCTGCCACCTCACAGACAGGCTTCTGCCCTCCTGGGGCTTGAGCGGCTCAATCCCAGGAATGCAGAACAATGTGTTTCCTTTAGGAGCAGGGTGTTACACCCTCTCCCTTTGGAAATAGGTGTTACAGGCATGGGAGGAGTATCCTCCCAGAGCCTCTGGAAATGCTTTAAAGGGCACTGATGATGCCCTTCTTGCATAATCCAGTCTACACCAGTTCAGGGACGCTGAGTCCCTGCTCTGGCATGAAACTGGACAAAGGAAAGGGGAGTGGCCACTCCCCTGTCCATCACCACCCCAGAGTGTCCCTGGATTTTGCCATCTTGGATTCCAAGGTCACCCCACCTAAACTTACCTGCACAGACCTTTTCCACATGCAGTGGCCCGCAGTAGCCCTGCATCAGCTCCAGATACTTTTAACCGCTGCTCCCGCCAAAACCAGGAGCCGCCTGAACTTCTCCAGCTGGCACAGGGTGTCCACCAACAACCTCGACCAACCTGCAAAAGAAGAACTTGGTAAAGCAACTGTGTGATTTGATATGTATTTTTAAAGGTGACTTTCCATTGATTCCCATGGTGCATGATTACGCACTAAACTACTATTTTTTTTAATCTTCAAAAATCCATATATCAAAAAGTATTTAACCAATTTTGAAAATATTGGTATTAAAAATTATATAAAACTCTGAAGTATTTTTATAAATTGGTCTCGAGTTATTCCTTTGAATGTTTGAGTTGCATGATTGATACTGTGAAAAAATGCATTGCAGTTCTCCAAGATTAGCCTAACTGCTCGACCAAGCTACCATAAAAATTAGAGCATTGGGTGATCTAGTTTTTACCCCTGTAAACCAACATGTGGTTGCCAGACCCCCTGCACAGTGTGCCTAGCTTTGCACACTACATAGAGGGCCAGCCTCCTACACCCTTACTTTGGGTCAACATGTTATGTCTCTGTGTATCTGGCCAGGTAAAAAGCTTCTCTTAGTTTGAGTTGACATGTTATGTCTCTGTGTCTCTGGCCAGGTAAAAAGCTTCTGTTACTTTGAGTCAACATGTTATGTCTCTGGACAGGAAAAAAGCTTCTCTTACTTTGAGTCAACATGTTATGTCTCTGTGTCTCTCTCCAGGTAAAGATTGTTTCCTGCTCTGTTCCAACATGTTGTGGTGCATGACATCATCTCAGATGTGCATAGTGCCCCTATGGCACGGCCTGGCCTTCATGTATGTTTGGGTTCAGCCATGTTAGTGAGCATCACTGTGGGAGAGTAGATGCTGAAAGTGAGGGCGGTGGTTGTAGACACAGGGGTGAGGTAGACGTGGGTAGTATTGGTAAATGTACCCTTCTTACTTTTAACAAGTGCAGCTCGTTCAACATATCTGTCTTGTACCAGTGGTGCAGCAGGGATGCCAAGAGCTCTAAACCAGATACAACTGGAGTCCAGTGGGCCCCTCACAGCCCTGGGGCCCTCACAGCCCTGGCCCCAGTGCCACTACACCTGCTGCACTCTTGGTAGGTACGCCCCTACCTGACACCCCTTTCACCTCACACTCTCACATTTAAGTATGTCCCTAACATGTCATGTTATATTGTACTAGGCTGTTTGAGCTCACACCCCTTACAGCCCTCGGCCCCAGTGCCACTACACCTGCTGCACGCTTAGTAGGTACGCCCCGGCCTGACTCCCCTTCCACCTCACACTCTCACATGTAAGTATGTCCCTAACATGTCAAGTTATATTGTACTAGGCTATTTGAGCTCACAGCCCTGTAACCCAGTGCCACTACACCTGCTGCACGCTTGGTAGGTATGCCCCTGCCTCACACCCCTCACAGCCCTGCGCCCCAGTGCCACTACACCTGCTGCACTCTTGGTAGGTATGCCCCTGCCTCACACCCCTCACAGCCCTGGGCCCCAGTGCCACTACACCTGCTGCACTCTTGGTAGGTACGCCCCTGTCTCACACCCCTTACAACCCTGGGCCCCAGTGCCACTACACCTGCTGCACTCTTGGTAGGTACGCCCCTGCCTCACACCCCTCCCACCTCACACTCTCACATGTAAGTATGTTCCTAACATGTCATGTTGTATTGTACTAGGCTGTTTGAGCTCACACCCCGCACAGCCCTGGCCCCAGTGCCACTACACCTGCTGCACTCTTGGTAGGTACGCCCCTGTCTCACACCCCTTACAACCCTGGGCCCCAGTGCCACTACACCTGCTGCACTCTTGGTAGGTACGCCCCTGCCTCACACCCCTCCCACCTCAGACTCTCACATGTAAGTATGTTCCTAACATGTCATGTTATACTGTACTAGGCTGTTTGAGCTCACACCCCTCACAGCCCTGTTCCCCAGTGCCACTACACCTGCTGCACGCTTGGTAAGTACGTCCCTGCCTCACACCCCTTACAACCCTGTGGGCCCCAGTGCCACTACACCTGCTGCACGCTTGGTAGGTACGCCCCTGCCTCACACCCCTCCCACCTCAGACTCTCACATGTAAGTATGTTCCTAACATGTCATGTTATACTGTACTAGGCTGTTTGAGCTCACACCCCTCACAGCCCTGGCCCCAGTGCCACTACACCTGCTGCACGCTTGGTAAGTACGCCCCTGCCTCACACCCCGCACAGCCCTGTGGGCCCCAGTGCCACTACACCTGCTGCACGCTTGGTGGGTACGCCCCTGCCTCACACCCCCCCCCCACCTCACACTCTCATATGTAAGTATGTTCCTAACATGTCATGTTGTATTGTACTAGGCTGTTTGAGCTCACACCTCTCAAGTCCTCCGTGACCTGGTCTGTGATACCTCCACACTGCCGATGCTCTTGTGTTACTGTGCACAGCACTTCTGTCTGCAGCTGTGCAAAGAAACACAAAGAGGGTTGAGTGTCAGAGAATAACCGACAAAATTAATGTCTGACTTTAATATTGTGACTTAAATGTCATTTACAAAACAGCTCTCTCTTTGGCGGTTGATTTTCTATTAACTCCAAAGGGGCGATGATGGACATTTATGACACAATGGCCCAGATTTAAGAAAAGTGGCGTTTCATTACATGATTCACTCATTATATGATTAACTCATTACATGATTTGTTCATTACATGAAGCACCACTTTTCTTGCGCCCCCCCCAACGCCACCATGTGTGCTCTGTATCAGTGATACGGCGCCCTATGGCTCACGTTAGGATCAATAGCATAATCATTTCTGATGGTATTTGTAGGAAGGTAGCCTCTTTCTAGCCTTGTTACCCGCACTTTTGGCCTGTTTGTGAGTATATGCCAGGGTGTTTTTACTGTCTCACCGGGATCCTGCTAGCTAGGACCCCAGTGCTCATAATTTGTGTCCTATATGTGTTCCCTGTGTAGTGCCTAACTGTCTCACTGAGGCTCTGCTAACCAGAACCTCAGTGCTTATGCTCTCTCTACCTTTAAAATTGTCACTAAAGGCTAGTAACCATTTTCACCAATTCTAATTGGCACACTGGAACACCCTTATAATTCCCTATTATATGGTACCCAGGGTATTGGGCTTCCAGGAGATCCCTATGGGCTGCAGCATTTCTTTTGCCACCCATAGGGAGCTCAGACAAATCTTACACAGGCCTGCCACTGCAGCCTGAGTGAAATAAAGCACATGTTATTTCACAGCCATTTTCACTGCACTTAAGTAACTTATAAGTCACCTATATGTCTAGCCTTCACTTGCTGAAGGTTAGGTGCAAAGTTACTAAGTGTCAGGGCTCCCTTGCACTAGCAAAGGTGCCCCCACATAGTTCAGGGACATTTCCCCGGACTTTGTGAGTGCGGGGACACCATTACACGCGTGCACTACATATAGGTCAATACCTATATGTAGATTCACAATGGTAACTCCGAATATGGCCATGTAACATGTCTAAGATAAAGGAATTGTCCCCCCATGCCAAATCTGGTATTGGGGTGCCAATCCCATGCATCCCCGGGGCTCCACTATGGACCCCGGGTACTGCCAAACCAGCTCTCTGGGGTTTTCACAGCAACTACCGCTGCTGCCAACCCACAGACAGGGTTCTGCCCTCCTGGGGTCTGGGCAGCCCAGTCCCAGGAAGGCAGAACAAAGAATTTCCTCTGAGAGAGGGTGTTACACCCTCTCCCGTTGGAAATAGGTGTTAAGGGCTGGGGAGGAGTAGCCTCCCCCAGCCTCTGGAAATGCTTTGAAGGGCACAGATGGTGCCCTCCTTGCACAAGTCAGTCTTCACCAGTTCAGGGAACCCCCAGTCCCTGCTCTGGCGCGAAACTGGACAAAGGAAAGGGGAGTGACCACTCCCCTATCCATCACCACCCCAGGGGTGGTGCCGAGAGCTCCTCCAGTGTGTCCCAGAACTCTGCTATCTTAAAACCAGAGGTGTGAGGGCACTCTGGAGGCCTCTGAGTGGCCAGTGCCAGCAGGTGACATCAGAGACCTCTCCTGGTAGGTGCTTACCTGAGTAGGGGGCCAATCCTCCTCTGAGGGCTATTTAGGGTCTCTCCAGTGGGCTTTTTCTCAGATAACGACTTGCAAGAATTCACCAGAGTTTCTCTGCACCTCTCTCTTCGACTTCTGCCAAGGATCGACCGCTGACTGCTCCAGGATGCCTGCAAAACCGCAACAAAGTAGCAAGAAGACTACCAGCGGCATTGTAGCCCCTAATCCTGCCGGCTTTCTCGACTGTTTCCTGGTGGTGAATGCTCTGGGGGCTCTCTGCCTTCACCCTGCACTGGAAGCCAAAATGAAATTTCCTGTGGGTTGACGGAATCTTCCCCCTGCTCCAGTAGGCACCAAACTTCAGTGTCACCGGTACTCTGGGACCCCTCTCATCCTGACGAGCGTGGCCCCTGGAACACAGGTGGTGGACCCAAGTGACCCAGACTGTCCAGTGGTCTGGCTGTCCAAATTTGGAGGAGGTAAGTCCTTGCCTCTCCTCTCTAGACAGTAATCCTGTGCACCGCGTGAACTGCAGCTGCTAGGCCTTCTGTGCACTTTTGCAAGGAATCCTTTGTGCACAGCCTAGCCCAGGTCCCTAGCAATCTGTCCCGCATTGCTCAACTCGCTGAGTTGACCACCAGCTTCGCGGGACCCTCTTTTGTAGTGTTGAGATGACCACCATGCTCAGTTTTCTTGAACCTGTGTTCAAGTACTTCTGCGGGTGCTGCCTTCTTGTGCGTGGGCTCTCTGTGTTGCTGAGGGCCCCCTCTGTCCCCTCTCCCAAGTGGCAACATTCTGATCCTTCCTGGGCCCAGGCAGCACCCTTTTTCTTCAACTGCGACCTTTGCAGCTAACAAGGCTTGTTTGCGGTCTTTCTCCAAAGAAACAATGCTGCATCCTCCAGCACTCCGTGGGACATCTTTTGTACAAAGGAGAAGTTCCTAGCACCTTTCATTGTTGCAGAATCTTCACCTTCTTCCATAAGGAGGCAGCCATTTTGTACCTTCATCCGGGGTTTAGTGTGCTCCTGCCCTCCCTGGACACTTTCACGACTCTTGGACTTGGTCCCCTTCCTTTGCAGGTCCTCAGGTCCAGGAATCCGTCTTCAGTGCTTTGCAGTCTGTTGTGGTCTTTGCAGAATCCTCTATCACGAGTTTAGTGTGTTTCTGGGAGAGTCTTATCACTTTATTCCTACTTTTCAGGGTCTTGGGGTGGGGTATCATGGACACCCTTAGTGTTTTCTTACACTCCCAGCGATTCTCAACACACTACACCAGCCTAGGGGTCCATTCGTGGTTTGCATTCCACTTTCAGGGTATATGGTTTGTGTTGCCCCTAGGCCTATTGCATCCTATTGTATTCTACAGTGTTGACACTATTTTTCTGTCTACTTACCTGATTTTGGTCTGTGTGTATATTTTGTATATTTTACTTACCTCCTAATGGAGTATATCCTCTGAGATAGTTTTGGCACATTGTCACTAAAATAAAGTACCTTTATTTTTAGTAACTCTAAGTATTGTGTTTCTTATGATATAGTGCTATATGATATAAGTGGTATTGCAGGAGCTTTGCATGTCTCCTAGTTCAGCCTAAGCTGCTCTGCTATAGCTACCTCTATCAGCCTAAACTGCTAGAACACTACTAATCTACTAATAAGGGATAACCGGACCTGGCACAAGGTGTAAGTACCATCAGGTACCCACTATAAGCCAGGCCAGCATCCTACAGTATTGTGATACTTTGCAGGACGAGCACCAAAAATGTTGGCGCTAATCCTGTAAAGTACACAGAGGCCCATTATAAACAAAGGTGCGCCTCAATTTAACGCCTGCACTGAGCAGGCGTTAAAAATGATGTGGGGCAAAGGTTTGCAAAGTGGCGCAATGCGTGCATTGCACCAGTTTGTAAATTTGGCGCTGTGTTATTGCCAACCTAGCACCACATTAGCGAGAAAAAAATTACGCTAATGTGGCCCTAGGTGGCGCTAGGCCCTTCTTAAATTTGGCCCAATATTTTTCTCAGACAATATATCAGATTGATCTGAACTCTTTTTCTCTTCCTCTTTATCTTCCTCCCTCTCTCTGTACTTGTCTCTCCCCCTCCATCTCTCTGTACCTGTCTCTCCCTCCTCCCTCCATCTCTCTGTACCTGTCTCTCCCTCCTCCCTCCATCTCTCTGTACCCGTCTCTCCCTCCCTCTATCTCTCTGTACCCGTCTCTCCCTCCCTCTATCTCACTGTACCTGTCTCTCCCTCCCTCTATCTCTCTGTACCTGTCTCTCCCTCCTCCCTCCATCTCTCTGTACCTGTCTCTCCCTCCCTCTCTCTCTCTGTACCTGTCTCTCCCTCCTCCCTCCATCTCTCTGTACCTGTCTCTCCCTCCTCCCTCCATCTCTCTGTACCTGTCTCTCTCTCCTCCCTCCCTCTCTCTGTACCTGTCTCTCCCTCCCTCTCTCTCTCTGTACCCGTCTCTCCCTCCCTCTATCTCTCTGTACCTGTCTCTCCCTCCTCCCTCCACCTCTGTACCTGTCTCTCTCTCCTCATTCCATCTCTCCGTACCTGTCTCTCCCTCCCTCTATCTCCCTGTACCTGTCTCTCCCTCCTCCCTCCATCTCTATACCTGTCTCTCTCTCCTCATTCCATCTCTCCAAACCTGTCTCTCCCTCCCTCTATCTCTCTGTACCTGTCTCTCCCTCCTCCCTCCCTCTCTCTGTACCTGTCTCTCTCTCCTCCCTCCCTTCTCTCTGTACCTGTCTCTCCCTCCCTCTCTCTCTCTGTACCCGTCTCTCCCTCCCTCTATCTCTCTGTACCTGTCTCTCCCTCCCTCTATCTCACTGTACCTGTCTCTCCCTCCCTCTATCTCTCTGTACCTGTCTCTCCCTCCTCCCTCCATCTCTGTACCTGTCTCTCTCTCCTCATTCCATCTCTCCGTACCTGTCTCTCTCTCCCTCTATCTCCCTGTACCTGTCTCTCCCTCCTCCCTCCATCTCTATACCTGTCTCTCTCTCCTCATTCCATCTCTCCGTACCTGTCTCTCCCTCCCTCTATCTCTCTGTACCTGTCTCTCCCTCCCTCTCTCTCTGTACCTGTCCCTCCCTCCTCCCCCATCTCTCTGTACGTCTCTCCCCCTCCATCTCTCTGTACCTGTCTCTCCCTCCTCCCTCCATCTCTCTGTACCTGTCTCTCCCTCCCTCCATCTCTCTGTACCTGTCTCTCCTTGCTCCCTCATCTCTCTGTACCTGTCTCTCCCTCCCTCTCTCTCTGTACCTGTCTCTCCCCCTCCATCTCTCTGTACCTGTCTCTCCCCCTCCATCTCTCTCTCTACCTTTCTCTCCCCCTCCATCTCTCTGTACCTGTCTCTCCCCCTCTATCTCTCTGTACCTGTCTCTCCTTGCTCCCGCCATCTCTCTGTTCCTGTCTCTCCCTCCTCCCCCCATCTCTCTGTACCTGTCTCTCCCTCCTCCCTCCCTCTCTCTGTACCTGTCTCTCCCTCCTCCCTCCATCTATCTGCACCTGTCTCTCCCTCCTCCCCCCATCTCTCTGTGCCTTTCTCTCCTTGCTCCCGCCATCTCTCTGTACCTGTCTCTCCCTCCTCCCTCTATCTCTCTGTACCTGTCTCTCCCTCCTCCCTCCATCTCTCTGTACCTGTCTCTCTCTCTCCCTCTCTCTGTACCTTCCTCTCCCTCCTCCCTCCATCTCTCTGTACATGTCTCTCCCTCCATCACTCTGTACCTGTCTCTCCCTGCTCCCTCCTCCCTCCATCTCTCTGTACCTGTCTCTCCCTGCTCCCTCCTCCCTCCATCTCTCTGTACCTGTCTCTCCCTCCCTCCATCTCTCTGTACCTGTCTCTCCCTCCCTCCATCTCTCTGTACATGTCTCTCCCTCCATCACTCTGTACCTGTCTCTCCCTGCTCCCTCCTCCCTCCATCTCTCTGTACCTGTCTCTCCCTGCTCCCTCCTCCCTCCATCTCTCTGTACCTGTCTCTCTCTCCCTCCATCTCTCTGTACCTGTCTCTCCCTTCCTCTATCTCTCTGTACCTGTCTCTCCCTCCCTCCATCTCTCTGTACCTGTCTCCCTCCTCCCTACATCTCTCTGTACCTGTCTCTCTCTCCCTCCATCTCTCTGTACCTGTCTTTCCCTCCCTCCCTCTCTCTGTACCTGTCTCTCCCTCCTCCCTCCATCTCTCTGTACCAGTCTCTCCCTCCTCTGTACCAGTTTCCCAGTGCAACCTTCATGACAGACAAGGAAGTCTCCCTGGACAGAGCTGCCCCTGGGTGAGAGATGAGCCTGGAACAGTAGATTCCTCTTCATGGAGAGATTTACAGCCTCATCTGAGAGAGACTCTATTTTACTTTGAAACTTTCTACACACACATTTGATTTATGAATAAAACAAATATTGTTTCAGAAATGTTCATAACTTACACAGAAAAATATTTGATTTAAATGTGCTATTTTGAGGGTTAGTGCCTTTCATATATTTTTTTTAGGTTTAAGATCTCTTTTATTAATTTTTTAAAGGCAAGAACGATACAGTTTCTCACCTACAACCACCGGCCCGTGGGGAGACAGGTGGGGGAGGAATGGGGGAACGAAGGGGGGGATACGGCACCTACAGTGCAATAGTTACCCCGCTCAGTACGCATACTCAAAGCGTACGTTGCGAGCGGAGAAGAATCTCAACAGGCAGCCTGTTCCAAGGGAAGTCTGGGCGGATTCGTCAGTCGAAGGATGCGCGAGTAGGAAGGGCAGGTTCGTTCCCTGAATTTGTCCGACAAGTCTTGGATAGGTGGTCCCCATGTTTTATCAAAGAGGGGCAGTGAGCCAGTCGCTGCCGCTGTCAATCCTTCCATAGCCATAAGAGTCCAAAGCCTATGCAGGCAGTCAGTGTGGGTGGGAATGGTCGTGGTACACCAAGGTAATAGCCCTACCCTTGGGTGTGCAGAGAGGATATGTTTGGGGGTTGGGGAGGCCCAGTAGTACGTAGCTTTGGGAAGCGCGGTATGGTTGTGTTATATATGTCCTCAATTGCTTGGAGGATGGACTGCCAGGAGGAAGTGATCTTTGGGCAGTGCCACAATATGTGAGTAAGTGTACCTTCCTGTCCGCACAGACGCCAGCATTCACCGTCGCTTTGCGCCCTCCACTGGGCCACCCGTGCAGGTGTGTAGTACATGTAATGGGCTTTTTTCAGAAACATTTCTTTGGTGTTAGTGGCTTGCGCAGTGACCAGTGCCCGGTGAAGGACATTGTGCTATTCCAGCTCTGTAAATGTTCACTCGCATTCCCTCTCCCATCTGCGTCTTGCTGGTGTTACAAGGAGTGCAGTTGATGTGATCAGTATAGATGTCGGACAAGAGCCGTTTGTCGGTATCATTGGTCAGTAACCATTGCTCAAATCTCGTAAGGGGTCGACTAGAATGCGGACGTATCTCGGGCGAGGTCACCCTGTGATGGACGGCCATGAATTGCCAGTAGGTAGAAGTCGGGAGACCGTACCCCACTTGTAGACTGTGGAAGTCCATGACTCCGTCCTCGTCAAAAAGGTCGCGTATCCTCTTGCAATTCATTTTCTGCCAAGGTAGGAAGGCAGGTTCATCAAGTGCAGGGGGGAAATCTGGGTTGCCAATGATCGGTGTCTGTGGGGATACCGGTGTGGAGAGCCCTTTCAGCACCTGGTCTTTGTCCCATGCATTCATCGTGGCCCTCAGAATTGGTGAGACATACACCCCTTGTGGACGGTGTTTCCTAGGCAACCATGGTACCTTCCAGATGTGAACTCCTGCCACTGCATGGTCGACAAAACACCAGTATTTCTCCGTCAGGGGTCGGTTCCATTCAACCATGTAGCGCAAATGTGCCGCACAGTAGTAGCTCAATAGGTGTGGAACTCCCAACCGCCTTCGGCCTGAGGAAGGTATGCTTGGACTCTGGACATTATGGCCTCTTTCCGCCCCAAACATACTCCCAAATGAGTGATTGCATTTTGTCTAGGAGGGTGGAGGCGGCTGCAGTGGCAGGGTCTGCATGAAGTGGAGTATCTTAGGCAGGAGTGTCATCTTGACCGCAGCCAGACGCCCCAGCCAGGAGAGGCCATGTGACTTCCATTTTGCTAAGTCTGAGCGTTTAGTGTCAGGTACCTGGGTATAGTTACTGTCTATTGTGGCCTCTATTGTGGGGAGCATTCGCAGTCCTAAGTATGTGATCCTCTGTGTGGCCCATGAAAGGGGGAGGGTGTCCTCCAAGGATGAACTCTCGGCCTCTGGGGTGGTAAGATTCAGTATGGACGACTTAGCAAGGTTGGTTTTAAAACCTGATACCCTGCCAAAGGCTGTCAATTCCGCCAGGACCCCGGAGAGAGAGGTCTGGGGCCTGGTTAGGTGAAGCAGCATGTCATCTGCGTAGAGAGCTACTTTATGCGATCTACCGCCCATTGGCACTCCAGAAATATCTGGATGTTGCCGTATGTGCTCAGCAAAGGGCTCTTTATATAGAGAAAATAATAGAGGCGAGAGAGGGCATCCCTGTCGAGTGCCTCTTAATATGGGGAACTGCCGAGACAGTCCCCCATTCACAGCGACCATGGCTCTAGGCTTGTCATAATTGCATCGAATCCACTCACAGAACCTGGGGCTAAGCCCAATTTTCCCTAAGACTGCATGAAGATACTGCCAGTGTATTCGGTCAAATGCCTTCTCTGCATCAGTGGAGAGAAGAAGAGCTGGGGTTTTAGAATGATGGACCTTGTCTAGCAAGTGGCATAGTCTCTTAGTATTATCGCTACAGGGCCGTTCAGGTATGAACCCAGTGTGATACGGGTCTACCAGATGCTGCATGTACGGGTTCAACCTATGTGCTAGGATACCTGTGAAGATCTTCGTGTCCACATTTACTAGTGTGATGAGGCAGTAGGATGAGCAGAGCTGTGGATCCTTCCCTGGTTTGGGGATTACTGTCACTACACCCAGTTGCATCGTAGGGGGGAGAGATGAGCCCAGCGCATTGTAGAGCCTGGCTAGTTCCGGTGCTAGCTGAATGCCGAAAAATTTATAAAATTCCGCCCCAAAGCCATCTGTGCCTGGAACTTCACCTGGCTGCAGCTGGTGTATGCTCACGAGGACTTCTGTGGGTGTAATATCGTTCTCCAAAGTGGCACTGTCCTCGGGTAGAAGTTGAGCCACAGGCACAGAGTCCAAATAGTCCTCCACACCTGTATGGTCTATCCCCTCTGTGGAATATAGGTCTGAATAGAACAGTTCGAACTGTTGACGGATCAGATCTTCCTGACAGTCTACCATTGGGCAACCTTAGTTCTGCCACCTGTCGCTCTGTGGCCTGCGTGCGGAGTCTATGAGCCAGCAGACGACCTGCCCTGTTCCCCCCAGTGTAGAACTTTTGCTTGGTTCGGAGTAGGGCGTATTCCACTTTATTCTCATCTAAGGCCCATAGCTGCTTTCGTTGTGTGGTGAGCTGTCTCTTCACAGCCAGGGACCCAGTCTGTCTATGTGTCACCTCTAAAGCCCGTATGTCGTCCTCAAGCTGTTGGCGCTTGTTACGGCATACGGCATTCTGTCTCACTGCTATGGCTATAAACTGACCTCTAACGACTGTTTAAAGGTTTCCCAGAGGGTCACGATATTGGTTGTGGGAGTATCATTTATAGGTAGAAAGTGGATGATTGTGACTCAAATCTCTGCCAACGTGTCCTCATACGCTAAAAGTCTTATGTTAACATGCCAGTGTGTAGGCAGGTAGAGTAAGGGAGAGCGTGAGCGGGGAATGGTCTGAGATTGAGGCCACTTCAATGGCAGAGCTGGTGGACAGGGTGGTAATACGTGGAGAGGTGAGGAAGAGGTCTATACAGGCGTATGTCTGGTGAGCAGCCAAGAAGAAAGAGTACGTTTTGTCTGCTGGGTGGTGTTGGTGCAAAATGTCAGTCAGTCCCGCCCTCCGGAGCCAGTCCTGAAAGTCCTGTGAGGAGGCACCTGTCTGGCCATATCTCTGGGTGGACCTGTCTAGGTGAGGATCTGGGGCTATATTAAAATCTCTGCCTGCTACAATATCTTCGTCGGACAACACTAGGACCCTTTTAGGAAGCATTCTTGGTGCTCATTTGGCCCATAAATGTTATCTATCGTCAGGCTGTGCCCTTGCATGTCAATTTGTAGCGAAAGGAGCCTCCCAGGGATCTCAGCCTGCACCAGAATCACTTTCCCTGGGACGTTTGTGGCCAGCAAGGTCGCCACCTCCGCCATCCGTCCAGGACCCGATGAATGAAACTGACATTCAAACCAGCGCGTCCTCATTTTTTTCCAGTCCTGGCGGAGTAAATGTGTCTCCTGTAGTAGACATATGTCGCTCTTCAGGTCTCTAAGCTGTAGCAATAGAGCCTGCCTCTTCACTGGGGTGTTAAGGCCTCTTACATTAAGACTAAGTATGGTTATCATTGTGAAAGTTGACGGTGTTGCTGTGCTGTATGTCGTCTAGTTGGTGCAGTGTGTGAGTGTCCCCATACACATGCTCTGGAATAATAAGGTAAGAGGATGCTGCCCCCCCTGGGATAGTGTGCGGAGGTAATAAGAAATTAACATTTAACTTGGGATAAACTATTAACAACCTTCCCCGTCTGGGAACAGTCATCAGCAAAGCCTGGGTCCGTGCCTGTTCATCAGTCCATCGAAAGATCAACCACTGCTCCGGTAGACTGGAGTTCCGCCAACCGGTTATCTCAGCCTATTGTTTCCATGTCTGTAACGTTGCGCAGACGACCCGATGAGATCATCCAGGATGCATCAGCTTAGGAACCGAAGGAGATCTCACATAACGGCCCGGTTCATCTCAATGGTTTGAATGCACTTCCGATATGCTATCCTGGCTGTGTAGGCTTCTGAGCAGCGCCGCTCTCTCCTTTTGGCTCTCAGCCGTTGAAGGTTTGTGAGTTTTGCATCACCGGTTGTGCGTTTTCAGGCATCCCTTGTCTGTGCCCGGCAGTTGTACCTGAGATGCTGCTTTTTGCGCCTGATCCCTTTGGTTCGGCAGCATCTCATCCAATCTCTGTGCCTCCTCCAATTTGCGGACGCCACAGAGTTCATTTTGCATTGTGAAGTGTAGCCTGAAGGGGTTGCCCCATTTGTATCTGATACCTTCCTCCCTGAGGAGGTCTATCACAGGCCGGAACAATCTACGTCGCTGCAGTGTTATCATTGAGAGGTCCTGGTAGAGGCAGATCCAATGGCCCTCAAACTCAATAGATGTTGTGTCGCGGACCGCTGCCATTATGACCTCCCTCTGGTTATAGTGATGCAGACAGGTTAGTATGTCCTGAGCCTTGCCTGTGAGCAAGCTGGCCAGCCCTATGCATTCTGTCAAACACAATGTTCTGTTCCTTCAAGGCCGGTACCACGTGGCGAAAAACACACACCACAAAATCCTTCAGAGTCCCCGTCACTGCCTGCGCAGGTACTCCTTTTATTCGAATGTTAGAGTGACGTGATCTGTTCTCTAGGTACTCTATTTGGTACTGCAATTCTTGGTTCTTGTCTTGTAAGGTGATGAGTTCTCTCCTGTGACAGTCCATTTCTTACTCTTGTGTGTTGTGTGTCTGTTCTATCATGTCCACACGTTGTCCCAGATCGATAAACTCTCTTTTGAGGTCTTTAATGTCAGCCACTATTTCCTGCTTCATTGTTGCAAAGTCTTCACATAGGGACCTGAAGAGGTGTTCCATGAATGTTCTCGTCAATGGTGCTCCATCACCTTCCAATGGCCCCGGCCCAGCCGTCTCTCCGCTCTCCATTTCTGGTGTCCCTGACTGTGCCACTTTTTTGGCAAGGTTTTATTGAAGAGGTCCTTAAGGGAGCCTTCTTCTTGCTGTGCTTCTGAGACGCCATTCCTGGTTACCCGTATCCTTCTGGGGCCTCTAGCTCGTCTACCATCGTCCTATTGCTGTCCATGCTTACTCGTCTGCTCCGGGGACTCCGTTTGAGCTGATAGCTGCGTGGGTGTTGCTCTCTCTCTGAGAAGCGGCCCAAGTAACGTGATCCGTCAAATGTACAGAGGCCCCCTCCAGCCGGCTCCTATTTCGTCCTACCCGGGGTCTGCTCCTGGGATGTCCTCATCTTCCTGCTTGGGGTGGTCCTGCGACCCGTGTCAGCGGGCCCCGAGCAGCTCAATTCTGCTCAACTGTGGCGGGCGGCCACACGCCCAGTCCCCGTCCAGACCCCAGCCGGGGCTCCTCACCTGCTCTTGACTATCCTCTTTACTCGCACTCCGGCAGTGAACGCTATTCTTCGGTGCCTCTATGCTGTGAGCATCTGTCCTCTTCCTGCCGTGCTCAGCCCGGGCTTACAGCGCACCGCGGCCCATCCGATGCACCAGGCCGTCCGGCACTTCATTCATGTGCCCAGCGCGGGTCCCCTCTCCGCGAGGGTCTGCACTGTCTGGGCCCTTTCACTGCGCCCCTCACCAGGGTCTATCGGCCCAGCCCCTGTTCCACTCCACTTCTCTGTCCACCTGGGGGCAGCCGGGCTCACAGTTTTTTGGGGGCCCACACTCCAGCTCGCCGCATCCACCGCCTCTGCGCAGCAATCGAGTCCTGATCACAGCGCAGCCACTATTTTCCGGCTGCTCCAGCAGCGGCTCGTCTCGGCCGGCACCTCCGGTCGCTGCATGACCCAACTCTGTGCCCGCCGCCCCCAGCCAAACTCAGGGACCTCCAGGGGGGACATAGGCATGCTTGAGTGTCCGGTCCGGTTCGCTACGTGGTCTGGCGGCAGAGCTCCAGTGAAACGCTCCTACTCGGCGGCAATCTTGGCCATCTTGGCCACACCCCCTTTCATGTATGTTTTTTAAAACATCTTTCCTCTTGGCCAGACTAAAACAAGAATTCTGAAAACAGTTGAGGTTTAAAAGTGCCTATGCCGTTTGTGAATATATATACAAAAGTGATGGATGGATGCTTGAATTAATCTCAGCCGCTGGTAATCACTCGGGCTGCATCGCAATCCATTTTAATCCTGCACACAAAACCACCTCAGTTTGGACCAGCCATATGCAAATCACTCTTGGCCCTGCTCCAATAGGAAGAGTCCAGCCCAGCCAGGTCTTCCCTGAACCAGAACACAAGCTACCCAGGACCAGTTTCACCCTAGTTATGAGCTCATCAGTCGGGTACAGCTTGGTTCCAATGACCTTTTCTGAAAACAGCCACTTATGATTTCAAGAAGACCATGAAATATGGAGGAAGGGTCTGGGGAGGGACTGAGAGAGGCAGTGGAGAGAGCGGGTGGATTTACCTGGTGCTTTGACTCCAGGTGGCCAGTTAGATTCAGCAAATCATACATGTTTGGTGTTTGGGTTTGGAGAAGAAAGGAATAGTCAGAAAGACAGAGAGAGAGAGAGATAGAAATGGAGGAACACTCCCTTCAGCACTGATACATATGTTTGAACATGTGTGTGTGCACACACACATACACACATACACACACACACACTTACACAAAGAGATGCATACAGCCATGCAAACACAGGGATACACAGACACACATACACAACCAGGAATACTCCAAAAACACTCAATGAGAGGCTACGTATGAGGCCTAGGTGGATATATAAGTAACACCCAATGAGAGGCCATGTATAAGGCCTGGGTGGATATACAGTAGAAGTAAAACCCAATAAGAGGCCACGTATGAGGCCTGGGTGTGTATATAAATAACACCCAATGAGAGGCCACATATGAGGCACGGGTAGGTATATAAATGTGCACCAGTATTAAATTAACTGCTGCTCCTGCCCCTCCCCCACGGCTGCACTCCCTCTTAATCACTCATCCCTACCGAGGCCCCTGCGCACAGTCCTGTTTCTGTGCTTCTGACACATGGACTTCCCTTTAGCCCAAGAGACAAAGAGATTTGGGTTGCGGCTCTTTGTATTCTCAAGGGAGGCCTATCTCCACACCAATAACACATTTATCAAAAACTCATGCGGCACAGCGGGTCACCTTGCTGCACTTCCGGGCGTGATGGTGAAAGGGTAGGAATGTACCGTATTCAACCATCTATGGGGCATTCCTGTCTTTCCCTCCGCTGGCGCACAATCTGCTGCCCAGCGCCAACATAGGTACCCTTACTCCATGATAGTGCAAGTGTGCCTGCTTTGTTTTTGTGCAGGAAGGATTGTTTCCTGCACAAAAACAATCTACTGAGGCATTTTCCTCTTTCTATGTGTGCTGCAAAATGCACCACACACAGAAAGAGGAAAAAGAAGGAGAAATAAAGGTATCTCTCCTCATTACTCCCCCCGGGGATGCACAGCATTTTGACACATTCCCAAGTCTACCAGTAATGGTAAATCTAGAAACGCGCCAAATCCATGGGTGGATGCGTAGGAACACCAACCCATGGAACGCCTCCCTGGAGCAGAGTAACAACACAGAAATTTGTGCTGCTTTGCATTTATCTAAATTTATCAAGCCCCTCAGGTGGCCTTGTATGCCTAGATAAATCTAACTTAAGAATTGCATTGCTCTTGTACCCCGTTGTGTGGTGGAAGGGTGACGCAACTACTTGATAAATCTGGCCCCATGTGCCTGGACAGGAGGTGGGTGTGTGTTAAACTTTTAATTTAATGCTTACATGTATTTTAATTACTTTTTAAAATTGAATTGTGTGTGTGTGAGTATGTGTGTGTGTGTGTGTGTGTGTGTGTGTGCGTGTGTGTGTGAGAGAGATTGTGTGTGTATGTGTGTTGTGTGTGCATGCATGTTTGTGCGTGTGATGAGATTGCCGGACACATAATGGTTGCTTTTTGGCCTACTGTCCTGTACTGAACTCTAAACCACTATCCAAATTCAGAGTTATAAACTCTTTCATATCTTCCTTCATATTTTATACAAACGTTTTATCAGGAAATAGTCAGTTCTGGACAAGGTTTAGTTTAGGGCGGAGCAGTGGGTGCATTCAAGGGCTTATGGATTTAAAGGTCTCCATACACATGTATATCCAGTGATGTGACACCAGGTACTCTGTGGTGCAGACTGGGCATGAGGTTACCACAACAGCTATTTATGATGGATGACAGTGTTTATAGCGCCACATGTGTGGTAAGCATTGGCTGTCGTGCATGATGGACGCGGATGTGCTCCAGTCTTCTTGCTGCACACTTGGTGCTCCGCCTTGGCATGTCAGTCATTCATAGAGAAGGGTGTGAGGACGATCGGTCCTGTTAGTTAGTGCCCTGCCTGGTTTGTGTGATGGGGATGATATATCTTCATAGTGTCGACTTTATGTGAAACATTGTGTACGCCGTGCGTGGATTGGAGACCACTGATGCTGTTTTGCTGCAGACCTGGTGCAGTCAGTGCCATCCTATCTCAAATGATCACACCAAAGCACGCCAATGGCTGGGACCGGGAGTGGTACGGACTTTGGTGCCCCCAATTAAACCTGTCAATAGTATATTTGAGATCAAGTTCAGTATTCAGCACTGAGGCATTCTGATGAGAATGACAGACACCGGTTATGGTTTGAAAGTTTAAATGTGGAGATTATATGCAAAATACATGGAATAGACCATCAATAAGTTAACAGCTAAAGTGCATAATTAATAAGTATAAGGAACTCAGTAAGTTCTATATAAAATCCGTCATAGATTCGCCTCCTAAAGATGCGAGTTAGAGAGTTCCAGAGGACAGAGAAATGCTTGTCCTTTTATAGGACTTTAGACAAAGGGAATGCACCAATGAGGACAAGCTTAAAGAAACGTTATATATTAAAATATTACCATCAAATTTGGAAGGCCTGGACAAGAGACCCAGAAGCAAGGATTAAACAATCAGAGAACTCCCTTAGAGAGGTATATAGGATAGTAAATTTGTTTCTGGAGCAGGATGCTCCAGAATATTGCATCAGTAGAATGATGCGAAGCTCTGACACGTCACATTCTTGGGAAAGCAAGTGGCATCTATGATGCCCTGTCAGGCTCCGTAGAGGAGACGGTTAGTGTAGGTGATTACATTTATTGGATGGGGCGAGACGATGGCTGGTAGGTTGGCCGATATGTTCAATGTCTCTCTGGAAGAGGGTCGCCAACTTCCCTGGGTTAACGAGCCTGGGAATGATTTTAGATGAACATCTGACAATAGCTCCTCAATGGGAAAACAAGTGGCCAGGAAGCTGTTTAATTGGCTCCCTGTGGAAGCACACGGAGCGGTGATCCAAGGAGTGATCCTTTCCCACCTTGATTATGGAAACGCTCACCATTCAGGAAGTCCAAAAGCAGCGATAAACAAGCTACAGGTCATCCAGAATGCCGCTGCTCGCATCCTGCTAGGGATCCTGAAAGCACAGTCTGCAGCCGCTGCACTCATAACGCTTCATTGGTCACCTTAAGTAGTAGAGGGCAATTCAAGGCACTTTGTATTCTCATCAGGCAAAGTACAGAACAGGTCCTTTTCTCCTGCAACATCTGATGTCTCCCTACTGGGCAAACAAGGAACTAAGGTCCCACAACCAGGAGTTGTGCGTCGTTCCCAGAATCCAAAAAGCAAGAAGCGGAGCTAGGTCTGTCACATACTTGCCACCTAAATTATGGAATTCATTGCCCAGAAGTCTGCGAGGTGATAATAACCTCTTGAGTTTCCTGTTTCATGAATCTTCTGGTTAGTCACTCACTCCATCTTGTTGGATAGCGGACTGGGAAACCCGAACTTCGGGTAGCCATGCGCTCTATAAATGATTTGCAATTTGAATTTGGACATTACATTTGCAGGTTCTCCCATGGCAGTATGACATTGGATCTAGACGTTCTCACTGTTTGTTCGAGCGGACTGGTTGATACATTGTGCACAGATAGCCTAGGAGAGTTAGAGAGTCCTTGGCTAAGCACGGAGCTGGGAAAAGTCTCCGGAACATTCTTCATTCATTAAACTTGTGCTGCTTTATTTAGAACCAGACACGGTAGCACAGACATCACACAGTATACTATGACAGTGATCCAAGATGTAGGACAGTGTAAACGCAGGTTATGTTAGCGTGAGCCCAGTTCCTAATGCATTTAAATTGTGGAGAAGGTAAACATCGCTCATAGTGCTGCACTTGGGAGCTGGTGACAGAGATCCAAGATGGAGGGCAGTGTAAACGCAAGCTAAGTTAGAGTAAGACCAGTTCCTAATGCATTTAAATTGAGGAGAAGGTAAACAGCGCTCATAGTGCTGCACTTGGGAGCTGGTGACAGTGATCCAAGATGGAGGGCAGTGTAAACGCAGGTTATGTTAGCGTGAGCCCAGTTCCTAATGCATTTAAATTGAGGAGAAGGTAAACATCGCTCATAGTGCTGCACTTGGGAGCTGGTGACAGAGATCCAAGATGGAGGACAGTGTAAACGCAGGCTATTTTAGCGTAAGCCCAGTTCCTAATGCATTTAAATTGAGGAGAAAGTAAACAGCGCTCATAGTGTTGCACTTGGGAGCTGGTGACAGAGATCCAAGATGGAGGACAGTGTAAATGCAGGCTATGTTAGCGTAAGCCCAGTTCCTAATGCATTTAAATTGAGGAGAAGGTAAACAGCGCTCACGGTGCTGCACTTGGGAGCTGGTGACAGAGATTCTTCTAAGGTAGATAAGGTTTCACTTGTCAGGCCTTACCACCTCCAGCTCGGTTCTTGCTAGATGTGCAGGGACCTGGCTCTTGGGACCTCCAGGTAATTAGGAAGGTTTCTGATTCTTGCTGACAGAAGTTTCAGAACTTGGTTCTCTGTCCCTCAAAGAAGATGGGGCTACCGCCAATTTTGTAATCAGGGCTATACGAACTATAGAAATCAATAGGCAGTCACTTTTAAAAATGCATTAAAAATCGTACAGTTAAGTTACCAATTTCTTCTTTTGTAGGATGCTCAAAGCAGTCGGTGGGCACACTGCCACCTGGAGCAAAGCTCGAAAGTCTCTTGGGACAGGCACAGGGTGTAGGAGGCTCACCTGGTTTGTAGTGGGTACCTTGGGTACTTACACCTTGTGCCAGGTCCAGTTATCCCTTGTTACTGAATGTAGTAGTGTTCTAGCAGCTTAGGCTGATAGAGGTAGCTATAGCAGAGCAGCTTAGGCTGAACTAGGAGACATGTAAAGCTCATGCATTACCACTTATAGTTACACAGTACGTATACATAAGTAAAGACAATACTCAGTGTTAACAAAAATAAAGGTAGTTTATTTGGGTGACATAGTACCAAAAATATCTTAGAGGCAATACTCCTTCTGGAGGTAAGTATTATACACAATATATACACTAGACACCAAAATAAGGTAAGTAATTAGACATAGGATAGTGCAAACAATAGGAAATGCTATACAATGCAATGGGAGAAAATAGGTCTGGGGCAACACAAACCATATACTAAGAAAGTGGAATGCGAATCACGAATTCCCCCCTAGACAAGTGTAGTGTGTGCAGAATCGCTGGGAGAGTAAGAATACAATAAAGGTAAGTAAATTACCCCCCCAGAGCCCAGAAAAGCAGGAGTAAAGTACTGCAAGTTTCCTTAGGACACACTACACCTCGTGATTGGGATTACTGCAATAACCCACCAAGTCTGCAAACAACAACTGCTGGATTCCTGAACCTGAAGACTTGCAAAAGAAGCGTCCAAGTCCAGAAGTTGAAAGAAGTTCCAGGAAGGGCAGGAGCCCCTGCCAACCCAGAAGAGGGTGCAAAAGAAGAGTCCCAGGTTGGACGAAGACTGCAAAAATGCACCCTAGGAAGATACCAGCGGGTTCCTGCATGATGCAATGGATGCCCCACGACGTGAAGATGGATGCAGATGTGATTTCATGTTGGAAGTCTCCAACAAGCCTTTGTTATGACAAAGTTGCATTTTGTGTCAAAATGGTGCTGGCTGGACTCAGGAGGGACCTGGGGGCCTCAACTCTGTGTGAGGAGGAAGAGAAGGCTCTCAGCACTTTAGAGAGCCCTCAGTACACCAGACAGCACCCACTGGAGTCCCAGGACATGGGGACAAAGGATGTGCAAAACGCAGTTGGTGCAGCACTACAAAGAAGGATCCCACGCCGCCGAAGGTCAACTCAGAGAGTTGAGCATCACAGGATAGACTGCTGGGGACCTGGGCCAGGATGTGCACAAAGGAATTTAGCAAATAGTGCACAGAGGCCTCAGGAGGTGAAGAAGACGCATTGCACAGGGGTACTGTCGCTCTCAGGGAAGGCAAGGTGTTACCTCCTCCAAATTGCGTCAGCAGGACCTCAGGACAGTCTGTGTCGATGGGGCCTACCCTGTGTGTTCCAAGGAGCACGCTTGTCGCTGTGAGAAGAGTCCAAGAGAACCGGTTGTAGACTTAGAAGGTGCCTGCGTGAGCAGGGGAGTGACTCCGTCACCCCACAGGAGATTTCTTCTGTCTTTCTGGTGCAGGGTGAAGACAGGGAGTCCTCAGAGCGTGCACACCGTGGACACTGTTGCATTTGCTGGCTGGAGCTGAAGTTGCAGAAGAAAAGTATCCCTTGTGGATACTTTGTTGCTGTTAAAGCGGTTCCTGCAGCAGGCTGCGGTTGATCAGAGGTCAGAGAAAGAAGTAGTAGTTGCAGAGGATTCCTGCTGGAAATTTGCAAGTAGAATCTGAAGAGAACCCACAGGAGAGACCCTAATTAGCTCTAAGAGAGGGATTGGCTACCTTATCAGGTAAAGGACCTATCAGGAGGAGTCTCTGATGTCACCTGGTGGCACTGGCCACTCAGAGCCCTCCAGAGTGCCCCCACACGTTGCAAAGTAAGTTGGCTGAAGTCTGGGACACACTGGAGGAGCTCTGGGCACCACCCCTAGGGAGGGGATGAACAGGGGAGTGGTCACTCCCCTTTCCTTTGTCCAGTTTCGCGCCAGAGCAGGGGATCAAGGGGTCCCTGAACAGGTGTAGACTGGCTTATGCAAGGAGGGCACCATCTGTGCAGCATTTCCAGAGGCTGGGGGAGGCTACCCCTCCCCAGCCTGTAACACCTATTTCCAAAGGGAGAGGGTGTAACACCCTGCTCCCAAAGAAAATACTTTGTTCTGCCTTCCTGGGACTGAGCTGCTCAGACCCCAGGAGGGCAGAACCCTGTCTGTGTGGTGGCAGCAGCTATAGCTGCAGTGCAAGCCACAGAGAGCTGGTTTGGCAGTACTGGGGGTCCATGGTGGAGCCCCCAGGATGCATGGAATTGGCTCGCCAATACCAGATTTGGAATGGGGGGGAAATTCCATGATCTTAGACACCTTACATGGGCATATTCAGAGTTACCATTGTGAAGCTACATATAGGTATTGACCTATATGTAGTGCGTGCATGTAATGGTGTCCTCGCACTCACAAAGTCCTGGAAAATGGCCTTGAAGTATGTGGGGGCACCTTTGCTAGTGCAAGGGTGCCCTCACACTTAGTAACTTTACACCTAACCTTCAGCAAGTGAAGTTTAGACATATAGGTGACATAAGTGCAGTGAAAATGGCTGTGAAATAACATGTGCGTTATTTCACGCAGGCTACAGTGGCAGTCCTGTGAAAGGGTTTGTCTGAGCTCCTTATGGGTGGCAAAAGAAATGCTGCAGCCCATAAGGATCTCCTGGAACCCCAATGCCCTGGGTACCTAGGTACCATATACTAGGGACTTATAAGGAAGGTCCAGTGTGCCAATTGAAATTGGTAAATGAAGTCACTAGCATATCGTGACAAATTTAAAGGCAGAGAGAGCATAAGCACTGAGGTTCTGATTAGCAGAGCCTCAGTGACACAGTCAAGCACTATACAGACACACACATTAGGCCATAAACTATAAGGACTGTGGTCCTTACCAGTAGGATCCCAGTGAGACAGGTAGAAACATACTGACATTCAGGTAAAAATGGGGGTAACATGCCAAGAAAGATGGTACTTTCCTACACAGGCCCACTTGGGTGGGCCACCTGGAAAAGGAGCTGGTTTGCAGATTTGAAGGTGGTGCTGCAGGGTCCCATGGGCTGTTGAGGTCGTAAGGGGATAGGGACCCGGGGCACACAGCTGGTTCTGCGATCCAGGGCTGTGTGTGGTCGGATGCAGGGCGAGTTGGAGGTTCTTGGAGGCTGTGAACAATGGAACCCTTTGGAGCCGGAGGTCAGTCTACTACCAAGGGCCTTGCAGGATAACGAGGGTGCTCTGCTGGGAGGTCCAGGGTGTTCCTGAAGTCCCTCCTGGTCCAGTTGCAGCTCTGGGAGAGCTGTTTTTGCTGTTGTCCAACGTTAACTGTCCAGTACCTGGGGTATTGGCACAACTCGGCCATGGAAGGGTGCAGTGCCACCATAGTTGAGACACTTGAAGTTCTTGTCCGGGCTGTCGTTGGTGTGTTGTCAGGTCTGGCTGTGACTTCCAATTGCAGAGATATCATCCAGTTGGTGAAGTGATCCTCACACAGAGGCGACTGTCTGGACTCTGGTGTAGCAAGCAGGTGTCATGGAGCCTCTTCTGGTGCAACAGAGCCTCTGCTCTCATGCTGTCGGGTTCTTTGGTACTGTCTTCTTTTCTTCCTGATGAATCTGAGTTCTTGGTGTAGGGGAACCCACTAAATACTGAATTTAGTGGGCATTTTAGGGGAAACCTGTGTAGGAAGGTAGCCTCTTTCTAGCCTTGTTACCCCCACTTTTGGCCTGTTTGTGAGTATATGTCAGGGTGTTTCTACTGTCTCACTGGGATCCTGCTAGCCAGGACCCCAGTGCTCATAAGTTTGTGGCCTATATGTGTTCCCTGTGTGGCGCCTAACTGTAGAACTGAGGCTCTGCTAACCAGAAACTTAGTGTTTATGTTCTTTCTTTGCTTTAAAATTATCACTGCAGGATAGTGACTAATTTTACCAATTCTCATTGGCACACTGGAACACCCTTATAATTCCCTTGTATATGGTATCTAGGTACCCAGGGTATTGGGGTTCCAGGAGATCCCTATGGGCTGCAGCATTTCTTTTGCCACCCATAGGGAGCTCAGACAATTCTTACACAGGACTGCCACTGCAGCCTGAGTGAAATAACGTCCACGTTATTTCACAGCCATTTTTCACTGCACATAAGTAACTTATAAGTCACCTATATGTCTAACCCTCACTTGGTGAAGGTTAGGTGCCAAGTTACTTAGTGTGTTGGCACCCTGGCACTAGCCAAGGTGCTCCCACATTGTTCAGGGCAAATTCCCCGAACTTTGTGAGTGCGGGAACCCCATTACACGTGTGCACTACACATAGGTCACTACCTATGTGTAGCATCACAATGGTAACTCCGAACATGGCCATGTAACATGTCTAGGATCATGGAAATGTCACCCCAAAACCATTCTGGTATTGGGGGGACAATTCCATGGTCCCCCGGGTCTCTAGCACAGAACCCGGGTACTGCCAAACTGCCTTTCCGGGGTTTCCACTGCAACTGCTGCCAGCCCCTCAGACAGGTTTCTACCCCCCTGGAGTCTGGGCAGCCCAGGCCCAGGAAGGCAGAACAAAGGATTTCCTCTGAGAGAGGTTGTTACACCCTCTCCCTTTGGAACAAAGGTGTGAAGGGCTGGGGAGGAGTAGCCTCCCCCAGCCTCTGGAAATGCTTTCATGGGCACAGATGGTGCCCATCTCTGCATAAGCCAGTCTACATCAGTTCAGGGATCCCCCAGCCCTGCTCTGGCGTGAAACTGGACAAAGGAAAGAGGAGTCACCACTCCCTTGACCTGCACCTCCCAGGGGAGGTGCCCAAAGCTCCTCCAGTGTGTCCCAGACCTCTGCCATATTGGATTCATTGTTGCATTCTTGCATTGTAGCGCCTAATCCTGCTGGTTTTCTCGACTGCTTCCTGGTGGTGCATGCTCTGAGGGCTGTCTGCCTTCACCCTGCACTGGAAATCCCGAAGAAATCTCCCGTGGGTTGACGGAGTCTTCCCCCTGCTAACGCAGGCACCGAACTTCTGCATCACCGGTCCTCTGGGTTTCCTCTCATCCTGACGAGCGTGGTCCCTGGAACACAGGAGCTGGATTCAAGTGTCTTCCACAGTCCAGTGGCCCTTCTGTCCGAATTTGGTGGAGGTAAGACCTTGCCTCCCCCCGCCAGACGGTAATCCTGTGTACCGCGTGATCTGCAGCTACACGGGCTTTTGTGCACTTTTCCAAGGATTCCTTTGTGCACAGCCTAGCCTGGGTCCACAGCACTCTGTCCTGCATTGCCCAACTCGCTGTGACTCTGAGTCGACCGCTGTCCTCAGATCTTCTAAGTGCCTGTTCCAGTACTTCTGCGGGTGCTGCCTGCTTCTGCAGGGGCTCTCTGAGTTGCTGTGCATACCCTCTGTTTCCTCCTCTAAGGGGCGACATCCTGGTCCTTCCTGGGCCCCAGCAGCACTCAAAATCCTCAACCGAGACTCTTGCAGCTAGCAAGGCTTGTTTGCGGTATTTCTGCGTGGAAACACTTCTGCAACCTTCAGCACGCCGTGGGACATATTCCTTCCAAAGAACAAGTTCCTGGCCTCTTTTGTTGTTGCAGAATCTTTGGCTTCTTCTACCCAGAGGCAGCCCTTTTGCACCTTCATCCGGGGTTTAGTGGGCTCCTGCCCCCCCTCGGACACTTTCGTGACTCTTGGACTTGGTCCCATTCCTTTACAGGTCCTCAGGTCCAGGAATCCATCTTCAGTGTTTTGCTGGTGCTTGTGGGTCTTGCAGAATCCCCTATCACGACTATTCTGTCTTTCTGGGGTAGTAGGGTAACTTTACTCCTACTTTTCAGGGTCTTGGTGTGGGGTATCTTGTACACCCTTACTGTTTTCTTACAATCCCAGCGACCCTCTACAACCTACACTAGGCCTGGCGTCCATTCGTGGTTCGGATTCCACTTTTGGAGTATATTGTTTGTGTTGCCCCTAGGCCTATTTCTACCAATTGCATTCTATTGTGATTCTACATTGTTTGCACTACATTTCTAACTGTTACTTACCTGATTTTGGTTTGTGTGCATATAATTTGTGTATATTACTTACCTCCTAAGTGAGGGTATCCTCTGAGATACTTTTGCCATATTGTCACTAAAATAAAGTACCTTTATTTTTAGTGACTCTGAGTATTGTGTTTTCTTGTGATATTGTGTTATTTGATATAAGTGGTATAGTAGGAGCTTTGCATGTCACCTAGTTCAGCCTAAGCTGCTCTGCTATAGCTACCTCTATCAGCCTAAGCCGCTAGAACACCTCTATTCTACTAATAAGGGATAACTGGACCTGGCACCAGGTGTAAGTACCGCAAGGGACCCACTATAAGTCAGGCCAGCCTCCTACAACCTTGTGTTCAATGGGACACACCCTTGGGTGGCTACATCCACTACAATGACCACTTCTTGTGGGAATAGTCACCACCCTAAACCTCATTGGCTATTTTCCTGCCATACAACATGGAGAAAAATTAAATGGGGGGGGTCCACTTCGCCTGCAAGCCCCTAGGGGTGGTGCATGTGCAGTGAGACTCCTCCTCCTACCCTTTGTGTGGTTTCCCGCCTTTGCTCCCGCCAAAGTGGGGGTTAAGAAAGGAGGAAGCCATCTGCTGTTAGCAGCAGGCCTGGGGGCTCGAGTTTCAAGGGCAGTAGCACTTTGAAACTCACCACCACGGGAAATCACATTCCTGAGGGAGGGGGTGTTAGCTCCTCCACCCAGGACAGGCGTTGTCTCACAAACCAGAGAGCCAGGGCTCTCCCCCATGGTTTGTGTATTGGCTGTCTGGAAGTGGCATGCTAGATGTAACCAGTCAGCAACCATACCAGTTTAGGTTAGCTTTTGCAGAGGGCACCTCTAAGATGGACCCTGGGTACATTTAGGGATAAATCCAATAATGGTACCAGTTTAGATTTATCCTCCTGAGTTGTTTGATACCAAACAACCCAGGGTGCAGAGTGGCCATCATTTAGCTGGGGAACTCGTTTTTGACTAGTGTCCAGCACATGCATGTAAAATGGGTGCTCTGTTTACTCACTATGTACCAGGTTTGGCAAGGACACAGTGGAGGCATATTGCTCATGCATTTATGCCCTCACATATAGTATGTGCACCCTGCCTTAGGGCTGGAAGGCCTACTAGAGGAGTGACTTACACATAACATATGCAGTGTAGGATGGACAGGGCACACAGGGAGTATGCCATGTCAAGTTTGTCTTTTTAGGTTTGCTCCAGAACACTCAGCCTGCAATGGCAGTGCTGGGTGCATCTTTGTGCAGGGCCCTAGAGGGTGGCACAATCAGTGCTGCTGCCCTCAGGGGCCTAGCCTTAATATCCCATGCCCTGGGGTCAGATGTACCCATTTACTAGGGACTTACAGTGATATTTAAGAGTGTATCCAATTGTGCCAAGCATCACAACAGATTTAGGGAAAGAGCTCTGGCCCAGGGAACCTGGTTAGCAGGGGCCCTGGGCACTACAACTTCTAAGACACATCAACATCAGGCAAAAAGTGGGGGGCTAATCATGCAAAAAGAGGCCTCCTCTCACAACCAGTGCCAAAGTGCAAGTGCTTCCTGTGTAAATTGTATGTGCAATTGGCTTTTCCATGATTGGCATATTTGACTTACTAGTAAGTCCCTAGTAAAGTACACTAGAGGTGCCTAGGGCCTGTGAATCAAAAGCTACTAGTGGGCCTGCAGCACTGGTTGTGCCACCAACATGAGTAGCCCTGTAAACATGGCTCAGACCTGCCACTGTAGTCTGTGTGTGCAGTTTTAAACTGCCAATTTGACCAGGCCAGTGTACCCATTTGCCAGCCCCAAACCTTCCCTTTTTGTACATGTAAGGCACCCTTAAGGTAGGCCCCAGGTAGCCCCATGTGCAGGGTGCAGTGTATGTTAAAGGTAGGACATGTACCGATGTGTTTTACATGTTCTAACAATGAAATACTGCCAAATTCGTTTTTCACTGTTGCAGGACCTATCTATCTAATAGGTTAACATGTGGGCTGCCTTCAAATATGATTAAAGTGCAGTTTCCCTTTGAGAGCAGATAGAAATATGGAGTTTGGGGTCTCTGAACTCACAATTTAAAAATACGTCTTTTAGTGACATGGGTTTTTAGATTGTTAGTTTGAATGCCTACTGTAGGAGGCTGGACTGGCTTGTAGTGAGTACCAAGGGGTACTTGCACCTTGCACCAGGCCCAGTTATCCCTTATTAGTGTATAGGGTGTCTAGCAGCTTAGGCTGATAGATAATGGTAGTTTAGCAGAGCAGCTTAGGCTGAACTAGGAGACGTGTGAAGCTACTACAGTACCACTTAGTGTCATATGCACAATATCATAAGAAAACACAATACACAGTTATACTAAAAATAAAGGTACTTTATTTTTATGACAATATGCCAAAGTATCTTAGAGTGTACCCTCAGTGAGAGGATAGGAAATATACACAAGATATATATACACAATAGCAAAAATATGCAGTACAGTCTCAGAAAACAGTGCAAACAATGTATAGTTACAATAGGATGCAATGGGGAAACATAGAGATAGGGGCAACACAAACCATATACTCCAAAAGTGGAATGCGAACCACGAATGGACCCCAAACCTATGTGACCTTGTAGAGGGTCACTGGGACTATTAGAAAATAGTGAGAGTTAGAAAAATAACCCTCCCCAAGACCCTGAAAAGTGAGTGCAAAGTGCACTAAAGTTCCCCTAAGGACAAAGAAGTTGTGTTAGAGGAATAATGCAGGAAAGACACAAACCAGCAATGCAACAACTGTGGATTTCCAATCTAGGGTACCTGTGGAACAAGGGGACCAAGTCCAAAAGTCACAAGCAAGTCGGAGATGGGCAGATGCCCAGGAAATGCCAGCTGCGGGTGCAAAGAAGCTTCTACTGGACAGAAGAAGCTGAGGATTCTGCAGGAAAGAAAAGGGTTAGAGACTTCCCCTTTGGTGGACGGATCCCTCTCGCCGTGGAGAGTCGTGCAGAAGTCTTTTCCCGCCGAAAGAACGCCAACAAGCCTTTCTAGACGCAAATCGTGCGTTTGGCGTTTTTGGACGCTGCTGGGGCCCAGGAGGGACCAGGAGGTCGCAAATTGGACCAGCAGAGAGAGGGGACGTCGAGCAAGACAAAGAGCCCTCACTGAAGCAGGTAGCACCCGGAGAAGTGCCAGAAACAGGCACTACGAGGATGCGTGAAACGGTGCTCGCCGAAGTTGCACAAAGGAGTCCCACGTCGCCGGAGACCAACTTAGAAAGTCGTGCAATGCAGGTTAGAGTGCCGTGGACCCAGGCTTGGCTGTGCACAAAGGATTTCCGCCGGAAGTGCACAGGGGCCGGAGTAGCTGCAAAGTCGCGGTTCCCAGCAATGCAGCCCAGCGAGGTGAGGCAAGGACTTACCTCCGCCAAACTTGGGCTGAAGAGTCACTGGACTGTGGGGGTCACTTGGACAGAGTCGCTGGATTCGAGGGACCTCGCTCGTCGTGCTGAGAGGAGACCCAAGGGACCGGTAATGCAGCTTTTTGGTGCCTGCGGTTGCAGGGGGAAGATTCCGTCGACCCACGGGAGATTTCTTCGGAGCTTCTGGTGCAGAGAGGAGGCAGGCTACCCCCACAGCATGCACAAGCAGGAAAACAGTCGAGAAGGCGGCAGGATCAGCGTTACAGAGTTGCAGTAGTCGTCTTTGCTACTATGTTGCAGGTTTGCAGGCTTCCAGCGCGGTCAGCGGTCGTTTCCTTATCAGAAGGTGAAGAGAGAGATGCAGAGGAACTCGGATGAGCTCTTGCATTGGTTATCTAAAGTTTCCCCAGAGACAGAGACCCTAAATAGCCAGAAAAGAGGGTTTGGCTACCTAGGAGAGAGGATAGGCTACTAACACCTGAAGGAGCCTATCAGCAGGAGTCTCTGACGTCACCTGGTGGCACTGGCCACTCAGAGCAGTCCAGTGTGCCAGCAGCACCTCTGTTTCCAAGATGGCAGAGGTCTGGAGCACACTGGAGGAGCTCTGGACACCTCCCAGGGGAGGTGCAGGTCAGGGGAGTGGTCACTCCCCTTTCCTTTGTCCAGTTTCGCGCCAGAGCAGGGGCTAAGGGGTCCCTGAACCGGTGTAGACTGGCTTATGCAGAATTGGGCACATCTATGCCCAAGAAAGCATTTCCAGAGGCTGGGGGAGGCTACTCCTCCCCTGCCTTCACACCATTTTCCAAAGGGAGAGGGTGTCACACCCTCTCTCAGAGGAAGTTCTTTGTTCAGGCCTGGCTGGACCCCAGGAGGGCAGATGCCTGTCTGAGGGGTTGGCAGCAGCAGCAGCTGCAGTGAAACCCCAGGAAGGGCAGTTTGGCAGTACCAGGGTCTGTGCTACAGACCACTGGGATCATGGGATTGTGCCAACTATGCCAGGATGGCATAGAGGGGGCAATTCCATGATCATAGACATGTTACATGGCCATAGTCGGAGTTACCATTGTGAAGCTACATATAGGTAGTGACCTATATGTAGTGCACGCGTGTAATGGTGTCCCCGCACTCACAAAGTTCAGGGAATTGGCTCTGAACAATGTGGGGGCACCTTGGCTAGTGCCAGGGTGCCCTCACACTAAGTAACTTTGCACCTAACCTTTACCAGGTAAAGGTTAGACATATAGGTGACTTATAAGTTACTTAAGTGCAGTGTAAAATGGCTGTGAAATAACGTGGACGTTATTTCACTCAGGCTGCAGTGGCAGGCCTGTGTAAGAATTGTCAGAGCTCCCTATGGGTGGCAAAAGAAATGCTGCAGCCCATAGGGATCTCCTGGAACCCCAATACCCTGGGTACCTCAGTACCATATACTAGGGAATTATAAGGGTGTTCCAGTAAGCCAATGTAAATTGGTAAAAATGGTCACTAGCCTGTTAGTGACAATTTGGAAAGAAATGAGAGAGCATAACCACTGAGGTTCTGGTTAGCAGAGCCTCAGTGAGACAGTTAGTCACCACACAGGTAACACATTCAGGCACACTTATGAGCACTGGGGCCCTGGGTTACCAGGGTCCCAGTGACACATACAACTAAAACAACATATATACAGTGAAAAATGGGGGTAACATGCCAGGCAAGATGGTACTTTCCTACACCTACTTTTAGAAAGTAGGCATTTTCTTGCTGTAACCATTCTGTGACTCTGCTTGTTTTTGGATTCCCTGTCTGGGTCAGACTGACAGTTGGGCTGTTTGTGAACCTCCTCTAGACAGTGACACGAAGGGAGCTGGGGTGTAGCCTGCATATCCCGATGAGCCATCTGGGCTAGAGTGGAGGGAGGAGTGGTCACTTACACCTCAATGAGCTGTGCCTGCCCTCACACAATGCAGTCTCCAACCCCCTGGTGTGTGTCTGGGGCCTGGCCTGGGCAAGGCAGGATCCTGTAAACAACAGAGACTTTTCTTTGAAGTTGAGCAACTTCAAAGGCAGAAAGGGGTATAAGTATTGGACCCAAAACCCCAGACTTTGGATTACTTCAATAATTCAAGAGGAATCTCTGCCAGTAGAAGAGCTGAGGAGAAGTACTGCCCATGCCCATGACTGTACTTTGTTGGGCTATCCTGCAGTTGCTGAAAGGGGGACAAAGACTGGACTTTGTTGTACATTCCTGCTTGAGAGGTATCTCCAAGAGCTTGGACTGAGCTTACTTCCTGTTTTTGAAGCCTCAGGGACAGCAAAGGTTTCACCAACCAGTCTCTGAGCCTGCATGCTGTGGACTCTAGCTTGCCAAAGGTTGCCATTCCTGGGCCCCTGGAAGTGACATTCTGATGAAATTCAAGTGAAATGACATCCACGCAACTTCGTAAGAGCGGCGCTGCCCGGAACCCATGATGCCACCTGCACCTGAAGCCATGGACCTCGCAGAAGCTCGACGACCCCACTGACATCGCAGGCTGACGTCCCAAGAACTCACAAGATCGGAGTGTCGTAACCCCGACATTCGTGACACCCAACTCCGTTGCAGCATCTGTGACCCTGTGACATGACCGTGACCCCGTGAGGTCGCCCCCAACATCATGACTTTGTCGGGCTTTGACTTTGCCGGAGGTGCCAGGGCCCGAATCCTCGCAACCGATGCTACCTCACCTCCACCGCTTCCCAGCAATGACCCGATGTCTCTTCGTGATGCCTCCACTCCTTCGCCTCACAGCACTGGAACAGACGCCGCATCGGATCCAGCGACACCTCGCTCCCGACTCCGTGCACTGGCCTGTTTTCCACCCATTTTGCTAAGGAACTGTAACTGGGAGTCTCCGTGACTCTGTAAATGGCGCCAGTGGCGTTGTATTGTGGAAAACAACTCCTTTATGATGCCGCTTAACAGACTGAAGCATTGGTGATTCTAGGCACTATTTTTGTGTTTTTGATTGCTAAATTAATATTTTTAATTGTGTGTTGTGGATTTCTGTCGCATTTGGTCTTGTTCTACTTAGATAAATATTTACTATTTTCCTAAATCTCTGTGGTGTCCATTTTGCAGTGTTTCACTGTATTACTGTGTGTGTTGGTACAAAGACGTTACACATTGCTCCTGAGATAAGCCTGACTGCTTGTGCCAAGCTACCAAGGGGGTGAGCAGGGGTTATCTTTAGTGTGTATCTCCATTGCCCTGACTAGAGTGAAAGTCCTGCTTGGACAGAGTGCAAACTGACTGCCAACCAGAGACCCCATTTCTAACAGTGGGTTGTTTGGAATCCGTGAGATATTCCCCTGAAACTCTTACTCCTCTAGAGGATTAATAAGGGACCCCTTCCTCAACTCCCAGAATCAAAACACAAACAAACATCAGCATCTTATAATAATCAGTGTTCGTTATGTACTAATCTAATGTAAATCATATGGATTAGGATTAGGATTTTAATAAATAACCCAACAATAACCCTCACAGATCAAATAAATTATATATCTCAAACATTATTCACTACATCCCCCTAATCGACAATGTCAAAACTGTTTGTCTTATGCATCATACTATCATGAGTCTGTTGCTGAGTTTTATCGTACTCCCTGCATACCTATTGTGAACATGAACATTCTTCTAAATCACCCCATCCGTAAAAAGAACCCGAAGCAAACCCTAATGATGTGTCAAACTACATGCTTCGGGCTTGGTGACACATTAAAGAACTACTAGAAGAGCTGCGACCATCAGGTGTAGCCAAGCAGATCTCTCACCCACTTATCAATCCCCAAAGGATAAGGCACAGATACTGCTACATTAAAATTCCTCAACAACATACCTGCCATATTCGACAAGGGCACCTGTGCTCTGACCATTCTCGATCTGTCACCACTTATAATACAATCGACCCTCATAGACTGTGCCGGGTCCTTGAGACCCCAATGAGCTTCGGTGGAGAAGAACTGAGCTGGTCTCAGGCTTCACCAACTACAAACAGATGGTGAGAGTAGGAACAGCCACAAGTAGGAACAGCCACCTCCAACCCTTCACCTATGTCCCCTCTAGTCCTCCAGGGTTTGGTTCTTCATGACAATGTTGCACAGATCTATCTGGAAGTAGGAAACAAACTCTCTCCAGAACATTCTCCCCCTGAAGGTGTCTCTGTACAAACTACAAGACTGGATGACATTGAATGTCCTCCCACATTACCCTGAGAAATCTGAATTAATTCTTCTTCAGAGGCACCAAGACTACAGATTCAGTATGGACAGATTCATACTTACAGATTCACGCCTCTCTGGTAAACAAAATTAAGGGCCTTATTGAGAGTTTGGTGGGCGGCGGAGGCCACCCGCCAAACTCTTTGGGAAGGAAAACCGCCACTCCGGTTTTCCGCCCGCTGGACCTATTATGATTTTTCCGCTGGGCCAGTGGGAAGCAGGCCACAACATTGACGTTGGCTTGTAATTGAGCCAGAGGCAATGTTGTAGTGCATTGGGTGCAACAGCACCTGTCACGCTTTTCACTGCCTGTAATTCAGGCAAAGAAAAGCGCAATGGGGCTGTCCATGCCAAGTGCATGGGCAGTGCAGGGGCCCCTAAGGGGCCCCCAGCACCCCATCTCCACCAGCCTTTGCATAGCAGTGGAACTGTCTATAGACCCCTATGTCCCTATGGACCCCTTCCCCTTTGTGAATGCATGCGGAAACATTTCCCACGGACCACTGCCTGCTCTGAAAAAATGAAAAGAAAACTTTTCATTTTTTTTTCGAAATGCACTCCGTTTTCCTTTAAGGAAAATGGGCTGCATTTAAAAAAAAAATACTGCTTTATTGAAAAGCAGTCACAGACGTGGTGGTCTGTTGACCTCAGCAGGCCACCATCCCTGTGAGTGCTGCGATTCCCAATGGGGTCACAAATTGTGACCTACCTCATGAATATTCATGAGGTAGGTCATTTGCGACCCCATTGCAAAATGCAAACAGTGTCATTGACACTGTTGTACATCCGGTTTTGTGACTCGCAAGGTGCGAGACGCAAAACCTGATCTTCGTACATGTGGACCTAATTGAAAAGCGGGCACTGTGCAAACACTGCAACTCTTATGCAACCAGAGAATATATTGCGCTGCGATGGATGTATAAATTCATCATGTTCCTTCAATAGGATTTGAAGCCTATGAGATGCAGATGTCTGTAACTGCATTCCAAATCACAAAATGCCCCTGTTCCCCAGACGGCCGGGGGCTGCAATAAATAAATGTCACGATGTGAAATTCCCAAAGCCCTCCACTCTGCCGAGTCTGATTATCCATGATCATACGGGAATAAACAGCTATGAATCAGAGACCTGCTCAGTCTTAGACTGAAATAGGAGAAGTTTTGTTACCTTTTCCATGGACATTAGTTTGCGAAGGAGCCGATCGCTGTTAAAGATTCGGACCATATCTTGGATGTTAAACCCATTAGGATTAACACCAAGTATTGTTGATTTCTGGCTAAATTATCCAATGAAGTAAGAAACCTGGAATTACAATGGACTCCAAGTTATAAGAGAATGCCCAAGTTACCAAGATGAAGCTTAGTTACTATGAAAACTCTGCGACACGTCTTCCCCATCGGGGATTTCCACACAAGGTCCAGGCTACTATCTGTCTAAACTTGATTACACTGATGGCATCTACCACGGATCAGCCCTATCAACTATAAAAGGACTACAACACATTCAGAACGCGGCTGCTGTAGGAGGCTGGACTGGCTTGTGGTGAGTACCAAGGGGTACTTACACCTTGCACCAGGCCCAGGTATCCCTTATTAGTGTATAGGGTGTCTAGCTGCTTAGGCTGATAGATAATGGTAGCTTAGCAGAGCAGCTTAGGCTGAACTAGGAGACGAGTGAAGCTCCTACAGTACCACTAGTGTCACTTGCACAATATCATAAGAAAACACAATACACAGATATACTAAAAATAAAGGTACTTTATTTTTATAACAATATGCCAAAGTATCTCAGTGAGTACCCTCAGTATGAGGATAGCAAATATACACAAGATATATGTACACAATACCAAAAATATGCAGTATAGTCTTAGAAAACAGTGCAAACAATGTATAGTTACAATAGGATGCAATGGGGACACATAGGGATAGGGGCAACACAAACCATATATTCCAAAAGTGGAATGCGAACCACGAATGGACCCCAAACCTATGTGACCTTGTAGAGGGTCGCTGGGACTGTAAGAAAACAGTGAGGGTTAGAAAAATAGCCCACCCCAAGACCCTGAAAAGTGAGTGTAAAGTGCACTAAAGTTCCCCAAAGGACATAGAAGTCGTGATAGGGGAATTCTGCAGGAAAGACACAAACCAGCAATGCAACAACGATGGATTTCCAAACGAGGGTACCTGTGGAACAAGGGGACCAAGTCCAAAAGTCACAAGCAAGTCGGAGATGGGCAGATGCCCAGGAAATGCCAGCTGTGGGTGCAAAGAAGCTGCTACTGGACAGTAGAAGCTGAGGATTCTGCAGGAACGACAAGGGCTAGAAACTTTCCCTTTGGAGGATGGATGTCCCAAGTCGTGAAGAGTCGTGCAGAAGTGTTTTCCCGCCGAAAGACCGCCAACAAGCCTTGCTAGCTGCAAATCGTGCGGTTAGGGTTTTTGGATGCTGCTGTGGCCCAGGAGGGACCAGGATGTTGCCAATTGCGTCAGGGGACAGAGGGGGCTCCCAGCAAGACAAGGAGCCCTCTCAGAAGCAGGCAGCGCCCGCAGAAGTGCCGGAACAGGCACTACGAAGAGGAGTGAAACGGTGCTCACCCGAAGTTGCACAAAGGAGTCCCACGCCGCCGGAAGACAACTTAGAAAGTCGTGCAATGCAGGTTAGAGTGCCGTAGACCCAGGCTTGGCTGTGCACAAAGGATTTCCGCCGGAAGTGCACAGAGGCCGGAGTAGCTGCAAAAGACGCGGTTCCCAGCAATGCAGTCTGGCGTGGGGAGGCAAGGACTTACCTCCACCAAACTTGGACTGAAGAGTCACTGGACTGTGGGAGTCACTTGGACAGAGTTGCTGGATTCAAGGGACCTCGCTCGTTGTTCTGAGAGGAGACCCAGGGGACCGGTGATGCAGTTCTTTGGTGCCTGCGGTAGCAGGGGGAAGATTCCGTCGACCCACAGGAGATTTCTTCGTAGCTTCTAGTGCAGAGAGGAGGCAGACTACCCCCACAGCATGCACCACCAGGAAAACAGTCGAGAAGGCGGCAGGATCAGCGTTACAGAGTTGCAGTAGTCGTCTTCGCTACTTTGTTGCAGTTTTGCAGGCTTCCAGCGCGGTCAGCAGTCGATTCCTTGGCAGAAGGTGAAGAGAGAGATGCAGAGGAACTCTGATGAGCTCTTGCATTCATTATCTAAGGAATTCGCTAAAGCAGAGACCCTAAATAGCCAGAAAAGAGGGTTTGGCTACTTAGGAGAGAGGATAGGCTAGCAACACCTGAAGGAGCCTATCAGAAGGAGTCTCTGACGTCACCTGCTGGCCCTGGCCACTCAGAGCAGTCCAGTGTGCCAGCAGCACCTCTGTTTCCAAGATGGCAGAGGTCTGGAGCACACTGGAGGAGCTCTGGGCACCTCCCAGGGGAGGTGCAGGTCAGGGGAGTGGTCACTCCCCTTTCCTTTGTCCAGTTTCGCGCCAGAGCAGGGCTAAGGGGTCCCTGAACCGGTGTAGACTGGCTTATGCAGAAATGGGCACCATCTGTGCCCATGAAAGCATTTCCAGAGGCTGGGGGAGGCTACTCCTCCCCTGCCTTAACACCTTTTTCTCTGAGGAACTCCTTTGTTCTGCCATCCTGGGCCAAGCCTGGCTGGACCCAAGGAGGGCAGAAACCTGTCTGAGGGGTTGGCAGCAGCAGCAGGTGCAGTGAAACCCCTGAAAAGGCAGTTTGGCAGTACCCGGGTCTGAGCTACAGACCCATGGGATCATGGGATTGTGCCAACAATGCCAGGATGGCATAGAGGGGGCAATTCCATGATCTTAGACATGTTACATGGCCATATTCGGAGTTACCATTGTGAAGCTACACATAGGTAGTGCCCTATGTGTAGTGCACGCGTGTAATGGTGTCCCCGCACTCACAAAGTCCGGGGAATTTGCCCTGAACAATGTGGGGGCACCTTGGCTAGTGCCAGGGTGCCCACACACTAAGTAACTTTGCACCTAACCTTTACCGGGTAAAGGATAGACATATAGGTGACTTATAAGTTACTTAAGTGCAGTGGTAAATGGCAGTGAAATAACGTGGACGTTATTTCACTCAGGCTGCAGTGGCAGGCCTGTGTAAGAATTGTGTCCTTATGGGTGGCAAATTAAATGCTGCAGCCCATAGGGATCTCCTGGAACCCCAATACCCTGGGTACCTCAGTACCATATACTAGGGAATTATAAGGGTGTTCCAGTATGCCAATGTGAATTGGTGAAATTGGTCACTAGCCTGTTAGTGACAATTTGGAAAGAAATGAGAGAGCATAACCACTGAGGTTCTGGATAGCAGAGCCTCAGTGAGACAGTTAGTCATAACACAGGTAACACTTTCAGGCACACTTATGAGCACTGGGGCCCTGGCTGGCAGGGTCCCAGTGACACATACAACTAAAACAACATATATACAGTGAAAAATGGGGGTAACATGCCAGGCAAGATGGTACTTTCCTACAGCTGCCAGACTACCTCTACAAGTAAAGCCACAAGCCCACATCTTCCCTGCCTTGAGGGCCCTACCCTGGTTACCAGTTGCCAGAAAATCCACCTTCAAGCTGCTTTGTATCACCCACAAAGCAGTACATGAAACAGGACTGCTTTTCATCAGGAATAAAATCCCCAAATGCATTTGACAATGAAATCTCCAGTCAAGATTGGCACACTGCCTTAAAACCCCACCGTACAAGAAAAAGACAATAGGTGGTACATCCTTCACTGTCCACGCAAGCAAACTATGAAACTCATTACCCCAAAACATATAATCCATGGATAACTATCTCATCTTCAGAAGACTACTCAAGAGTTGGCTCTTCCTACATCGCCACAAATGTACAGCATATGCCTGTGTATGTGAACATATATTATTTGTTTATGTGTATGCATTTAGATATGTGCACTTCTTTGTACAAATATACATACAGCTTATGGAAACAATTATATAAATATTGTTATAGGTCTGTTTAACAAATATATATACCACTTATGGTTAAATACATTCTCTAGTTATGCTTCACATGTATATAGGTCAGTGCATAGTTTGTATATAAGCTATTTGATTATATGCTTATGGGCCTCTGTTTTATTTTATTTCACCTGTCACAATGTGTAAATATGATCCTAACAATTGTATACATAGGTGCTTCACTACTGACAATTGGGAAAATATAAAATAAATAAATATATAAAAATAAACAAATTCTTAAAAACACAAAAAAGATAAATACATTAGCCTTATCTACCGCAACACTTGCAAGTCAGAGTTTCTACCTATCTGTATCCGTTATCCATACGTGTACACATGGGACTTTATATCATGCAACTTTATAACTCTTTATTATTTTCCTTATACATGTATACATTTCTATGTAGTTATGTATCTATATATTTATTACTCTACTTCTACTGAAAAGAAAAGAAAAAATAGAAAAAGACCCCTTAAACTCACTCAAATTAAGTTCAGTACTCTGTGTTTCACCCTAGACCTCTTTCAATATATTCTCTACGTCCACTCTCTGATCCATCCTGACCCTCATTGTACCACTATGATCACCTTAATAACCTGTTCTATACTCTTCCCTCCTCTATCCCTACTTTGACTCATCCCAAACCTCATCTCACTACTATGATCTCCTTAATAACTTGTCCTAGACTCTTCCCTCCTCTATCCCTCTTTTGACTCACCCCAAACCTCATCTCTTCACTATGATCTCCTTAATAACCCGTTCTAGACTCTCACCTCGTCTATCCGTCCTTTGACTCATCCCAAACCTCATCTCTTCACTATGATCTCCTAATAACTTGTTCTCGACTCTTCCCTCCTCAATCCCTACTTTATCGTGTTCAATCCAAGTAACAGACTGGTGTGTCCACCGCTCGAATTAACAGCTTAGAGTTCCCTGTACGAATCCATATCAAATCCGCTTTAAGATCCGGAGTAGCGTGAGACCACCAAAAAGGGATTCAACGCCTCGTCAGGCTATATAAATACAATGACAATAAAGACAAACCCCTATGAATTATTCTAGACAACCGGGTCTCAGTACAAGAACACATCAATGAACATCGTCTCTAGGCCGCTGAGCGGGATGGCTAAGAGGGATTTCTAGAAATTTCTCAAAGATTTTATCCTAAAGAGTACAGTCTTTAAAGCAGGATCTTTTGTTTGGAAGCCAAGATGAACTAGAAGGGATCAGTGAAGTGGACATGCGGCAGGAGCTATTTACATTAAATAAAGACATGCATGGGTGGTGGACCCAGATTGTTTACTGTGAGACATTCTTACAGCCCTTGGATGTCTGAGTAACGCTTGACTGCTCAGCGTCACAACCCCTCGTGAGTTAACTGCATAAAGTAACTTGTTTATCTAATTACGTCGTAAAAATATTTGTGACCCCTGGACACAGTGGTAATGAAAGTATCCATACATGACACTGCCCAGTAACCACTGAGTGTATGAGGACATTTTTCAGGTGCGCGCCGAGGGTAGGCATTCGGATGGACCGAGGATGGTTTGAATAATTCTCCTTGGTTATGGTTAGCGCGTTCCGAGGAAGCTCACTCTCGGCTATGGGATGGATGACTGTGTGACCAATTGACACTGACGACTTGTCTACATTCTGTAAGTGACATCTCAGCACCTTTTGTAATAATTTTGGATAGGAGAAGTAGTATTCTGGGTCCTGAGGAAGCGTTGTGGGATCTTTTTTTGAACATTAAAGACGCGAAACATGTAGACCAATTTTGACAGGATTAGGTACACTACCTTTTTCCCCTTTTTAGAGTGTAGTGGAACATCATCTCCGTAGACACTCTATTTTGTTTTTAACCTTAGCCTGCAACTTTTCTCTGACTCATTAAAGTGATGTTTTAGGTTCAGAGCTAATCTTACCCTTCTCATTTTCTCCTACACCTTTTTTTCACATAATATTTTTCCTTTCCCGGTCAGCATTCGTTTCAGACCCCAACCTGGCAAATTGTTTTCGGTTTAGCACCATCCCGGCTCTCGGGATGGTCCACCAGACATTGCAGCGCCGGTCTGACGAGGAGACAGCCCAGTGATGATACTGGTCATCCTTTTGGGTGCTTGAGGGCTCTCCTAATACCACAGGTATCCCTAGCTGACTTCGTCCCTGCATCTCTTTACTTTCTTAGTATTTTGGAACAGTGTACTTATTTGGTTTATATGTATGAGGACTCAGACAGGACACTGCCCAGTAAACACTGAGTGCACGAGGACCCAGACAGGACACTGCCCAGTAAACACTGAGTGCACGAGGACTCTGGCAGGACACTGCCCAGTCACCACTGAGTGTATGAGGACTCGGACAGGACACTGCCCAGTAACCACTGAGTGTATGAGGACTCAGATCGGACACTGCCCAGTAACCACTGAGTGCCCGGGGACACGGACAGGACACTGCCCAGTAACCACTGAGTGCCCCAGGACCCAGACAGGACACTGCCCAGTAACCACTGAGTGGCCCAGGGAACTGCCCAGTAACCGCTGAGTCCCCCAGGATCCGGACAGGGCACTGCCCACTAAACACTGAGTGCCCCAGGACACTTCCCAGTAACCAATGAGTGCCCCAGGACCCAAATAGTGCACTGCCCAGTAACCACTGAGTGCCTGAGGACTCAGACAGGGCACTGCCCAGTAAACACTGAGTGCCCTAAGACCCAGAGAAGACAGTGCCAAGAAGCTACTGAGTGCCTGCGGACTCGGACAGGGCACTGCCCAGTGATCACTGAGTGAAGAAGGATTCGGACAGGACACTGGCCAGTAACCACTGAGTGCCCAAGGACTCCGACAGGACATTGCCCAGTAACCACTGAGTGCCCCAGAATGTTGACAGGACACTTCCCATTAACCACTGGGTGACCCAGGACACTACCCAGTAACCACTGCCTGCCCAAGGACTTGGACAGGACATTACCCAGCAACCACTGAGTGACCAGGACACTGCCCAGAAACAAGTGACTACCCAAGGACTCGGACAGGTCACTGCTCAGTAACCACTGACTGCTCTGGGAACCATAGTAGTCACTGCCCATTAACCACTGACTGCCCCAGGACCCACAGTGATCACTGCCCAGTAACACAGTGTCCAAGGACACTGTCCAGTAACCACTGAGTGCCCCAGGGAACTGCCCAGTAACCACTAAGTGCCAGAGGACTTTGACAGAATTCTGCCCAGTAACCACTGACTGCCCCAGGACCTATAGAGGTCACTGCCCACTAACCACTAAGTGCCCCAGGACACTGTCCAGTAACCACTGACTGCCCCATGGAACTGTCCAATAACCAGTGAGTGCCCCAAGACCCACACAGGACCCAGGACCCAGACAGGAGACTGCCCAGTAACCACTGAGTGCCCAAGGACTCAGCCAGGACACTGCCTAGTAACCACTGAGTGCCCAAGGAAACTGCCCAGTAACTACTGAGTGCCCCAGGGTATTGCCCAGTAACCACTGAGTGCCTGAGGACTCGGACCGGACACGCCCCAGTAAACAGAGAGTGCCCCAGGCCCCAGAGAGGACACTGCCCAGCAACTACTGAGTGTCCAAGGACTCACACAGGACACTGTCCAGTAACCATTGAGTGCCCGAGGACTCGGACAGGACACTGCCCAGTAACCACTGAGTGCCCGAAGACTCAGACAAGACACTGCCCAGTAACTACTGAGTGCCCCAGGACTCAGACAGGGCACTTGCCAGTAAACACTAAGTGCCCGAAGACTCAGATAGGACACTGGCCCTGTAACCACTGAGTGCCCTAGGACCCATACAGATCACTGCCCAGTAACAGAGTATCCAAGGGCACTGCCCTGTAACCACTGAGTGCCCCAGGGAACTGGCCAGTAACCACTGAGTTCCATGCCAGAGGACTTGGACAGGATGATACCCAGTAACCAATGAGTGCCCAAGGGCACTGCCCAGTAACCAGTCAGTGCCCCAGGGCACTGCCCCATAACCACTGAGTGCCCGAGGACATGGACAGGACACTGCCCAGTAACCACTGAGTGCCCTAGGACTTGGACAGGACACTGAGGGCCCCAGGACTCAGACAGGACACTGCCCAGTAACCACTGAGTGCCCGAAGACCCAGACAGGACACTGCCCAGTAACTACTGAGTGCGTGAGGACTCAGACAGGGCACTGCGCAATAACCACTGAGCGCATGAGGACTCAGACAGGACACTGCCCAGTAACCACTGAGTGCCCAAGGACATTGCCCAGTAACCACTGAGTGCCCAAGGACTCGGACAGGACACTGAGGTGGTCATTACAATCCTGGCGGACGGTGTTAAAGCTGCTGTAATACCGCAAACAGGCCGGTGGACAAAAAAAGGGAATTACGACCCTGGCGGAAACCGCCAACTAAGACAGCCACTTTAACACACCGCCCGCCACGGCGGTACAGACAGGCGGAAGACAATGTACCACCCACACTATCACAACACACCAATCCGCCACCTTTTCCGGGGCGGATTCCCCGTGGATAAAAACACGGCGGAAACAGCTTTTGCTATGGGAAAACGCTCACCTCAACACATCCCACGAGGAACAAGGACACCATGGAGCCGGAACTACAAATACTCCCAGCCCTTGCATTCCTGATCATCTACGACCAACAGCGACATACGCGCAGAAGATTCCGGTGAGTACTGCACCTATGACACAGGGGAGGGGGGAGGCAAAAGTTACGGGGACACCCACAAAACACCCCCACCCCCACCCTCGCATATCACAACATACACACCAATGCAGTCACAAAAATCACAGTAACAACCCACAATCCCCCCGGAAGAATGCAAAGACAAAGCAAATTGCGGTCAAACTTTGTATTGTGACAATATACTACTCATAAAAAATATACTGATACATATCACGAAATTTGTGAAAAATAAATGTACAATACAAGAAGTAGTGCAGATATGTACACAACAATGTCCGTGCACAAACAGTCCAAAAATGCATGGGCGACGCCCACAATAGATACCTGACCAAAATCCGAGAGAACACTGCCGGGGCATCAGATAGAAACAATACAGGCACCTCAGGGGGAAGGGAAGGGGGGGCACCTCAGCCAGATGAATGCGAAGCCAGATCCACAACGGGGCACCATGCCCATTGATGTATCCTGGGGAGTGCAAAGCCACAGTCTCTCAAGTCTATACAGTGGGTGGCTTGCCCATTGTGCCATCCTGGGGAGTGCAAAGCCACAGTCTCTCAAGTCTCTACAGTGGGTGGCTTGCCCACTGTGCCATCCTGGGGAGTGCAAACACACATCTTCGCAAGTAGATGCAGTTCTCTACTGGTACTGGGTGGGTCTGGTGGCCAGACTGGATGAGTCTCCCCGTGAAAGTACATGTCCTGTCACTGTCCCAGATGCACATGGGAGAACGATGCCTGATGTGCCGGACTATTCATACCCACACGGTCTTTGCCCTGTTCAGCGGTCTTCACCATGGCGGTCTTTGCCCTGTTCAGCGGTGCTTTGCCATGGCAGTCTTTGCCCTGTTCAGCGGTGCTTTGCCATGGTGGTCTTGTCCCTGTTCAGCGGTCTTCACCATGGCGGTCTTTGCCCTGTTCAGCGGTGCTTTGCCATGGCAGTCTTTGGCCTGTTCAGCGGTGCTTTGCCATTGCGGTCTTGGCCCTGTTCAGCGGTCTTCACCATGGCGGTCTTTGCCCTGTTCAGCGGTGCTTTGCCATGGCAGTCTTTGGCCTGTTCAGCGGTGCTTTGCCATGGCGGTCTTGGCCCTGTTCAGCGGTCTTCACCATGGCGGTCTTTGCCCTGTTCAGCGGTGCTTTGCCATGGCAGTCTTTGGCCTGTTCAGCGGTGCTTTGCCATGGCGGTCTTGGCCCTATTCAGCGGTCTTCACCATGGCGGTCTTTGCCCTGTTCAGCGGTGCTTTGCCATGGCAGTCTTTGGCCTGTTCAGCTGTGCTTTGCCATGGCGGTTCTGATACTGACATTGGTGTGTGGCATGACGAACTCCACACTGGACATTGGTGTGTGGCATGACGAACTCCACACTGGACATTGGTGTGTGGCATGACGAACTCCACACTGGACGTTGGTGTGTGGCATGACCTTCCATCATTGCCCAGCGGGGCTGTGGGATTCTGGACCCTCCTGGGCTGTGACTCCGAAGGTAGCGGTGGTCTCCTGACCAGTAACGATACTTGAGCCCTCTTGGGCTGTGACTCCGGCGGTGGCGGTAGTCTCCTGACCAGTAACAATACTTGGGCCCTCTTGGGCTGTGACTCCTGCGGTGGCGGTGGTCTCCTGACCAGTAACGATACTTGAGCCCTCTTGGGCTGTGACTCTGGCGGTGGCGGTGGTCTCCTGACAAGTAACGATACTTGGGCCCTCCTGGGCTATGACTCTGGCGGTGGTCTCTGGACCAGTGACGAAACTTGGGCCCTCCTGGGCTATGACTCTGGCGGTGGTCTCTGGACCAGTGCCAAAACTTGGGCCCTCCTGGGCTATGACTATGGCGGTGGTCTCTGGACCAGTGATGATACTTGGGCCCTCCTGGGCTATGACTCTGGCGGTGGTCTCTGGACCAGTGACGATCCTTTTGCCCTCCTGGGCTATGACTCTGGCGGTGGTCTCCTGACCAGTAACGACGGTGCTGGCGGTTGTGTCTGGACTGCTGGAAATGATGGCGCACTTCTCCGCTGTGACACTCACAACAGGTTGGAGAGACTTCCTCTGGACCTTCCCCACCTTCTTTGGAGTTACAGCTGACTCACCAATCGCCTTGGATCCCATTTCACTTTGTGTCCCACCAGGAGTCTTGACACTGTCCCGTCGTCCACTCTCCAATTTCGGAGCCTTTACAGGGGTGGGCTGACAGTGCCTTGGCTCCGGGTCCTACTGCCTGCCCTGGTGGACGGGGCACTCCAAAAACCTGAAACACGCACCACTGGTACTGGAGGCTTTTTGGCTGAGGTGCTACGACGGGACTGATGAATAGGAGGGGGGGTGGTGGCAAAAAGGTCAATTTGACATAGGGACAGTTTCTGACGGACACTGGGATGGGTAGCTAGAGGGGGTCTGGGAGTGGAGGAAGAGGAGGTGGTTGTAGGAGGTGTCACTTTAGGTGTTTTGGGTGCAGGTGCAGGTACTGGAGGCTGTCGTGAGGTGGATGGATGTTGGGTGAGTGATTGCCGGCGTTTGTGTACTTTGGGAGGGGGTGTCACAGACACACTGGGAGAGGACACGGGGACGTGTATATGGCAGTGGAGGTGGTGAGTGCAGGTGAGCGGCTTGTGGTGCTGGGTGTCCTGGTGCAAGTCCTAGTGCCTGTAGATGTGGTGCATGCAGGTGTGTGTGTAGATGACACTGGGAGGGAGGAGGGAGAAGAGGAGGAGGGGGACACAGTGGAGACAGTGGATGTTGCTGTATCTGTATGGGTCTGATGCTGGTGTGAGTGCCTGTGGTGTGTGTGGTGCCTATGTTTGCTTGAGCTACTTGTGTGTGTTGACTTGTGTGCATGCTGGTCTGTATGTGTGCTTGGGATGGGCTGGGGTACAGGGGATTGGGTCTGGGTGGAGGAAGTTGGAGGGGGGAGGCTGAACACAGGGACAATGGCTGCCATCAGTGCTGAGGCCAGAGATTGCAGGGTTCGCTGAAGGACAGCCTGACCAGAATGAATGCCTTCCAGGAATGCATTACCATGTTTCAACTCTCGTTCTACACCCTGGATGGCATTCACAATGGTAGACTTCCCAACAGTGAGTGACCTGAGGAGGTCAATGGCCTCCTCACTGAGGGCAGCAGGGGTGACTGGGCCAGGGCCTGAGGTGCCTGGGGCGAAGGTGATGCCCACCCTCCTGAGTGAGCGGGCACGGGGCGAACGCTGAGGGGCTGCTGGGAGGGCGGTACTGGTAGGGGAGGTGGCAGCTGTACCTGTAGAAGTGGGGAGCACAGATGGTGCCGCCACCACAGGGGAGCTCCCATCGGCAGACGAGTCCATGTCGCTGTTTGGTGATCCTGTGGCCGACGTGAAGCTCCCCTCTGGTGAATTCAGAGTCTGTGGTGTGGCCCTCCATGGCCATGTGGGATGCAGCTCCCTCGTGCTCCGGTGCCACTGTACCTCCGCCTGTTGATGCTGATGTACAGAAGGACAGGGAGAGCAGAAAAAGGGGGGAGACAGAAGAAAGAGAGTTTTAGTGCATGGCATACCGCTACCGTTGGCGGACAAGACAAACGCAGCAGCCCCCTGCATTACGCCGTGCTCCTGCCCTCTACACATGCAATTTCTGGGATATGCCCTAAATGGCAATGGTGGAAATCTGCCCACATGGATGGCAAAGGGGCAACTATACATCAATTAGGCTTTTTTTTTAGCTTGGGTAGAGTGCCACATGGCCTACATAATGGAGGGGCCTTGCATACCTAACTCGCCCTGGCCTAGGGACACCCACAGCCCACCACCCCCACCCAGACAGCTCCACTGCACGCAAAGTCCATAGGATGAGGTTGTACTCACCCCCTTGTGTCTGCTGTGATGTCCTTAAGCGCCCATCCAACTCCGGGTAGGCCACCGCCAGGATCCGGAACATCAGGGGGGTCATGGTGCGACGGGCACCCCTCCCACGTTGGGAGGCCATCCCCAGCTGAGCCTCCGCCGTCTTCTTGCTGCAGCGGCGAATGTCCTCCCATCTCTTCCGGCAGTGGGTGCCCCGTCTCTGGTGGGCCCCTAGGGTCCGGACTTCCTTGGCGATGTCACGCCAAATGTCCCTCTTCTGGTGGGCGCTGACATACATAACATGCACAAGGAAAGAGGAACAGTCATTACCTACAGCACCGTCATTGTAATTGGCCCCCTCCCAACTCCATCCCTGTGGCCCATTCATCCCCATGCATGACTGTTCTATGTATTCTGCCCCCTTCCCTCATCCACCCAGCCCTCTCCACCCAGGCCTAGCCCATACAACGTGCTCCCTGTGTACTAACCTGTTGGTCTGGAGGACCGTAGAGTAGCGTGTACTGGGGGAGGACCCCATCCACAAGTTTCTCCAACTCCTGTGCAGTGAAGGCAGGGGCCCTTTCCCCAGACGCAGCAGCCATCGTCGCTTCCAGACCGAGGTCACAGCAGCACTAGCAGTGTAGTTCCTCTCCTGTCGAAGGTCAGGTATCTAGTGATTGAAGAGATAGAAAATGGTGGTGACGTCCGCGGCGGTGCGCATCATCACCGCCAGCGCACCTGTTCATTGGCTCCTGGGACCCATAGGGTCCAATGTTAACCAATGCAGCATTGCGCCGCGCTCTACGACCGCCTACCGCGACGGTGTGCAACGCCAGCGCTGTTACCCCACAATTCCATTGTCCCAGTTTAGAGGTCAAGCAGCCGCCATTTCAGGGGCCCACATGGCTTCAATTACTACTGCCTCACACATACCGAGGCCTACACTCAAAACCTTTCCCGGATGGGTTAATCGTCTTTTGTAGTCTTGTGTGTGACTGTGGGTACATACCTGGAGGAATGCTGACAGTTTCTTCGCTGTTGTTCTTCTTAGGCAACGTCAGCTGGGACAAATTGGAAGATGGCGGAATCCGCCGATGTACCGACCGCTGGTGGACCTGTTGACAATGGAAGAGCGACATGTCATCGTGACCTACCGGTTTGACCGTGCCACAATCCAGGAACTGTGTACCCAGTTGGAGCCAGACCTGATGTCACCAATCCGCCACCCGACTGGAATCCCCCCTGATGTGCAGGTGCTGTCAGTGCTCCATTTCCTTGCAAGTGGGTCTTTTCAGACAACAGTGGCCATGGCATCAGGGATGTCCCAGCCTATGTTTTCCAACGTCTTGTCCAGAGTGTTGTCTGCCCTGCTGAAACACGTAAGGAGATACATCATTTTCCCTGAGGTGGCGGATTTGCCAACAGTGAAAGGGGACTTCTATGCCCTTGGACATATCCCCAACGTCATAGGTGCCATTGATGGGACCCATGTAGCTCTGGTCCCCCACCGCAGGAATGAACAGGTGTACAGGAACAGGAAGAGTTATCATTCGATGAATGTCCAGATGGTCTGTTTGGCAGACCAGTACATCTCGCAGGTAAATGCAATGTTCCCTGGCTCAGTGCATGACGCCTACATCCTGCGCAATAGCAGCATCCCTGATATGATGGGTCAACTCCAGAGGCACCGTGTATGGCTATTGGGGGACTCTGGTTACCCCAACCTGTCCTGGCTACTGACCCCAGTGAGGAATCCCAGGACCAGGGCAGAGGAACGGTACAATGAGGCCCATGGGCGGACTAGGAGGGTGATCGAACGCACCTTCGGCCTCCTGAAGGCCAGGTTCAGGTGCCTCCATATAACAGGTGGGTCCATATTCCACTCACCGAAGAAGGTGTGCGACATCATCATCGCCTGCTCCATTCTCCATAACTTGGCATTGCGACGCCAGGTGCCTTTTCTGCAGGAGGATGATCCAGATGATGGTGTTGTTGCAGCGGGTGTGCCTGTGGAGCCTGTGGACAGTGATGAGGAGGAAGCTGATGAAGATGAAAACGACAACAGGGAGTCTGTCATACAGCAATATTTTCAGTGAGACGCAGGTGAGGACAATTTCATGTTTCACATCATATTACATTTCACACGTCTACCTCTATCCTGTACCTACATTTCACTCCCTATTTGGTAACTGAGTTGTCCCCTTCCATTTCAGTTTCACTAATGTGGTAACCTACGTGTCAACAGCTTGCACCCTTGAAAGGCTTGTGATGTGTGACACTGGTATGTTGGCCTTCCAATGGGTAACCTTTTTTAAGACTGTAATTGACAATACACAGTTCACAATCATTGACTGACTCCAATATTATTATGGTTTCAACGGTGTTTATTGAAGTGCATAAAAATGTTGGGGGGTTGTGAAATGGGGAGAGGTCATGGTGGAAGAATGTCCATGGCAGAGTCCAGTCTATTAGTCTCACAGGTACATTGCACATCTGGCCATTGGAAGTGGAGCTGGGGCAGTTCCGATTTGGACAGGGTAACAAAGTGGGACAGTGGGGGGACAATCAGGGTGGTCTTATTTCCTGGCGGGGGTCTTGCCATCTTGCTCTGTCCTGTTCCTGGATCTCAGGGACCGCTTTCGTGGTGGTTGTCCGTCTGCAGGGGGTGGGGTGCTGGTGTGGTGGTCCTGTGGCGGGGCGTCCTGTCCACTAGCGCCGGCGGAGGTGGTGGGCATTTCATCGTCCTGGCTAGTGTCTGGGGCCCCTTGGAGTGCCACGGTGTCCCTCAAGGTCTTTTGAATGTCCGTCAGCACCCCTACGATGGTGCCCAGGGCAGAGCCGATGGTCCTGAGCTCCTCCCTGAACCCCAAATACTGCTCCTCCTGCAGACACAGGGTCTCCTGCAACTTGTCCAGGACCGTTGCCATCGTCTCCTGGGAGTGGTGGTATGCTCCCATGATGGAGGAGAGGGCCTCGTTGAGAGTTGGTTCCCTTGGCCTGTCCTCCCTCTGTCGCACAGCAGCCCTCCCAGTTCCCCTACATTCCTGTGCCTCCGTCCCCTGGACCGTGTGCCCACTACCACTGCCCCCAGGTCCCTGTTGTTGTTGGGGTGGTGTGTTACCCTGGGTGCCCTGTAGTGGTGGACACACCGCTGATTGACCTGTCCTGGGGACGGGGGTATGGGCCCGCTGGGTGGGTGCTGTGCTGGTGTTACCAGAGGGTGGCAGCTCGGTGTTGGGCTGTGGCTGGGCAAGGGGAACCGACTGTCCTGAGGCCCACGATGGTCCGGGCTGGTCATCAAGATCCAGTAGGGCAGAGCTGCTGTCGTCACTGTGGGCCTCTTCTGGGGGTGGAGTGGTGTTGTCTGGACCCTCTGGTGTGGTGACGTTCCTTGGGGTTCCTGCGGAGGTATAAGTACATGATTATTGCATGTGTGTGTTTCATGGTGTGCAATGGTTGGGTGTGCGTGAACCCCAGTGCAGGCATTCCTGTGTGGGGGCTTGTGTTGTGATGGTTGGGGGGTGTTGTGGGTCTGTGCAGTGGGCATGCTTTAGTGCTGGGTGTCCATACTTAGTTGTGTCATGCAGGTCTTGGGGTTGGGATGGGTGGTTGGTGTTATGGGTAGATTAGTGAGGAGTTAGGGTGATAGGGGAGGGTGTGAGGGTGGGGGTGTGTGATGTCATGCAGGTAGGGTGGGGGATATGATAGTGAAGATTTGACTTACCACTGTCCGTTCCTCCAACGACCCCTGCGAGGCCCTCAGGATGCAAGATGGACAAGACTTGCTCCTCCCATGTTGTTAGTTGTGGGGGAGGAGGTGGGGGTCCGCCGCCAGTCCGCTGTACCGCGATGTTGTGCCTGGATACCGTGGAACGCACCTTCCCCCGTAGGTCGTTCCACCTCTTCCTGATGTCCTCCCTATTTCTTGGGTGCTGTCCCACAGCGTTGACCCTGTCGACTATTCTTTGCCATAGCTCCATCTTCCTGGCTATGGATGTGTACTGTACCTGTGAGCCAAATAGCTGTGGCTCTACCCTGATGATTTCCTCCACCATGGCCCAGAGCTCCTCCTTGGAAAAGCGGGGGTGTCTTTGGCGTGACATGGGGTGGTGTGTGTGATGTGTGGGGTGGTGTATGTGTTGATGAGTGTGGTGAGTGTAGTGGTATGTGGTGTTTTGTGCATGGATGTTGTGTGGGTGATGGTGTAGTGTGCCTCTGTGTGATGGGGTTCTCTATTCTGTGGTGTCTCTCTCTGGCCTTCGTCTCTAATTTGTGGTCGTAGGGGTTTGTGGGTGATGTGGGTGTGTGTTTTATATTGTATTGGATGTGTGGGTGTGGTGTGTGTATGTGTATCAGGTGTGTGTATTTGGAATTGTCCAATGTGGCGGTGTTTTGGAGCTGTGTGTGTATTTTGAGCGCGGCGGTGTGTACCGCCAATGGAATACCGCGGTTGAAAGACTGCTGCGTGGATTCGTGGGTCGTAATAGCATGGGCGTGTTTCTGTTGGCGTGGGGGTGGAGGATATGTTTCTGCATGTTTATCGCTGACCTTTGGTGTGGCGGTATTGTGTGGGTGTCTGAATTTCGGCGGATTCCGTGATGTGTGTCATAATAGTTGTGGCGGTCTCCCGCCACCGCGGCGGTGTACTGGCGGTCTTCTGCGCGGCGGTAAGCACCTTTTACCGCCAATGTTGTAATGACCACCTGAGTGCCCCAGGACTCAGACAGGACACTGCCCAGTTACCACTGAGTGCCCAAGCATACAGACAGGACACTGCCCAGTAACCGCTAAGGGCCCCAGGACTCACACAGGGCAGTGCCCAGTAACCACTGAGTGCCCGAAGACCCAGACAGGACACTGCCCAGTAACTACTGAGTGCCTGAGGATTCAGACAGGGCACTGCCCAGTAACCACTGAGTGCACGAGGACTCAGACAGGACACTGCCCGGTAACCACTGAGTGCCCGAGGACTCAGACAGCATATTGCCCAGTAACCACTGAGTGCTCCAGGACATTGCTCAGTAACCACTGAGTGCCCCGGTACCCGGACAGGACACTGCCCAGTAACCAGTGCCTGCCCAAGGACTCGGACAAGACATTGTCTAGTAACCACTGAGTGCCCCAGGACACACATAGGTCACTGCCCAGTAACCACTGAGTGCCCAAGGCCTCAGACAGGACACTGGCCAGGAACCAGTGAGTGCCCAAGGACCTAGAAACAACACTGCCCAATAACCACTGAGTGCCCCAGGACCCAGACAGGACAATGCCCAGTAATCAATGAGTGCCCAAGGACACTGCCCAGTAACCACTGAGGGGCCCAGGGAACTTCCAGTAACCACTGAGTACGCCAGGATCCGGACAGGGCACTGCCCAGTAAACACTGAGTGCCCCTGGACATTTCCCAGTAACCAATGAGTGTCCCAGGAACCGGACAGAACAGGGCTCAGTATCCACTGAGTGCCCAAGGACTCTCATAGGTCACTGCCCAGTAACCAGTGAGTGCCCAAGAACCCAGAAACAACACTGCCCAATAACCACTGAGTGCCCCAAGACCCAGACAGGACAATGCCCAGTAATCAATTAGTGCCCAAGGACACTGCCCAGTAACTACTAAGTGGCCCAGGGAACTGTCCAGTAACTGCTGAGTCCCCCAGGATCTGGACAGGGCACTGCCCAGTAAACACTGAGTGCCCGAGGACTCGGACAGGACACTGCCCAGTAACCACTGAGTGCCCGAGGACTCAGACAAGACACTGCCCAGTGACCACTGAAGAGCCCAGGGAACTTCCAGTAACCACTGAGTACGCCAGGATCCGGACAGGGCACTGCCCAGTAACACTGAGTGACCCTGGACATTTCCCAGTAACCAATGAGTGTCCCAGGAACCGGACAGAACAGGGCTCAGTATCCACTGAGTGCCCGAGGACTCAGACAGGAGACTGCTCAGTAACCACTGAGTGCCCCAGGACCCATAGTTTTCACTGTCCAGTAACCACTGGATGCCCTAGGACACTGGCCAGTAACCAATGAGTACCCCAGGCCACTGCCCAGAAACCACTGAGTACTCAAGGACTCGGATAGGTCACTGCTCAGTAACCACTGAGTGCTTTGGGACCCATAGTGACCCATAGTGGTTACTGCCCAGTAACCACTGACTGCCCCAGGACCCACAGTGGTCACTGCCCAGTAACCACTGACTGCCCCAGGACCCATACAGGTCACTGCCCAATAACTGAGTGTGCAAGGACACTGCGCAGTAACCACTGAGTGCCCCAGAGAATTACCCAGTAACCACTGAGTGCCTGAAGACTCAAACAGGAGGCTGCCCAGTAACCACTGAGTGATCCAGGACCCAGACAGGACAGTGTCCAGCAACCACTGACTACCCAAGGACACTGCCCAGTAACCAGGGAATGGCCCAGGGTACTGCCCAGTAACCGCTGAGTGCCCCAGGATCCGGACAGGGCACTGCCCAGTAAACACTGAATGCCCTAAGACACTTCCCAGTAACCACTGAGTCCCGTACAGGTCACAGCCCAGTATCCACTCAGTGCCCGAGGACTGAGACAGGAGACTGCTCAGTAACCACTGAGGGCCCCAGGACCCATACAGGGCACTGCCCAGTAACCACTAAGTGCCCAGACACTGCCCAGTAACCACTGAGTGACTGAGAACACAGACAGGACACTGCCCAGTAACCACTGAGGGCCCAGACACTGCCCAGTAACCACTGAGTGCCTGAGGACTCAGACAGGGCACTGCCCAGTAACCACTGAGTGCCAGAGGACTCGGACAGGACACTGCTCCGTAACCACTGAGTGCGCAAGGACACTGCCCAGTAACCACTGAGTGCCCCAGGACGTGGACAGGGCACTGCCTGTTAACCATTGAGTGCCCCAGGACAGTGCCTAGAAACCAATGACTACCCAAGGATTCAGATAGAACACTGCTCAGTAATCACTGAGTGCCTCAGGACCCACAGAGGTCACTGCCCAGTAAGCACTGCGTGCCCCAGGACCCAGACAGGACACTGCGCAGCAACCACTGACCGCTCCAGGACCCATAGTGGTCACTGCCCACTAACCACTAAGTGCCCAAGAACACTGCCCAGTAAGCACTGCGTGCCCCAAGGAACTGCCCAGTAACAGGACACTGCCCAGTAACCACTGAGTACTCAAGGACTCAGACAGGTCACTGCTCAGTAACCACTGAGTGCCCTAGGACCCATACAGGTCACTGGCCAGTAACCACTGAGTGCCCAAGGACACTGCCCAGTAACCACTGAGTGCCCGAGGAGTCAGACAGGACCCTGCCCAGTAACTACTGAGTGCCCCAGGACCCAGACAGGGCACTGCCCAGTAGCCACTGATTGCCCGAGGACTCGAACAGGACACGGCCCAGTTACCACTGAGTGTCCGAGGACTCATACAGGACACTGCCCAGTAACCACTGAGTGACACAGGACCCGCACAGGACACTGCCCAGTAACCACTGAGTGCCCTGAGGTGATACACCTGAGGTCACACAGAGTGTCATTACCACTCTCTCTTCCTGTAGTGCTGGGGTCAGTGGCCTGGTCAGTGATACCCCTGAGGTCACACAGTGTGCCATTAATTCTCTCCTCTCTGCAGTGCTGAGGTCTCTGGGCAGTGATACGCCTAACGTCACACAATGTGTCATTAACTCTCTCTCCTCTCCTTGCAGTGCTGGGGTCTTTGGGCTGAGCAGTGATGCATCTGAGGTGACAGAGAGTGTCATTAACTCTCTCTCCTCTCTCTGCAGTGCTGGGATCTCAGCTGGGCAGTGATACGCCTGAGGTCACAGCGTGTGTCATTAACTCTCTACTTTCTGAAGTGCTGGGGTCTCCGGGCAGTAATACGCCTAAGATCACCCAGTGTCTCAGTACCTCTCTCCCCTCTCTCTTCAGTGCTGGGGTATCTGGGCAGTGATACACCTGAGGTCACACAGTGTGTCATTAGCTCTCCCCTCTCTCTTCAGTACTGGGGTCTCTTGGCTGGTCAGTGATACGCCTGAGGTCACACACTGTGGCATTAGCTCTCTTTCTACTCTGCAGTGCTGGGGTTTCTGAGCTGGTCAGCGATATGTCTGAGATCACCTAGTGTGTCATTACCGCTCTCTCCTCTCTCTGCAGCGCAGAGGTGTCTAGGCTGGACAGTGATACACATGAGGTCACACAACACAGTGGCCCTCATTACGACCCTGGCGGTTGGCAGAGAAGTGGCGGTCTTACTGCCAACAGGCTGGCGGTAAAAAAATTGGAATTATGACCATGGCGGTTACCGCCATGGTCATCTGCCACTTCTTCGATCCGACCACCAGGGCGGAAACGACCGCTGGGCTGGAGACTTGGGTCTCCAGCCTGGCGGCCGTCACAAGACCGCCGGCGGTATCACGACCCGGCTGACCGCCATGGATTTCATGGGGTTGGGAACTGCCATGTAATCCATGGCGGTAAGCACTATCAGTGCCAGGGAATTCCTTCCCTGGCACTGATAGGGGTCTCCAACACCCCCCACCCCCACCGCCGAGTCCCCCCCTACACCCCCCCAAAGGTGGCAGGACCCCCCTCCCCACCACCAACATTCATTCACGCACCCCAACACGCACACACCCCCAACATTCATTCACGCACCCCAACACGCACACACCCCCAACATTCATTCACGGACCCCAACACGCACGCACCCCCAACATTCATTCACGCACCCCAACACGCACACACACCCAACATTCATTCACGCACCCCAACACGCACACACCCCCAACATTCAATCACGCACCCCAACACGCACACACCCCCAACATTCAATCACGCACCCCAACACACACACACCCCCAACATTACAACACCCCTCCACCCTACACGCATACAGACACACCCGATGCACATACCCGCACACATGCCAACATACATACCAACATACACACACACAGTCATACACGCACACATACTCACAGACATACAAACAGGCAGACACGCGCACACATTCAGCCACACAACACCCCCACATTCATAAACGTACTCACACACCCCATCAACACACTCACATGCACACTCCCATGCACGCACACAACATACAACACCCCCCACCCCCCTCCCCTAACGGACAATCAACTTACCTTGTCCGTTGGTCCTCCGGGAGGGGACGGGATCCATGGGGGCAGCTCTGCCACCAGCACACCATCACCAGAACACCGCCACACTGAATCATGGGACGTGATTCTGTGGGCGGTGTTCTGTTGATGTGGCTGTGGAGGTTGAGCAGCCTCCACTTTCCCGCTGACCGCCAGTATGGCTGCTGGCGGCTTTCCGTACGGAAAAGGACGGAGGGCTGCCAGCGGTCATAATATGCGGCGCGGAAGACCGCCACCACTGGCGGTCTTCAGCACGACGGTACCTCGGCGCTCTTGCGAAAAGATCGCTGAGGTCGTAATGAGGGCCAGTGTGTCATTAACTCTCTGTCTGAAGTGCTGGGGTCTCTGGGCTGGGCAGTGATATGCCTGAGGTCACAAAGTGTGTCATTAACTCTCTCCTGTCTGCAATGCTGGGGTCTCTGGGCAGTGATACACCTGAGGTCACACAGTGTGTCATTAACTCTCTCCCCTCTCTCTGCTGTGTTGGGGTCTCTGGGCATTGATACGTCTGAGGTCACACAGTGCGTCATTAACTCTCTCTCATCTCTCTGCAGTGCAGGGGTCTCCGGGCTGGGCAGTGATACGCCTGAGATCACACAGTGTGTCATTGCCTCTGTCTCCTCTCTCTGAAGTGCTGGGGTCTCTGGGCAGTGATACGCCTGAGGTCACACAGTGTGCCATTATCTCTCTCTCCTCTTTCTGCAGTGCTACATGTAGGAAAGTACCATCTTGCCTGGCATGTTACCCCCATTTTCACTGTATGTATGTTTGTTTTAGCACTTGTGTCACTGGTATCCTGCTAGGCAGGACCACAGTGCTCATAGTATGTGCCCTGTATGTGTTCCCTGTGTGGTGCCTAACTGTATCACTGAGGCTCTGCTAACCAGAACCTCAGTGTTTATGCTCTCTCTGCTTTCTAAATTTGTCACTGCAGCCTAGTGACTAAATTTACAAATTCTCATTGGCACACTGGTACACCCATATAATTTCCTTGTGTATGGTACTTAGGTACCCAGGGTATTGGGGATCCAGGAGATCCCTATGGGCTGCAGCATTTCTTTTGCCACCCATAGGGAGCTCAGACAATTCTTACACAGGCCTGCCACTGCAGCCTGAGTGAAATAACGTCCTCGTTATTTCACAGCCATTTTTCACTGCACATAAGTAACTTATACGTCACCTATTTGTCTAACCCTCACTTGGTGAAGGTTGGATGCCAAGTTACTTAGTGTGTGGGCACCCTGGCACTAGGGTGCCCCCACATCGTCCAGAGCAAATTCCCCGGACTTTGTGAGTGCGGGGACACCATTACACGCGTGCACTACACATAGGTCACTACCTATGTGTAGCGTCACAATGGTAACTCCGAACATGGCCATGTAACATGTCTAAGATCATGGAATTGTCACCCCAATACCATTCTGGTATTGGGGGGACAATTCCATGATCCCCCGGGTCTCTACCACAGAACCCGGGTACTGCCAAACTGTGTTTCCAGGGTGTGCACTGCAGTTGCTGCTGCTGCCAACCCCTCAGACAGGTTTCTGCCCCCCTGGGGTCTGGGCAGCCCAGGCCCAGGAAGGCAGAACAAAGGATTTCCTCTGAGAGACGGTGTGACACCCTCTCCCTTTGGAAATAGGTGTGATGGGCTGGGGAGGAGTAGCCTCCCCCAGCCTCTGGAAATGCTTTGATGGGCACAGATGGTGCCCATCTCTGCATAAGCCAGTCTACACCGGTTCAGGGATCCCCCAGCCCTGCTCTGGCGTGAAACTGGACAAAGGAAAGGGGTGTGACCACTCCCCTGACCAGTACCTCTCAGGGAAGGTGCCCAGAGCTCCTCCAGTGTGTCCCAGACCTCTGCCATCTTGGATTCAGAGGTGTTGGGGGCACACTGGACTGCTCTGAGTGGCCAGTGCCAGCAGGTGACGTCAGAGACCCCCTCTGATAGACTCTTACCTTTCTTGGTAGCCAATCCTCCTTCCTTGGTAGCCAGACCTCCTTTTCTGGCTATTTAGGGTCTCTCCTCTGGGGAATTCTTCAGATAACGAATGCAAGAGCTCACCAGAGTTCCTCTGCACTTCCCTCTTCGACTTCTGCCAAGGATCGACTGCTGACTGCTCCAGGACGCCTGTAAAACCACAACAAAGTAGCAAGACGACTACCAGCAACATTGTAGCGCCTAATCCTGCCGGCTTTCTTGACTGTTTCCTGGTGGTCCATGCTCTGGGGGTCACCTGCCTTCACCCTGCACTGGAAGCTCAGAAGAAATCTCCCGTGGGTCGATGGAATCTTCCCCCTGCTAACGTAGGCACCAAAAGACTGCATCACTGGTCCTCTGGGTCCCCTCTCATCCTGATGAGCGTGGTCCCTGGAACACAGGAACTCCATCCAAGTGACTCACACAGTCCAGTGATCCTTCAGTCCAAGTTTGGTGGACGTAAGTCCTTGCCTCCCCACGCTAGACTGCAAACCTGTGTACTGGGTACTCACTGAGATCCTTTTGGCATATTGTCATAAAAATAAAGTACCTTTATTTTTAGTAACTCTGAGTATTGTGTTTTCCTATGATATTGTGCTATATGATATAAGTCGTACAGTAGGAGTTTTGCATGTCTCCTAGTTCAGCCTAAGCTGCTCTGCTATAGCTACCTCTATCAGCCTGAGCTGCTAGAAACACCTCTTTTCTACTAATAAGGGATAACTAGACCTGGCACAAGGTGTAAGTACCACTTGGTACCCACTGTAAGCCAGGCCAGCCTCCTACATTAGTGGCGCAGCAGTGGGATAAGTACTTGTAACTGCTTTACCACTTTGTCATTTTGAACTTTTCATAAAAGAATCATATACAAAACAGTTCAGTGTATGTACACTTAACCCAAAAAGTTTACTTTTCTATCCTAAAACTTTTTACAAAGTTCTGAAAAGTTTCTTAAAACTTCTAAAAGTTTTCTAAAAGTTAAAAAAAGTTTTTTTCTGTGCTTTCAAAAGTTCTAAAAACGTTTTCTCTTTTCTCACTGTCCTTAAACCTATTCTATCATGTCTGTTGTAGATTCCAAACTGTTAATGCAACATATGAGAGTTTGAACTATAAAAGTTTGAGCGGTATCTGCCTGGATAGAGGTTTAAGTATAGGAAAGAACCCTACAAAAGAGTTTATCTTTAATATGCTTGTTGTGGATGACCAGAACCAGTCTGGCCCATCAAATGAGAGATTAGAAAAAGGAGAAGCTTCCCAGTCTGATTCAGAGGAGTTCCCTGGAGAAGCTGGGGAGGGTTCTGAGAAGGGTCTGACCCCTGGCAGGGCACCTAGTGATGCTGGTAGTGAGAAAGGTTCCCATCACAGTAGGGCATCCTTTTTCCCTAGAGGCCAGGTTACCAGGGTCCAGACAGTTAGGGACAGGTCCCCCTCTGTAACTTCCCAAATTTCCTCTGTGTCAAAGCATTCCCAACCCACCCACCCTGAAGATAACTTGTTAGAAAGGGAACTCAAAATGTTGAGGGTTGAAGAGACCAGACTGAAGCTTAAACAGCAGCAGCTGGCCTTAGATAGGGAATCCCTAGACATAGAGAAGGAAAGACAGAGGTTGGGGTTAGTTCCCCATGGTGGCAGCAGCAGTATTCCTGATAGCAATCCTGTTAGAGAGCAAGATTCCAGGAATCTGCACAAGATTGTTCCCCCTTACAAAGAGGGGGATGACATTAATAAGTGGCTTGCTGCACTTGAGAAGGCATGTATGGCACAGTTGGTCCCTCAAAGGCAGTGGGCTGCTATTTTGTGGCGATCTTTCAATGGAAAAGGTAGGGATAGGCTCCTTACTGTCAGAGAAAGTGAAGCCAATAACTACACAGTTTTGAAAGATGCACTCTTGGATGGATTTGGCTTAACCACTGAACAATACAGGATTGAGTTCAGAGCCACCAGAAAAGAGTCTTCTCAAGACTGGGCAGATTTTGTGGACTGTTCAGTGAAGGCCTTGGAAGGGTGGTTGCATGGCAGTAAAGTTTCTGACTATGAAAGCCTGTATAATCTTATTCTGAGAGAGCATATTCTTAACAATTGTGTGTCTGACTTGTTGCACCATTACTTAGTGGACTCTGATCTGACCTCTCCCCAAGAATTGGGAAAGAAGGCAGACAAATGGGTCAGAACAAGGGTGAACAGAAAAGTTCATACAGGGGGTGACAAGGATGGCAAGAAGAAGGATGGCAAGTCTTCTGAGAAGGGTGGGGACAAAAGTAAACATTCTGAGTCTTCATCAGGCCCACAAAAATCCTCTGGGGGTGGTGGGTCCAAATCCTCTTCTAATAATCAACCTAAAAAGCCTTGGTGTTATTTGTGTAAAGTCAAAGGCCATTGGGCAACTGATTCCAGCTGCCCAAAGAAAAACACCAAACCTCCCACCACCACAACCCCTACTGCAAATTCTAGTGCCCCTAGTAATAGCAGTGGTGGTGGGAAATCTACTACTAATAGCCAATCCAAGGGTGTAGCTGGGCTCACTATTGGCGATGTAGTTGGGGTTGGTGTTGTTAGGGGGACCACAGAGGCTGTTTTAGTCTCTGATGGTGGCATTGATTTTGCCACCTTGGTTGCTTGTCCCCTTAATATGGATAAGTACAAGCAACTTCCCCTAATAAATGGTGTTGAGGTTCAGGCCTACAGGGACACAGGAGCCAGTGTAACTATGGTAATACACAAACTGGTCCACCCTGAACAACACCTACTTCGTCAGCAGTACCAAGTGACAGACGCTCATAACAACACTCTTAGCCACCCCATGGCTGTTGTGAATCTCAACTGGGGGGGGGGGGTTTACTGGTCCAAAGAAAGTTGTGGTAGCCACAGATTTACCTGTAGACTGTCTACTAGGGAATGATTTGGAGACATCAGCTTGGGCAGAAGTGGAGTTGGAGGCCCATGCAGAAAATGCTGGGCATTCCTGGGCATATTTTTGCTTTAACAAGGGCTCAGGCCAAAAAGCAAAAAGGACAGTGTGACTTGGATCCTGGAACAATGGACCAAGTGCTCCCTAAAGCTAGGGGTAGAAAGGGTAAATCCCTACCCATTATCCCTCCCTCTACAGATCATTCCCCTTCTGAGGAAGAGGAATTTCCTCCCTGTGCAGAACCTACACCAGATGAGCTGGCAGCAGACACTGCTGAGCTTTTAGGTGGAGGGGGGCCTGCCAGAGAAGAGCTGAGTGTGGCACAGATAACCTGTCCCACATTAAAGCGTCTCAGACAGCAAGCTGTCAAGCAGCCAAATGGGGATGTCAGTGACAATCATAGAGTATACTGGGAAGACAACCTCTTGTACACAGAGTCAAGGGACCCAAAACCCGGAGCAGCCAGGAGATTGGTCATTCCCCTGCAGTACAGAGAGTTTCTTCTCACTCTAGCACATTACATTCCTTTGGCTGGGCATTTGGGCCAGACAAAAACTTGGGAAAGACTTGTGCCCTTGTTTCACTGGCCTCATATGTCAGAGGACACCAAAGATTTTTGCAAGTCTTGTGTGACCTGCCAAGCCAGTGGCAAGACTGGTGGCACTTCAGAGGCCCCTCTAATTCCACTTCCAGTGGTTGGGGTGCCCTTTGAAAGGGTAGGGGTTGACATAGTTGGCCCCCTTGACCCTCCTACTGCTTCAGGCAATAGATTTATCTTGGTGGTAGTGGACCATGCCACAAGATATCCTGAAGCCATACCTTTAAGGACCACTACAGCTCCTGAAGTGGCAAAAGCCCTCCTAGGAATCTTTTCCAGGGTGGGTTTTCCTAAAGAGGTGGTATCAGACAGAGGTAGCAACTTCATGTCTGCATACTTGAAAGCAATGTGGAAGGAGTGTGGTGTTACCTACAAGTTCACCACCCCTTACCATCCACAGACAAATGGACTGGTTGAGAGGTTTAATAAAACTCTCAAAGGAATGATAATGGGACTCCCTGAAAAACTCAGGAGGAGATGGGATGTCCTGTTACCTTGCCTCCTTTTTGCTTACAGGGAGGTACCCCAAAAAGGAGTGGGCTTCAGCCCCTTTGACCTCCTCTTTGGGGACCCTGTAAGAGGTCCACTCACTCTTGTGAAGGAGGGTTGGAAACAACCATTAAAAGCTTCTAAACAGGACATAGTGGATTATGTACTTGGCCTAAGATCCAGAATGGCTGAGTACATGAAAAAGGCCAGTAAAAACCTTCAGGCCAGCCAGGAGCTGCAAAAGCAATGGCATGACCAGAAGGCTGTTCTGATCCAGAACCAACCAGGACAGAAGGTGTGGGTATTGGAGCCTGTGGCCCCAAGAGCACTCCAAGATAAATGGAGTGGACCCCATCTAATTGTTGAGAAGAAGGGTGAGGTTACCTATTTGGTAGACCTGGGCACTGCCAGGAGTCCCCTTAGGGGGATTCATGTCAACCGCCTGAAACCCTACTATGACAGGGCTGATCTCACCCTGCTCATGGCAACAGATGAGGGACAGGAAGAAGAGAGTGACCCTCTCCCTGATCTATTCTCCGCCACGGATGCAGATGCCTTAGTGGAGGGAGTAGTTTTAGCAGATTGTCTGACTGCAGAACAGAAAGACAACTGAATCAATCTCCTAAGCCAATTTTCAGACCTCTTTTCACTTGTCCTAGGTACAACATCCTGGTGTGACATATAATTGACACTGGAGACAGCCTACCTGTCAAACGTAAAATTTATAGGCAGCCTGACCATGTCAGAGACTGCATAAAACAAGAGGTGCAGAAAATGATGGATTTAGGGGTGATTGAACCTTCTGAAAGTCCCTGGGCTAGCCCAGCGGTACTTGTACCAAAACCTCACACCAAAGATGGAAAGAGAGAGATGAGGTTTTGTGTAGATTACAGAGGGCTCAATCAGGTAACCAAAATTGATGCTCACCCTATGCCCAGGGCAGATGAGCTCATTGACACACTGGCTTCTGCCAAGTATCTTAGCACTTTTGATCTGACTGCAGGGTATTGGCAGATCAGATTGGCAGAAGATGCTAAACCAAAGACTGCATTTTCTACTATAGGAGGGCACTACCAATTCACGGTAATGCCCTTTGGTATGAAAAATGCACCTGCCACTTTACAGAGGTTGGTGAACACAGTCCTGCAAGAGTTGGAGGCTTTCAGTGCAGCATATCTTGATGATATTGCTGTCTTTAGCTCAACCTGTGATGATCACCTGGTCCACCTTTGGAAAGTTTTGGAGGCCCTGCAAAAGGCAGGCCTCACTATCAAGGCCTCAAAGTGCCAGATAGGGCAGGGAAAAGGGGTTTATCTGGGCCACCTGGTAGGTGGAGAACAGATTGCACCACTACAAGGGCAAATCCGGACAATCATGGATTGGGTTCCCCCTACAACTCAGACCCAGGTGAGAGTCTTTTTAGGCCTCACAGGGTATTGCAGGAGATTCATCAAGAATTATGGCTCCATAGCAGCCCCTCTTAATGATCTCACAAGCAAGAAAATGCCTAAGAAGGTGTTATGGACAGCTAGCTGTCAGAAAGCTTTTGAGGAGCTCAAACAGGCCATGTGCTCTGCACCTGTCCTAAAAAGCCCCTGTTACTCCAAGAAATTAATTGTTCAAACTGATGCATCTGAATTAGGGGTAGGGGCAATCTTATCACAACTGAATTCTGAGGGCCAGGATCAACCAGTTGCTTTTATCAGCAGAAGGTTGACCCCTAGAGAAAAGCGTTGGTCTGCCATAGAGAGGGAGGCCTTTGCTCTGGTCTGGGCACTGAAAAAGTTGAGGTCATACCTGTTTGGCACTCACTTTATTGTTCAGACAGACCACAAACCTCTACTGTGGCTAAAACAAATGAAAGGTGAAAACCCTAAATTGTTGAGGTGGTCCATATCTCTACAGGGAATGGACTATACAGTGGAACATAGACCTGGGAGTGCCCACTCCAATGCAGATGGACTCTCCAGATATTTCCACTTAGACAATGAAGACTCATCAGGTCATGGCTAGTCTTATTGTCCTTCCTTTGTGGGGGGGGGGTTGTGTAGGAAAGTACCATCTTGCCTGGCATGTTACCCCCATTTTCACTGTATGTATGTTTGTTTTAGCACTTGTGTCTCTGGGATCCTGCTAGGCAGGTCCCCAGTGCTCATAGTATGTGCCCTGTATGTGTTCCTTGTGTGGTGCCTAACTGTATCACTAAGGCTCTGCTAACCAGAACCTCAGTGTTTATGGTCTCTCTGATTTCTAAATTTGTCACTGAAGGCTAGAGACGAAATTTATAAATTCTCACTGGCACACTGGTACACCCATATAATTCCCTTGTGTATGGTACTTAGGTACCCAGGGTATTGGGGTTCCAGGAGATCCCTATGGGCGGCAGCATTTCTTTTGCCACCCATAGGGAGCTCAGACAATTCTTACACAGGCCTGCCACTGCAGCCTGAGTGAAATAACGTCCACGTTATTTCACAGCCATTTTTCAATGCACATAAGTAACTTATAAGTCACCTATATGTCTAACCCTCACTTGGTGAAGGTCGGGTGCCAAGTTACTTAGTGCCCACATCGTCTAGGACAAATTCCCCGGACTTTGTGGGTGCGGGGACACCATTACACGCGTGCACTACACATAGGTCACTACCTATGTGTAGCGTCACAATGGTAACTCCGAACATGGCCATGTAACATGTCTAAGATCATGGAATTGTCACCCCAATACCATTCTGGTATTGGGGAGACAATTCCATGATCCCCTTGGTCTCTAGCACTGAACCCGGGTACTGCCAAACTGCCTTTCCAGGGTGTGCACTGCAGCTGCTGCTGCTGCCAACCCCTCAGACAGGTTTCTGCCCCCCTGGGGTCTGAGCAGCCCAGGCCCAGGAAGGCAGAACAAAGGATTTCCTCTGAGAGAGGGTGTGACACCCTCTCCCTTTGGAAATAGGTGTGATGGGCTGTGGAGGAGTAGCCCCCCCCAGCCTCTGGAAATGCTTTGATGGGCACAGATAGTGCCCATCTCGGCATTAGCCAGTCTACACCGGTTCAGGGATCCCCCAGCCCTGCTCTGGTGCGAAACTGGACAAAGGAAAGGGGAGTGACCACTCCCCTGACCAGTACCTCCCAGGGGATGTGCCCAGAGCTCCTCCAGTGTGTCCCAGACCTCTGCCATCTTGGATTCAGAGGTGTTGGGGGCACACTGGACTGCTCTGAGTGGCCAGTGCAATCAGGTGACGTCAGAGACCCCCTCTCATAGGCTCTTACCTTTCTTGGAAGCCAATCCTCCTTTCTTGGTAGCCAAACCTCCTTTTCTGGCTATTTAGGGTCTCTCCTCTGGGGAATTCTTCAGATAACGAATGCAAGAGCTCACCAGAGTTCCTCTGCACTTCCCTCTTCGACTTCTGCCAAGGATCGACTGCTGACTGCTCCAGGACGCCTGCAAAACCACAACAAAGTAGCAAGACGACTACCAGCAACATTGTAGCACCTAATCCTGCCGGCTTTCTTGACTGTTTCCTGGTGGTCCATGCTCTGGGGGTCACCTGCCTTCACCCTGCACTGGAAGCTCAGAAGAAATCTCCCGTGGGTCGATGGAATCTTCCCCCTGCTAACGTAGGCACCAAAAGACTGCATCACCGGTCCTCTGGGTCCCCTCTCATCCTGATGAGCGTGGTCCCTGGAACACAGGAACTCCATCCAAGTGACTCACACAGTCCAGTGATCCTTCAGTCCAAGTTTGGTGGACGTAAGTCCTTGCCTCCCCACGCTAGACTGCAAACCTGTGTACTGCGTGATTTGCAGCTGCTCCGGCTCCTGTGCACTCTTCCAGGATTTCCTTCGTGCACAGCTTAGCCTGGGTCCCCAGCACCCCATCCTGCAGTGCTCAACCCGCTGAGTTGGCCTCCGACGTCGTGGGACCCTCCTTTGTGACTCTGAGCCTGCTCCGGTTCACAAATCTTCTAAGTGCCTGCTCCAGTACTTCTGCGTGTGCTGCCTGCTTCTGTGGGGCTCTCTGAGTAGCAGAGTACTGTAGGAGGCTGGACTGGCTTGTAGTGAGTACCTAGGGGTACTTGCACCTTGCACCAGGCCCAGTTATCCCTTATTAGTGTATAGGGTGTCTAGCAGCATAGGCTGATAGATAATGGTAGCTTAGCAGAGCAGCTTAGGCTGAACTAGGAGACAAGTGAAGCTCCTACAGTACCACTTAGTGTCATATGCACAATATCATAAGAAAACACAATACACAGTTATACTAAAAATAAAGGTACTTTATTTTTATGACAATATGCCAAAGTATCTCAGAGTGTACCCTCAGTGAGAGGATAGGAAATATACACAAGATATATATACACAATAGCAAAAATATGCAGTATAGTCTTAGAAAACAGTGCAAACAATGTATAGTTACAATAGGATGCAATGGGGACACATAGGGATAGGGGCAACACAAACCATATACTCCAAAAGTGGAATGCGAACCACGAATGGACCCCAAACCTATGTGACCTTGTAGAGGGTCGCTGGGACTATTAGAAAATAGTGAGGGTTAGAAAAATAGCCCACTCCAAGACCCTGAAAAGTGAGTGCAAAGTGCACTAAAGTTCCCCAAAGGACATAGAGGTCGTGATAGGGGAATTCTGCAGGAAAGACACAAACCAACAATGCAACAACGATGGATTTCCAGTCGAGGGTACCTGTGGAACAAGGGGACCAAGTCCAAAAGTAACAAGCAAGTCGGAGATGGGCAGATGCCCAGGAAATGCCAGCTGTGGGTGCAAAGAAGCTTCTACTGGACAGAAGAAGCTGAGGTTTCTGCAGGGCTAGACAGACTAGACAAGGGCTAGAGACTTCCCCTTTGGAGGACGGATCCCTCACGCCGTGGAGAGTCGTGCAGAAGTGTTTTCCCGCCGAAAGAACGGCAACAAGCCTTGCTAGCTGCAAATCGTGCGGTTAGCGTTTTTGGATGCTGCTGTGGCCCAGGAAGGACCAGGATGTCGCAAATTGCGCCAGGAGGTAGAGGGGACGTCGAGCAAGACAAGGAGCCCTCTTAGCAGCAGGTAGCACCCGGAGAAGTGCCAGAAACAGGCACTATGAGGATGCGTGAAACGGTGCTCAACCGAAGTTACACAAAGGAGTCCCACGTCGCCGGAGACCAACTTAGAAAGTCGTGCAATGCAGGTTAGAGTGCCGTGGACCCAGGCTTGGCTGTGCACGAAGGATTTCCGCCGGAAGTGCACAGGGGCCGGAGTAGCTGCAAAAGTCGCGGTTCCCAGCAATGCAGTCTGGCGTGGGGAGGCAAGGACTTACCTCCACCAAACTTGGACTGAAGAGTCACTGGACTGTGGGAGTCACTTGGACAGAGTTGCTGGACTCGAGGGACCTCGCTCGTCGTGCTGAGAGGAGACCCAAGGGACCGGTAATGTAGCTTTTTGGTGCCTGCGGTTGCAGGGGGAAGATTCCGTCGACCCACGGGAGATTTCTTCGGAGCTTCTAGTGCAGAGAGGAGGCAGACTACCCCCACAGCATGCACCACCAGGAAAACAGTCGAGCAGGCGGCAGGATCAGCGTTACAGAGTTGCAGTAGTCGTCTTTGCTACTATGTTGCAGTTTTGCAGGCTTCCAGCGCGGTCAGCAGTCGATTCCTTGGCAGAAGGTGAAGCGAGAGATGCAGAGGAACTTGGATGAGCTCTTGCATTCGTTATCTAAGGAATCCCAAGAGACAGAGACCCTAAATAGCCAGAAAAGAGGGTTTGGCTACCTAGGAGAGAGGATAGGCTAGCAACACCTGAAGGAGCCTATCACAAGGAGTCTCTGACGTCACCTGGTGGCACTGGCCACTCAGAGCAGTCCAGTGTGCCAGCAGCACCTCTGTTTCCAAGATGGCAGAGGTCTGGAGCACACTGGAGGAGCTCTGGGCACCTCCCAGGGGAGGTACAGGTCAGGGGAGTGGTCACTCCCCTTTCCTTTGTCCAGTTTCGCGCCAGAGCAGGGCTAAGGGGTCCCTGAACCGGTGTAGACTGGCTTATGCAGAAATGGGCACCAAATGTGCCCATGAAAGCATTTCCAGAGGCTGGGGGAGGCTACTCCTCCCCTGCCTTCACACCATTTTCCAAAGGGAGAGGGTGTAACACCCTCTCTCAGAGGAAGTCCTTTGTTCTGCCATCCTGGGCCAGGCGTGGCTGGACCCCAGGAGGGCAGATGCCTGTCTGAGGGGTTGGCAGCAGCAGCAGCTGCAGTGAAACCCCGGGAAAGGCAGTTGGCAGTACCAGGGTCTGTGCTACAGACCACTGGGATCATGGGATTTTGCCAACTATGCCAGGATGGTATAGAGGGGGCAATTCCATGATCATAGACATATTACATGGCCATATTCAGAGTTACCATTGTGAAGCTACATATAGGTAGTGACCTATATGTAGTGCACGCGTGTAATGGTGTCCCCGCACTCACAAAGTCCGGGGAATTGGCTCTGAACAATGTGGGGGCACCTTGGCTAGTGCCAGGGTGCCCGCACACTAAGTAACTTAGCACCCAACCTTTACCAGGTAAAGGTTAGACATATAGATGACTTATAAGTTACTTAAGTGCAGTGTAAAATGGCTGTGAAATAACGTGGACGTTATTTCACTCAGGCTGCAGTGGCAGGCCTGTGTAAGAATTGTCAGAGCTCCCTATGGGTGGCAAAAGAAATGCTGCAGCCCATAGGGATCTCCTGGAACCCCAATACCCTGGGTACCTACCATATACTAGGGAATTATAAGGGTGTTCCAGTAAGCCAATGTAAATTGGTAAAATTGGTCACTAGCCTGTTAGTGACAATCTGAAAGAAATGAGAGAGCATAACCACTGAGGTTCTGATTAGCAGAGCCTCAGTGAGACAGTTAGTCACTACACAGGTAACACATTCAGGCACACTTATGAGCACTGGGGCCCTGGGTGACAGGGTCCCAGTGACACATACAACTAAAACAACATATATACAGTGAAAAATGGGGGTAACATGCCAGGCAAGATGGTACTTTCCTACAAGTACCCCCTCTGTCTCCTCCTCCAAGTGGCGACATCCTGGTCCTTCCTGGTCCTAAGCAGCACCCAAAAACCTCTATTGTGACCCTTGCAGCTAGCAAGGCTTGTTTGCGGTATTTCTGCATCGCAACACTGCTGCAATCTTCATCACGACGTGGGACATCTTCCATCCAAAGGAGAAGTTCCTAGTCCTCTTCGTTGTTGCAGAATTCCAAGCTTCTTCCATCCGGAGGCAGCTTCCTTGCACCTTCATCCGGGGTTTTCTGGGCTCCGGCCCCACCTGGACACTATTGTTACTCTTGGACTAGGTCCCCTTGCCTTGAAGGTCCTCAGGTCCAGGAATCCGTCTTCAGTGCTTTGCTGGTATTTGTGGTTCTTGCAGAATCCCCCTATCACAACTATTGTGTCCTATTGGGGTAGTAGGTGTACTTTACTCCTACTTTTCAGGGTCTTGGGGTGGGATATCTTGGACACCCTGACTGTTTTCTTACAGTCCCAGCGACCCTCTACAAGCTCCCATAGGTCTGGGGTCCATTCATGATTCGCATTCCACTTTTGGAGTATATTGTTTGTGTTGCCCCTAGACCTATGTTCACCTATTGCATCCTATTGTAATCCTACACTGTTTACATTACATTTCTTACTATTACTTACCTGTTTTGGGGTTGTGTACATATGACTTGTGTGTATTACTTGCCTTCTAACTGAGGGTACTCACTGAGATCCTTTTGGCATATTGTCATAAAAATAAAGTACCTTTATTTTTAGTAACTCGGAGTATTGTGTTTTCCTATGATATTGTGCTATATGATATAAGTGGTATAGTAGGAGCTTTGCATGTCTCCTAGTTCAGCCTAAGCTTCTCTTCTATAGCTACCTCTATCAGCCTGAGCTGCTAGAAACACCTCTATTCTACTAATAAGGGATAACTGGACCTGGCACAAGGTGTAAGTACAACTTGGTACCCATTGTAAGCCAGGCCAGCCTCCTACATTGGTGGTGCAGCGGTGGGATAAGTACTTGTAACTGCTTTACCACTTTGTCATTTTGAACTTTTCATAAAAGAATCATATACAAAACAGTTCAGTGTATGTACACTTAACCCAAAAAGTTTACTTTTCTATCCTAAAACTTTTTACAAAGTTCTGAAAAGTTTCTTAAAACTTCTAAAAGTTTTCTAAAAGTTAGAAAAAGTTTTTTTCTGTGCTTTCAAAAGTTCTAAAAACGTTTTCTCTTTTCTCACTGTCCTTAAACCTATACTACCATGTCTGTTGTAGATTCCAAACTGTTAATGCAACATATGAGAGTTTGAACTATAAAAGTTTGAGCGGTATCTGCCTGGATAGAGGTTTAAGTATAGGAAAGAACCCTACAAAAGAGTTTCTCTTTAATATGCTTGTTGTGGATGACCAGAACCAGTCTGGCCCATCAAATGAGAGATTAGAAAAAGGAGAAGCTTCCCAGTCTGATTCAGAGAAGTTCCCTGGAGAAGCTGGGGAGGGTTCTGAGAAGGGTCTGACCCCTGGCCGGGCACCTAGTGATGCTGGTAGTGAGAAAGGTTCCCATCACAGTAGGGCATCCTTTTTCCCTAGAGGCCAGGTTACCAGGGTCCAGACAGTTAGGGACAGGTCCCCCTCTGTAACTTCCCAAATTTCCTCTGTGTCAAAGCATTCCCAACCCACCCACCCTGAAGATAACTTGTTAGAAAGGGAACTCAAAATGTTGAGGGTTGAAGAGACCAGACTGAAGCTTAAACAGCAGCAGCTGGCCTTAGATAGGAAATCCCTAGACATAGAGAAGGAAAGACAGAGGTTGGGGTAAGTTCCCCATGGTGGCAGCAGCAGTATTTTTGATAGCAATCCTGTTAGAGAGCAAGATTCCAGGAATGTGCACAAGATAGTCCCCCCTTACAAAGAGGGGGATGACATTAATAAGTGGTTTGCTGCACTTGAGAGGGCCTGTATGGCACAGTTGGTCCCTCAAAGGCAGTGGGCTGCTATTTTGTGGCTATCTTTCAATGGAAAAGGTAGGGATAGGCTCATTTCTGTCAGAGAAAGTTAAGCCAATAACTACACAGTTTTGAAAGATGCACTCTTAGATGGATTTGGCTTAACCACTGAACAATACAGGATTAAGTTCAGAGACACCAGAAAAGAGACTTCTCAAGACTGGACCGATTTTGTGGACTGTTCAATGAAGGCCTTGGAAGGGTGGTTGCATGGCAGTAAAGATTCTGACTATGAAAGCCTGTATAATCTTATTCTGAGAGAGCATATTCTTAACAATTGTGTGTCTGACTTGTTGCACCAATACCTAGTGGACTCTGATCTGACCTCTCCCCAAGAATTGGGAAGGAAGGCAGACAAATGGGTCAGAACACGGGTGAACAGAAAAGTTCATACAGGGGGTGACAAGGATGGCAAGAAGAAGGATGGTAAGTCTTCTGAGAAGGGTGGGGACAAAAGTAAACATTCTGAGTCTTCATAAGGCCCACAAAAATCCTCTGGGGGTGGTGGGTCCAAATCCTCTTCTAATAATCAACCTAAAAAGCCTTGGTGTTATTTGTATAAAGTCAAAGGCCATTGGGCAACTGATTCCAGCTGCCCAAAGAAAAACAGCAAACCTCCCACCACCACAACCCCTACTGCAAATTCTAGTGCCCCTTGTAATAGTGGTGGTGGGAAATCTACTACTAATAGCCAATCCAAGGGTGTAGCTGGGCTCACTATTGGCAATGTAGTTGGGGTTGGTCTTGTTAGGGAGACCACAGAGGCTGTTTTAGTCTCTGATGGTGGCATTGATTTTGCCACCTTGGTTGCTTGTCCCCTTAATATGGATAAGTACAAGCACCTTCCCCTAATAAATGGTGTTGAGGTTCAGGCCTACAGGGACACAGGAGCCAGTGTAACTATGGTAATAGACAAACTGGTCCACCCTGAACAACACCTACTTCCCCAGCAGTACCAAGTGACAGACGCGCATAACAACACTCTTAGCCACCCCATGGCTGTTGTGAATCTCAACTGGGGGGGGGGGGGGAGGGGGGTTACTGGTCCAAAGAAAGTTGTGGTAGCCACAGATGTACCTGTAGACTGTCTACTAGGGAATGATTTGGAGACATCAGCTTACGCAGAAGTGGAGTTGGAGGCCCATGCAGCAATGCTGGGCATTCCTGGGCATATTTTTGCTTTAATCAGGGCTCAGGCCAAAAAGCAAAAAGGACAGGGTGACTTGGATCCTGGAACAATGGGCCAAGTGCTCCCTCAAGCTAGGGGTAGCAAGGGTAAATCCCTACCCACTATCTGTAGGAAAGTACCATCTTGCCTGGCAAGTTACCCCCATATTTCACTGTATATATGTTGTTTTAGTTGTATGTGTCACTGGGACCCTGCCAGCCAGGGCCCCAGTGCTCATAAGTTTGCCCTGTATGTGTTACCTGTGTTATCACTAACTGTCTCACTGAGGCTCTGCTATCCAGAACCTCAGTGGTTATGCTCTCTCATTTCTTTCCAAATTGTCACTAACAGGCTAGTGACCAATTTCACAAATTTACATTGGCATACTGGAACACCCTTATAATTCCCTAGTATATGGTACTGAGGTACCCAGGGTATTGGGGTTCCAGGAGATCCCTATGGGCTGCAGCATTTCTTTTGCCACCCATAGGGAGCTCTGACAATTCTTACACAGGCCTGCCATTGCAGCCTGAGTGAAATAATGCCCACATTATTTCACAGCCATTTTTCACTGCACTTAAGTAACTTATAAGTCACCTATATGTCTACCCTTTACCTGGTAAAGGTTGGGTGCTAGGTTACTTAGTGTGTGGGCACCCTGGCACTAGCTATGGTGCTCCCACATTGTTCAGGGCAAATTCCCCGGACTTTGTGAGTGCAGGGACACCATTACACGCGTGCACTATACATAGGTCACTACCTATGTATAGCTTCACAATGGTAACTCTGAATATGGCCATGTAACATGTCTATGGTCATGGAATTGCCCCCTCTATGCCATCCTGGCATTGTTGGCACAATCCCATGATCCCACGGGTCTCTAGCACAGACCCTGGTAGTGCCAAACTGCCTTTCCCGGGGTTTCACTGCAGCTGCTGCTGCTGCCAACCCCTCAGACAGGTTTCTGCCCTCCTGGGGTCCAGCCAGGCTTGGCCCAGGAAGGCAGAACAAAGGACTTCCTCAGAGAGAGGGTGTTACACCCTCTCCCTTTGGAAAATGGTGTGAAGGCAGGGGAGGAGTAGCCTCCCCCAGCCTCTGGAAATGCTTTCATGGGCCCAGATGGTGCCCATTTCTGCATAAGCCAGTCTACACCGGTTCAGGGATCCCCCAGCCCTGCTCTGGCGCGAAACTGGACAAAGGAAAGGGGAGTGACCACTCCCCTGACCTGCACCTCCCCTGGGAGGTGCCCCGAGCTCCTCCAGTGTGCTCCAGACCTCTGCCATCTTGGAAACAGAGGTGCTGCTGGCACACTGGACTGCTCTGAGTGGCCAGTGCCAGCAGGTGACGTCAGAGACTCCTTCTGATAGGCTCCTTCAGGTGTTGCTAGCCTATCCTCTCTCCTAAGTAGCCAAACCCTCTTTTCTGGCTATTTAGGGTCTCTGCTTTTGGGAATTCCTTAGATAACGAATGCAAGAGCTCATCAGAGTTCCTCTGCGTCTCTCCCTTCACCTTCTGCCAAGGAATCGACTGCTGACCGCGCTGGAAGCCTGCAAAACTGCAACAAAGTAGCAAAGACGACTACTGCGACCTTGTAACGCTGATCCTGCCGCCTTCTCGACTGTTTTCCTTGTGGTGCATGCTGTGGGGGTAGTCTGCCTCCTCTCTGCACTAGAAGCTCCGAAGAAATCTCCCGTGTGTCGACGGAATCTTCCCCCTGCAACCGCAGGCACCAAAGAACTGCATCACCGGTCCTCTGGGTCTCCTCTCAGCACGACGAGCGAGGTCCCTTGAACTCAGCAACTCTGTCCAAGTGACTCCCACAGTCCAGTGACTCTTCAGTCCAAGTTTGGTGGAGGTAAGTCCTTGCCTCCCCACGCCAGACTGCATTGCTCTGAACCGTGTGTTTTGCAGCTACTCCGGCTCCTGTGCACTTTTCCAGGATTTCCTTTGTGCACAGCCAAGCCTGGGTCCACGGCACTCTAACCTGCATTGCACGACCTCCTGAGTTGTCCTCCGGCGGCGTGGGACTCTCTTGTGCAACTTCGGGTGAGCACCATTTCACTCCACTTCGTAGTGCCTGTTCAGGCACTTCACCGGGTGCTGCTTGCTTCTGAGTGGGCTCCTTCTCTTGCTGGACGCCCCCTCTGTCCCCTCACGCAATTGGCGACATCCTAGTCCTTCCTGGGCCACAGCAGCATCCAAAAACCTTAACCGCGAGCTTTGCAGCTAGCAAGGCTTGTTTGCGGTCTTTCTGCAGGAAAACACTTCTGCACAACTCTTCACGACGTGTGACATCCATCCTCCAAAGGGGAAGTTTCTAGCCCTTGTCGTTCTTGCAGAATCCTCAGCTTCTACTGTCCAGTGGCAGCTTCTTTGCACCCACAGCTGGCATTTCCTGGGCATCTGCCCACTCCCGACTTGATCGTGACTTTTGGACTTGGTCCCCTTGTTCCACAGGTACTCTTGTCTGGAAATCCATCGTTGCATTGCAGGTGTTGGTCTTTCCTGCAGAATTCCCCTATCACGACTTCTGTGCTCTTTGGGGAACTTCAGTGCACTTTGCACTCACTTTTCAGGGTCTTGGGGTGGGCTATTTTTCTAACCCTCACTGTTTTCTTACAGTCCCAGCGACCCTCTACAAGGTCACATAGGTTTGGGGTCCATTCGTGGTTCGCATTCCTCTTCTAGAGTATATGGTTTGAGTTGCCCCTATCCCTATGTGCCCCCATTGCATTCTATTGTGACTATACATTGTTTGCACTGTTTTCTATTGCTGTTACTGCATATTTTGGTATTGTGTACATATATCTTGTGTATATTTGCTATCCTCATACTGAGGGTACTCACTGAGATACTTTGGCATATTGTCATAAAAATAAAGTACCTTTATTTTTAGTATATCTGTGTATTGTGTTTTCTTATGATATTGTGCAAGTGACACTAGTGGTACTGTAGGAGCTTCACTCGTCTCCTAGTTCAGCCTAAGCTGCTCTGCTAAGCTACCTTTTCTATCAGCCTAAGCTGCTAGACACCCCTCTACACTAATAAGGGATGCCTGGTGCAAGGTGTAAGTACCCCTTGGTACTCACTACAAGCCAGTCCAGCCTCCTACACTATCCCTCCCTCTACAGATGATTCCCCTTCTGAGGAAGAAGAATTTCCTCCCTGTGCAGAACCTACACCAGAGGAGCTGGCAGCAGACACTGCTGAGCTTTTGTGTGGAGGGGGGCCTGCCAGGGAAGAGCTGAGTGTGGCACAGCAAAGCTGTCCCACATTAGAGCGTCTCAGACAGCAAGCTGTCAAGCAGCAAAATGGGGATGTCAGTGACAGTCATAGAGTATACTGGGAAGACAACCTCTTGTACACAGTCAAGGGACCCAAAACCTGGAGCAGCCAGGAGATTGGTCATTCCCCTGCAGTACAGAGAGTTTCTTCTCACTCTAGCACATGACATTCCTTTGGCTGGGCATTTGGGCCAGACGAAACTTGGGAAAGACTTGTCCCCTTGCTTCACTGGCCTCATATGTCAGAGGACACCAAAGATTTTTGCAAGTCTTGTGTGACCTGCCAAGCCAGTGGCAAGACTGGTGGCACTCCAAAGGCCCCTCTAATTCCACTTCCAGTGGTTGGGGTGCCCTTTGAAAGGGTAGGGGTTGACATAGTTGGCCCCCTTGACCCTCCTACTGCTCCAGGCAACAGATTTATCTTGGTGGTAGTGGACCATGCCACAAGATATCCTGAAGCCATACCATACCTTTAAGGACCACTACAGCTCCTGCAGTGGCAAAAGCCCTCCTGGGAATCTTTTCCAGGGTGGGTTTTCCTAAAGAGGTGGTATCAGACAGAGGTAGCAACTTCATGTCTGCATACTTGAAAGCAATGTGGAAGGAGTGTGGTGTTACCTACAAGTTCACCACCCCTTACCATCCACAGACAAATGGACTAGTTGAGAGGTTTAATAAAACTCTCAAAGGAATGATAATGGGACTCCCTGAAAAACTCAGGAGGAGATGAGATGTCCTGTTACCTTGCCTCCTTTTTGCTTACTGGGAGGTACCCCAAAAGGGAGTGGGCTTCAGCCCCTTTGAACTCCTCTTTGGGGGCCCTGTAAGAGGTCCACTCACTCTTGTGAAGGAGGGTTGGGAACAACTGTAGGAAGTTGGCTCTGAATGCACTATTTCAAAGAAAGGAATAGTATGCACAGAGTCCAAGGGTTCCCCTTAGAGGTAAGATAGTGGCAAAAAGAGATAATACTAACGCTCTATTTTGTGGTAGTGTGGTCGAGCAGTAGGCTTATCAAAGGAGTAGTGTTAAGCATTTGTTGTACATACACAGGCAATAAATGAGGAACACACACTCAGAGACAATCCCAGGCCAATAGGTTTTTGTATAGAAAAATATATTTTCTTAGTTTATTTTAAGAACCACAGGTTCAAGATTTACATGTAATACTTCAAATGAAAGGTATTGCAGGTAGGTACTTTAGGAACTTGGAATTAGCAAAATAGCATATACAGTTTTCACATAAATCACATATAGCTATTTTAAAACTAGACACTGCAATTGTCAACAGTTCCTGGGGGGAGTAGAGTTTGTTAGTTTTTGCAGGTAAGTAAACCACCTACGGGGTTCAAGTTTGGGTCCAAGGTAGCCCACCGTGGGGGGTTCAGAGCAACCCCAAAGTTACCACACCAGCATCTCAGGGCCGGTCAGGTGCAGAGGCCAAAGTGGCGCCCAAAATGCATAGGCCTCAATGGAGAAGGGGGTGCCCCGGTTCCAGTCTGTACCCGCGTCTTCGGAGGGCAGACCAGGGGGGTTTTGTAGGGCACCGGGGGGGGACACAAGTCCACACAGAAAGTACACCCTCAGCGGCACGGGGGCGGCCGGGTGCAGTGTGTAAACAAGCGTCGGGTTTGTAATTGAAATCAATGGGAGACCAAGTGGTCTCTTCAGCGATGCAGGCAGGCAAGGGGGGTGCTCCACGGGCTAGCCACCACCTGGGCAAGGGAGAGGGCCTCCTGGGGGTCACTCCTGCACTGGAGTTCGGATCCTTCAGGTCCTGGGGGCTGCGGGTGCAGTGTCCCTACCAGGCGTTGGGTTCTTGGAAGCAGGCAGTCGCGGTCAGGGGGAGCCTCGGGATTCCCTCTGCAGGCGTCACTGTGGGGGCTCGGGGGGGCAACTCTGGCTACTCACGGTCTCGCAGTCGCCAGGGAGTCCTCCCTGAAGTGATTGTTCTCCACAAGTCGAGCCGGGGGCGTCGGGTGCAGAGTGCCAAGTCTCACGCTTCCGGCGGGAAACACGAGTTGTTTCAAAGTTGCAGTCTTTGGTGAACAGAGCCGCTGTCCTCGGGAGTTCTTGGTCCTTCTAGATGCAGGGCAGTCCTCTGAGGCTTCAGAGGTCGCTGGTCCCTGGGGAGAGCATCGCTGGAGCAGTGTCTTTAGAAGTGGGGAGACAGGCCAGTAGAGCTGGGGCCAAATCAGTTGGTGTCTCCGTCTTCTCTGCAGGGTTTTTCAGCTTAGCAGTCCTCTTCTTCTTAGGTTGCAGGAATCTGAGTTCCTAGGTTCTGGGGAGCCCCTAAATACTAAATTTAGGGGTGTGTTTAGGTCTGGGGGGTTAGTAGCCAATGGCTACTAGCCCTGAGGGTGGGTACACCCTCTTTGTGCCTCTTCCCTGAGGGGAAGGGGGCACATCCCTAATCCTATTGGGGGAATCCTCCATCTGCAAGATGGAGGATTTCTAAAAGTTAGAGTCACCTCAGCTCAGGACACCTTAGGGGCTGTCCTGACTGGCCAGTGACTCCTCCTTGTTTTTCTCATTACCTCCTCCGGCCTTGCTGCTAAAAGTGGGGCCGTGGCCGGAGGGGGCGGGCAACTCCACCAGCTGGAGTGCCCTGGGGTGCTGTAACAAAGAGGGTGAGCCTTTGAGGCTCACCGCCAGGTGTTACAGTTCCTGCAGGGGGAGGTGTGAAGCACCCCCACCCAGTACAGGCTTTGTTACTAGCCACAGAGTGACAAAGGCACTCTCCCCATGTGGCCAGCAACATGTCTCTAGTGTGGCAGGCTGCTAAAACCAGTCAGCCTACACGGGTAGTTGGTTAAAGTTTCAGGGTGCACCTCTAAGGTGCCCTCTGGGGTGTATGTTACAATAAAATGTACACTGGCATCAGTGTGCATTTATTGTGCTGAGAAGTTTGATTCCAAACTTCACAGTTTTCAGTGTAGCCATTATGGTGCTGTGGAGTTCGTGCATGACAGACTCCCAGACCATATACTCTTATGGCTACCCTGCACTTACAATGTCTAATTGTGCCTAAGGTTTTGCTTAGACACTGTAGGGGCATAGTGCTCATGCACTTATGCCCTCACCTATAGTATAGTACACCCTGCCTTAGGGCTGTAAGGCCTGCTATAGGGGTGACTTATCTATACCTGTAGGCAGTGTGAGGTTGGCATGGCACCCTGAGGGGAGTGCCATGTCGACTTAGTCTTTTTATCCCCACTAGCACACACAAGCTTGCAAGCAGTGTGTCTGTGCTGAGTGAGGGGTCACCAGTGTAGAATAAGATATGCTGCAGCCCTTAGAGACCTTCCCTGGCATCAGGGCCCTTGGTACCAGGGGTACCAGTTACACAGGACTTACCTGAATGCCAGGGTGTGCCAATTGTGGAAACAAAAGTACAGGTTAGGGAAAGAACACTGGTGCTGGGGCCTGGTTAGCAGGCCTCAGCACACTTTCAAATCAAAACTTAGCATCAGCAAAGGCAAAAAGTCAGGGGGTAACCATGCCAAGGAGGCATTTCCTTACAACAACCATTAAAAACTCCTAAACAGGACATAGGGCCTCATTATGACCCTGGCGGGCGGCGGAGGCCGCCCGCCAGGATCCCGCCCTCCAAATTACCGCGCCGCGGTCAAAAGACCGCAGCAGGTATTACGAGTTTTCCCCTGGGCTGGCGGGCGGTTCCAGGGAAAACGACCTTCCCACGAGGATGCCGGCTCGTAATCGAGCCGGCGGAGTGGGAAGGTGCGACGGGTGCTACTGCACCCGTCGCGTATTTCACTGTCTGCAAGGCAGACAGTGAAATACATTTTGGGGCCCTCTTACGGGGGCCCCTGCCGTGCCCATGCCATTGGCATGGGCACGGCAGGGGCCCCCAGGGGCCCCGCGACCCCCCCTACCGCCATCCTGTTCATGGCGGCTTTCCCGCCATGAACTGGATGGCGGTAGGGGGGGTCAGAATCCTCATGGCTGCGGAGCGCGCTCCGCAGCCATGGAGGATTCCAATGAGCAGCGGAAAGTCAGCGGGAGACCGCTGACTTTCTGCTTCTGACCGCGGCTGAACCGCCGCGGTCAGAATGCTCATTGGAGCACCGCCAGCCTGTCGGCGGTGCTCCCGTGGTCGGTGGCCCTGGCGGCCACCGGCCGCCAGGGTCAGAATGACCCTCATAGTGGATTATGTACTTGGCCTAAGATCCAGAATGGCTGAGTATATGAAAAAGGCCAGTAAAAAGCATCAGGCCAGCTAGGAGCTGCAAAAGCAATGGCATGACCAGAAGGCTGTTCTGATCCAGTACCAACCAGGACAGAAGGTGTGGATATTGGAGCCTGTCGCCCCAAGAACACTCCAAGACAGATGGAGTGGACCCCATCTAATTGTTGGGAAGAAGGGTGAGGTTACCTATTTGGTAGACATGGGCACTGCCAGGAGTCCCCTTAGGGTGATTCATGTCAACCGCATGAAACCCTACTATGACAGGGCTAATCTCACCCTGCTCATGGCAACAGATGAGGGACAGGAAGAAGAGAGTGACCCTCTCCCTGATTTCTTCTCCACCACTGATGCAGATGCCTTAGTGGAGGGAGTAGTTTTAGCAGATTGTCTGACTGCAGAACAGAAAGACAACTACATCAATCTCCTAAGCCAATTTTCAGACCTCTTTTCACTTGTACCAGGTACAACATCCTGGAGTGAACACACAATTCACACTGGAGACAGCCTACCTGTCAAAAGTAAAATGTATAAGCAGCCTGACCATGTCAGAGACTGCATAAAACAAGAGGTGCAGAAAATGATGGATTTAGGGGTGATTGAACCTTCTGAAAGTCCCTGGGCTAGCCCAGTGGTACTTGTACCAAAACCTCACACCAAAGATGGAAAGAGAGAGATGAGGTTTTGTGTAGATTAAAGAGGGCTCAATCAGGTAACCAAAACTGATGCTCACCCTATACCCAGGGCAGATGAGCTCATTGATACACTGGCTTCTGCCAAGTATCTTAGCACTTTTGATCTGACTGCAGGGTATTGGCAGATCAGATTGGCAGAAGATGCTAAACCAAAGACTGCATTTTCTACTATAGGAGGGCACTACCAATTCAAGGTAATGCCCTTTGGTTTGAAAAATGCACCTGCCACTTTTCAGAGGTTGGTGAACACAGTCCTGCAAGAGTTGGAGGCTTTCAGTGCAGCAGATCTTGATGATATTGCTGTCTTTAGCTCAACCTGTGATGATCACCTGGTCCACCTTTGGAAAGTTTTGGAGGCACTGCAAAAGGCAGGCCTCACTATCAAGGCCTCAAAGTGCCAGATAGGGCAGGGGAAAGTGGTTTATCTGGGCCACCTGGTAGGTGGAGAACAGATTGCATCACTACAAGGGAAAATCCAGACAATCATGGATTGGGTTCCCCCTGCAACTCAGACCCAGGCGAGAGCCTTTTTAGGCCTCACAGGGTATTACAGGAGATTCATCAAGAATTATGGCTCCATAGCAGCCCCTCTTAATGATCTCACAAGCAAGACAATGCCTAAGAATGTGTTATGGACAGCTAGGTGTCAGAAAGCTTTTGAGGAGCTCAAACAGGCCATGTGCTCTGCACCTGTCCTAAAAAGCCCATGTTACTCCAAGAAATTCATTGTTCAAACTGATGCATCTGAATTAGGGGTAGGGGCAGTCTTATCACAACTGAATTCTGAGGGCCAGGGTCAACCAGTTGCTTTTATCAGCAGAAGGTTGACCCCTAGAGAAAAGCGTTGGTCTGCCATAGAGAGGGAGGCCTTTGCTGTGGTCTGGGCACTGAAAAAGTTGAAGTCATACCTGTTTGGCACTCACTTTATTGTTCAGACAGACCACAAACCTCTACTTTGGCTAAAACAAATGAAAGGTGAAAACCCTAAATTGTTGAGGTGGTCCATATCTATACAGGGAATGGACTATACAGTGGAACATAGACCTGAGAGTACCCACTCCAATGCAGATGGACTCTCCAGATATTTCTACTTAGACAATGAAGACTCATCAGGTCATGGCTAGTCTTATTGTCCTTTGTTTGTGGGGGGGGGGTTGTGTAGGAAAGTAGCATCTTGCCTGGCATGTTACCCTCATTTTCACTGTATGTATGTTTGTTTTAGCACTTGTGTCACTGGGATCCTGCTAGGCAGGACCCCTGTGCTCATAGTATGTGCCCTGTATGTGTTCCCTGTGTGGTGCCTAACTGTATCACTGAGGCTCTGCTAACCAGAACCTCAGTGTTTATGCTCTCTCTGCTTTCTAAATTTGTCACTGCAGGCTAGTGACTACATTTATAAATTCTCATTGGCACACTGGTACACCCATATAATTCCCTTGTATATGGTACTTAGGTACCCAGGGTAATGGGGTTCAAGGAGATCCCTATGGGCTGCAGCATTTCTTTTACCATCCATAGGGAGCTCAGACAATTCTTACATAGGCCTGCCACTGCAGCCTGAGTGAAATAACGTCCACGTTATTTCACAGCCATTTTTCACTGCACATAAGTAACTTATAAGTCACCTATATGTCTAACCTTTACCTGGTAAAGGTTGGGTGCTAAGTTACTTAGGGGCATATTTATACTCCGTTTGCGCCAAATTTGCGTCGTTTTTTTCGACGCAAATTCGGCGCAAAACTAACGCCATATTTATACTTTGCCGTTAGACGCGTCTAGCGCCAAAGTATGAGTAAAGAGCGTCATTTTTTTGCGTGAACGCCTTCCTTGCGTTAATGAGATGCAAGGTAGGCGTTCCCGTCCAAAAAAATGACTGCGCCGCAAATGCGTCGTATTTATACTCCCGGGCAAAAATCACGCCCGGGAGTGGGCGGGGCAAAAAACCCCGCATTTGCGCCTCTTTTTAACGCCTGGGTCAGGGCAGGCGTTAAGGGACCTGTGGGCTCAAAATGAGCCCACAGCTGCCCTCCCATGCCCCCAGGGACCCCCCCCTGCCAGCCTTGCCCACCCCAGGAGGACACCCAAGGATGGAGGGACCCACCCCAGGGACATTCAGGTAAGTCCAGGTAAGTATATATATATTTTTTTAAATATTTTTTTTTTGGCATAGGGGGGCCTGATTTGTGCCCCCCTACATGCCTCAATGCCCAATGACCATGCCCAGGGGACATAAGTCCCCTGGGCATGGCCATTGGGCAAGGGGGCATGACTCCTGTCTTTACTAAGACAGGAGTCATGTAAATGGCGTCTGGGCGTCGTTAAAAATGGCGCAAATCGGGTGGAGGCGATTTTTTGCGTCAACCTGACTTTCACCATTTTTAAGACGCCCTAGCGCCATTTTTCCCTACGCCGGCGCTGCCTGGTGTACGTGGTTTTTTTCCACGCACACCAGGCAGCGCCGGTCTGCTTGCGCCGGCTAACGCCATTCAATAAATACGGCGCCCTCATGGTGCTTCAGAATGGCGTTAGCCGGCGCAAACATTTTTGACGCTAAACTGCGTTAGCGCAGTTTAGCGTCAAAAAGTATAAATACGGGCCTTAGTGTGTGGGCACCCTGGCACTAGCCAGGGTGCCCCCACATCGTCCAGGGCAAATTCCCCGGACTTTGTGAGTGCGGGGACACCATTACACGCGTGCACTACACATAGGTCACTACCTATGTGTAGCGTCACAATGGTAACTCCGAACATGGCCATGTAACAATGCTAAGATCATGGAATTGTCACCCCAATACCATACTGGTATTGGGGGGACAATTCCATGATCCCCGGGTCTCTAGCACAGAACCTGGGTACTGCCAAACTGCCTTTCCAGGGTGTGCACTGCAGCTGCTGCTGCTGCCAACCCCTCAGACAGGTTTCTGCCCCCCTGGGGTCTGGGCAGCCCAAGCCCAGGAAGGCAGAACAAAGGATTTCCTCTGAGAGAGGGTGTGACACCCTCTCCCTTTGGAAATAGGTGTGATGGGCTGAGGAGGAGTAGCCCCCCCAGCCTCTGGAAATGCTTTGATGGGCACAGATGGTGCCCATCTCTGCATAAGCCAGTCTACACCGGTTCAGGGATCCCCCAGCCCTGCTCTGGCGCGAAACTGGACAAAGGAAAGGGGAGTGACCACTCCCCTGACCAGTACCTCCTAGGGGAGGTGCCAGGAGCTCCTCCAGTGTGTCCCAGACCTCTGCCATCTTGGATTCAGAGGTGTTGGGGGGACACTGGACTGCTCTGAATGGCCAGTGCCAGCAGGTGACATCAGAGACCCCCTCTGATAGGCTCTTACCTTTCTTGGTAGCCAATCCTCCTTTCTTGGCAGCCAAACCTCCTTTTCTGGCTATCTAGGGTCTCTCTTCTGGGGAATTCTTCAAATAACGAATGCAAGAGCTCACCAGAGTTCCTTTGCACTTCCCTCTTCGACTTCTGCCAAGGATCGACTGCTGACTGCTCCAGGACGCCTGCAAAACCGCAACAAAGTAGCAAGACGACTACCAGCAACATTGTAGCGCCTAATCCTGCCGGCTTTCTCAACTGTTTCCTGGTGGTGCATGCTCTGGGGGTCACCTGCCTTCACGCTGCACTGGAAGCTCAGAAAAAATCTCCCGTGGGTCGACGGAATCTTCCCCCTGCTAACGCAGGCACCAAAAGACTGCATCACCGGTCCTCTGGGTCCCCTCTCATCCTGACGAGCGTGGTCCCTGGAACACAGTAACTCCATCCAAGTGACTCCCACAGTCCAGTGATCCTTCAGTCCAAGTTTGGTGGAGGTAAGTCCTTGCCTCCCAACGCTAGACTGCAAACCTGTGTACTGTGTGATTTGCAGCTGCTCCGGCTCCTGTGCACTCTTCCAGGATTTCCTTCATGCACAGCTTAGCCTGGGTCCCCAGCACCCCGTCCTGCAGTGCTCAAACTGCTGAGTTGGCCTCCGACGTCGTGGAACCCTCCTTTGTGACTCTGAGCCAGCTCCGGTTCACAAATCTTCTAAGTGCCTGTTCTGGTACTTCTGCATGTGCTGCCTGCATCTGTGGGGGCTCTCTGAGTTGCTGAGCGACCCCCTTTGTCTCCTCCTCCAAGTGGCGACATCCATTCAGGTGCACACGGCCTGCGCTTCCCCCGGGGCCTACGAGACGGCATCGGCCCAGGAGACGCGAGCCGTTGGGGACGACGTGGGACGACGGTACGCCAGTTCGGAACTACTGCTCGCCACGTACAGGTTCGCGGAGCCCGGGCGGCCCTGTGAGCGCATCGGGAGACGGACTCTCGATCGCACGCCAGCGAAGACAAAGGGCCGTCCGGCCCATTACCGTTGCGTGCGCCCCCCGGATGGGACTGGGGCAAGGACCTGGCAACACGGAGAGGTCGGGCAGAGGCGTGACCCTGGAGCTGCGAGCTGAAGCTGTGGACCGGGGACCGGCTACAGGAGGTGAGGTGCGGCGGGGGCCCCCACATGTGTTTTAACTTGGCCCCCACCCCTCCTTCCCCGATTGCTAAATTCATATGGAACCTCTCCTGCTAATAACCTAAGGCACCACTGAGCAGATGGATAGGGGGTTCCCCCCCCACTCTGCGGAACGTATCTCGGACTTACTGAAGGGCCAGTGGGGTTTTCCTTTCCGTACTACGTTTTGAAAGTAAGCTGCCCGTGCATCTGCTGGCTTGATGATGGGAAGTAATAAATCTGACAAGCATGGCGCGGACGGCCTGGCACCACATGCGCAGCAAGCGCAGAGCAACTCTGGGGCCCCTCAGGACTTATCTGTGTCGGCCATACTTGCGGCGCATACACAAACATTTGACGACATCCTCCGTGCAGAGCAAAGTGTCAAATCTACTCTAGAGCCTAAAATCTACGCCTTGTGTATCGACATGGGACACCTGTACGAAGAACACAAAAAGTTGAAGGAGCGTGTCATATCCATGGAAGGTGAGGTCGCGGAGATGCGTCCCCCTATTGCCACTACTAGCCAGCATGTCAGAGACCTGCAGAGGGAGGTATTGCGCCTCCATCAACGGATTGAGGATCAAGAAGGGAGAGCCCGTCGCAACAATATTAGGGTGGTGGGCCTGCCTGAACAGGAAGGGACCCCCAATATGGACCTGTATATGGAGCAATGGCTGGCCCAAACAGTTCTTCAGGGCAAACACTCCTCCTTTTTTCGGTGGAAAGAACGCAGAGTCCCAGGCAGACCTCCCCCACTAGGAGCCCCTCCCCGACCGGTGGTGGTGCGCCTCTTTAACTACAGAGACAGAGATCACATCTTACAAAGGGCTTGTACTGGCGGTCCATGGAGGATTGCCAACGCGCAGGTGAACATATACCCTGACTACACACTGGAGGTGCAGTGGAGACGCACTTCCTTCCTTGCAGTAAAGCGCACATTGAGGGACCACAACATCAAGTATGCCTTTCAATTTCCGGCAACCCTGAAGATCATAACTGACACCTGCACTACTTTTTGTACTGCACCAGAGGAGGCCTGGTCATGGTTGGAGGACAGAGGCATGACACCGGATCCATCACATCCTCCTTCGTGCTCTGCGAGGCGTGGCTCGCGGAGAGATCGCAGGGTTGGGGCTGGGCCCTACTGCTGAACAGGCCTCCATGGAAAGGAACCAGGCTTGTGCGGAGGTGGAGCGGCGAGTGGGTTCCCCTGGGTCTTCTGTAGGAAGCGCAGGTCACCTGGATGCGGCGTCGCCTGACCTAGCAATGGAACAAGTGCGAGCAATCCTGGGCGAGGGCCCGACGGTGACGCCGCAGTCAGAAGAGGATCTGTTGTGAGGGGTGCTGCACCCACTGTGATGAACCTCTCTGCCTTGGAGGTAACACTATGACTTTGTCAGGCTTGTCAACTTGGAGACCTTATCAGTCCCGGCCGGGCTTGGACGAACTGTTTATTTTTCTCTCTATTGTTCCCTTTCACTTACCCATTTCGGGTTACCCTGCTCCGATTGTATTGTCCACTCTCCCCCCCCACACCTAGGTGTAATTATATAAGAACTATAACATTTCAGTTGGGTATAAGCATCTCAGTGCTATTGGCTGTTCACCGCTTGTTCATTCAGCCAGGGGTAAATTGTTGTGGTTATATTTATCTTTTTCTTCTTTTCCTTTTTTTTATAGCAGGTCAGGACAGGTTTATGGGTACACGGACGTTCATGCCGGGCTCTGCTGGGCGCTGTGTGGATGGGGGGCTGGGGGGCTTGAGGTTCGGATGGGGCTTGGGGTGTGGCGGGGGTGATTTGGTGTTTGGTTGGCCCAGGAGCAGGTGCTTTCCCCACGGGCCCACATTCCATTACCCATATGTCTAGCTTCATGACGCAATATACCTTTATGACTTGGAATGTTAAAGGGCTGGCGGGTTTTGGTAAGAGGCACTAGGTCTATCAGTTTCTGCGCCGCCATAAGTCCCATGTGGCCTTGCTTCAAGAGACACACCTTAAGGCCACAGACTTGGTGCATATGCGCAGGCGCTGGCATGGGTCCATGATTGGCACAACATACTCTAGATATGCTAGAGGGACTTTGATATGGGTGCCCCCTGGGGTGCCACTGTCGATACTACATACCAAGAAAGACACAGAGGGACGCTTTGTTATATTGGAGGGTTCCCTGGATGGTGCACCATTGTCTGTAATCTCGCTATATGCCCCTAACGCAAATCAGGCTACCTTTTGGCACTCTTTGTCCGTATCTCTCCTCCTCAAATCGGAGGCACCATGTTATTGGGGGGGGTGACTTCAATGGTACTCCTTGTATTGAGTTGGACAGATCCCGACCCCCCCTACAAGGGGTTCAAGCTGGTGCGCTTGCACACCAACTCCACCTCTGGTCCGATAATAACCAACTGCATGATGTGTGGCGAGGCCTACACCCTGACGAACGCGTATACTCTTACTACTCTGGGCTACATGTATTACATACTAGAATTGACCTGGTGTACGCCAAAAATGACGCACTGTTGAGAGCTACCACGGCCGAATACCTTGGTCTCACACTCTCTGATCACTCTCCATTGAAGTTCGGGATATGCTGGAATCGTGCTCCGCCAGCTGTACCAACCTGGAGAAAGCCTGTGGCGGCACTTCAAGACTCTGCATACAGAGAGACCATGAGTTAACATATCGAGTCTTATTTTATAACCAATGCAGATACGGCGACGGATGTACGGGTAGAATGGGACGCCTTCAAGGTGGTGATGAGGGTCATGCAATAAAAACAAATTATGGTGTGGCGCTCTCCCTGCACCGCAAATTGGATGTGCTTGAGACCGAGCTGCAACATTATGAACAGCTTTTACCCGATGACGCAGATGCAGCAGCACCATTGGCTAACCTTAGGATTCATTATCAGCAGACCTCAGACAAATTGTCTAGACTACACTACTCCGATTATCTGGCTCGCAAGCATGCAGAGGGTGATAAGGTGGGCAAGTTACTGGCTTGGCTACTCCGTACGGAGTGATACCAGTCACCTATTATTGCAATACGGGGTGGGAATAACCAGGTGTTGAACTCTCAAGGGGAAATCAATGCGGCATTCTCCGACTACTACTCCACATTATATGCCGCCTCTATATCTGGGGGGGATCAGGTGGTGGTGGAGGAGTTTTTGCCCTCTCTCCACCTGCCCACATTGTCTAAAGTAGAGAGGGAGTTGTTGGATGCCCCCCTACAGCTCACTGAGCTCGAGGGAGCTATAAAAAGTTTGTCACAAGGGAAGACCCCTGGCATGGACGGGTGGGTGGTTGAATTTTATGCCACTTATCAAGCAGTGTTGGTCCCCAGATTACTGTACAACGCAGCATTTGAGGGGTTAGCCCTTCCGTCTTCCCTGAGGGAGGCGACGTTGGTGGTCCTTTCTAAACCAGGCAAGGATCCTCTACAAATGGGCTTGTACCGCCCATTGTTGTTATTAAACACCGACTATAAGATATTAAGCCACCTGCTGGCGGATAGACGTACACCTATAATTACATGGTTGATTCACGCTGACGAAAACGGATTGATTCCTGGTAGAAGCACTTTCCTTAACCTTCGCAGATTGTTTGCCATTATGAACTGGGCGAGCAAGGAGCAAAATGAATTGGCAGTGGCCTCATTGGATATTGAAAAGGCGTTTGACACACTGGGATGGGCCTATCTATTGCAGGTTCTCCGACAGCTAAGCTTTGGCCCCAACTTCCTGAAATGGATATCCCTATTATACCACTCCCCCAGGGCTCGGGTAAGGATGGGCACAGTGTTCTCCAAACCCTTTGTTATCGCCTGGGGGACCGGCCAGGGGTGCCCCCTGTCACCACTCCTTTTTGCGCTAGCTATTGAGCTCTTGGTGCAAGCTTTGAGACTGAGAGAGCCCGAATGTGGAATTTATGTGGGAGGGTTGTGGCACGTCGTATCGCTCTATGCGGACTATGCCCTGATATACCTCTGCAACCCTGCGGCTGCCTTGCCCAAACTGTTAAAATTTTTGCAGAAGTTTGGCGAAACCTCTGGACTCCAGGTTAATTGGTCGAAGTCTCGCCTATTTCCCCTTACACCGGTATCCGCGGCCCAGCGTGAGCAACTACCTCATACTTCGCTGACATGGGAATTTGATACCATTAAATACCTCGGGGTCAAAGTTTTCCATGAGGTAAAATACCTAATAGATGCAAACATAGGTGGCGTTCTGACGGGTGCGAGGTCCTCGTTGCCTTTCTGGACCTCTCTTCCGCTCTCTCCCCTTGGTAGAGTGGCTATTGCTAAGATGTTGGTCCTTCCAAGATTACTGTATCACTTTTCGGCTCTTCTGTTCCTCCTTCCAAACAAATGGTTTGTGGAGATGCGCTTACTCCTCACTGCACTCATATGGGACAAGGGCAGAGCACGGGTGGCCTTAAACAAACTTTTACGATCCCCTATCGGAGGGAGGCCTGGATGCTCCTAACTTTGAGTTCTACTTTGCGGCAGCTCAGCTCTAGTGGGTAATGCGTGGCAGGACACAATCTGCATGAATTGGACATCGCGGTTTCACAAGGGGGCATGACCGGGCTGCTGAAGCGACCGTAATCACTTAGCCCTAACACTCCAGTTGTGGAGACTAACCTATTGCTGAGAAATGCCAAGAAGTGCTGGTTCAAGTACATCTGCAGATCGGGCCGGGTAGCTCCGTATGCACCGCAGCTCCCACTGCGGGTGTTGCCGGTGGTGGACCCTACCCAACATAGACGGACGACCATTGCATGGGAGGGGGCGGTAATAACGGATTAGGGCGATCTCTTCGACGATAGCATGCTGATGCCATTTAACGACTTGCTGAGTGACTGTAGCCTCCCTCCCGGATCCCTTCTTACTTATGCTGCCCTAACTCGGGTGGCGGCGTCCTACTGGGGTTCTTTAGCCAATGAACCTGCTACATCGGTTTTGCTCCAGACCATTCTGACTCATGGGAACGCAAATAAGGCAGTTACAAACTTATACAACGCGCTCCGCATAGACAATGCCGTTCCCTTTACATATCTTCGAACATACTGGTGGGGAGGCACTGCACGGTGTACTCACTGATGGCCAGTGGCAGCAGGCCCTAGCAGCTCCGATGTGTCACAGTGATTCTGCTGATTTCTTGCGTATGGTGTGGTCCTGCCCCCGGGTTATCGAATATTGGACAATCATAACTGACATATTGAATAAATGGACTGGAGGGAACATGCTCAGGGACATGGCACACTATTTACTGGGTATAACACGCAGAACCTCCAAAAACAAAGCAGCAAACAAAATCCTAGATCTGGCATTGGTACTGGCAAAAAGACGTCTAGCCATATCTTGGAAATCCCCCAGTTTACCGCCGGCATCGAGATGGCTAATTGACTTGCGCGTGGGGGTGCTGGCGGAGCAGCAGCCGCTTACATCACTGTACGTTACATTTGCCCCCCTGCGGATCCCCCTAATTGGGCAGGGGTTCTTGCGATGATAGAGGGTGAGCTGAACTTACCGGCAGGGCGGGATAATGGGGGGGATCGCCCCTCCTCCCCTTCCCCCCCTTCTTTGCTCAATCCCCCTTCCCTCACCCTCCCCCCCTCATGGGTGTGCCAGTGGGCTACTGATGTCCCACCCGCAACAGCCTCCTCTGCCCTACTCACCTATAAATAATGACTAATAATCCGCTACCCTGTCACTGGGGTCTTCCCCAGCACTCCCTTGGCGGGCCCTGGCGGCGCGCCTACTCAGTCCACTGCAGTTTAATGTAGACTATGATAGATGTTTTAAGGTTTGATGTTCTATTGTGTTTCCTCTCTCCCAGATATCTCTGTAATCTGCTTATAGTATAACATTTGTAAGGCATCCAACGGGTTTGTAATTGTTATTTGGTAATTGTATCCTATTAATGCAAATACTGCTGCCTCTTCCTCCCAGTCCCCTTGGACTGGCTACTTCTATGTGCTGTACTGGATGTTAATATTCAAAATGTGTGATGGGTTGTTGCTGTTTCTCGGTTTATCTCTTCTTTTTTTGTTTGTTTGTTTTTTTCTCTTTCCCTCGCTTGTCCTCATATACGGTATGTCATTTGGATTGTTTTCTTATTTACAGTAAAATACAATAAAGAAATATTTTAAAAAAAAAACCTCTCTCTCCTCTCTCTGCGGTGCTGGGGTCTCTGGGCTGGGCAGTGATTCGCCTGGGATCCCACAGTGTGTCGTTAATTCTCTCTCCTCTCACTGCACCGCTGGGGTCTCTGGTCAGTGATACGCCTGAGATCACACAGTGTGTAATTACCTCTCTCTTCTCTCTGCAGTCTGAGGTCACACAGTAAGTCATTACCTCACTCTCCTCTCTCTACAGTGCTGGTGTCTTTGGGCTGGGCAGTGATACGCCTGAGGTCACACAGTGTGTCATTGTCTCTCTCTTCTCTCTCTGTAGTGCTGGGGGTCTCTGGGAAGTGATATGCCTGAGGTCACACAGTGTGTCATTAACGCTCTCTCCTCCCTGAAGTGCTGGGGTCTCTGGGCAGTGGTACACCTGAAGTCACACAGTATGTCATTAACTCTCTCCCCTCTCTCCTCAGTGCTGGGTCTCTGGGCAGTGATACGCCTGAGGTCACACAATGTGTCATTACCTCTCTCTGCAGTGCTGGTGTCTCTGGGCAGTGATATGTCTGAGGTCACACAGTGCGCCATTACCTCTCTCTCCTCTCTCTACAGTGCTGGGGTCTCTGGGCTGGGCAGTGATACGCCTGAGGTCACACAGTGTGTCATTAACTCTCTCTCCTCGCTCTGCAGTGATGGGGTCTCTGTGCAGTGACACATCTGAGATCACATAGTGTGTCATTAACTCTCTCTCCTCTCTCTCCAGCGCTGGGGTCTCTGGGCGGGGCAATAATACGCCTGAGGTCACACAGTGTGTCATTACCTCTCTCTCATCTCTATGCAGGGCTGGGGTCTGTGGTCAGTGATACGCCTGAGGTCACACAGTGTGTCATTACCTCTCTCTCCTCTCTCTGCAGTGCTGGGGTATCTGGTCAGTAATACGCCTGAGGTCACACAGTGTGTCATTACCTCTCTCTCCTCTCTCAGCAGCGCTGGGGTCTCTGGGCTGGGCAATGATACGCCTGAGATCACACAGTGTGTCATTACCTCTCTCTCATCTCTTTGCAGTTCTGGTGACTCTGGATCCCGACACAGCTTATCCAATGCTGACCCTCTCTGAGGCCATGAGACGCGTGAGATGGACAGGCAGACCGAAGCCCCCGCCGGACAACCTCAAAAGATTCACTCATGATCCCTGTGTGCTGGGAAGGGAGAGGTTCACCTCGAGGAGACATTACTGGGAGGTGCAGCCGCTGCAGGAGGGTGTGTTGTGGGCAGTGGGGGTCGCACGAGAGTCCGTGGGAAGGAAGGGGGCTATCAGTGAGTCCACTGAGGGGGTCTGGGCTGTGGAGCAGTGGCGTAGTGATCAGTACTGGGCTGTCACCTCCCATCGCACACCCCTGCACCCCCATCAGAGACCCCTCAAGCTGGGGCTGTACCTGGACTATGAGGGGGGGCGGCTGTCCGTGTACAACGCAGACACCTGGGAGCATCTCTACACCTTCAATGACACCTTCACCGGGGGGCTGCACCCTTACTTCTTGCTCCGGCCAAGGACAGACCTTCGCCTGGTGTAACTGAGCCCCCTCCAGGTCAATGACAGGGCAGAGAGAGATACACTGAACCGCCGCTGCTTGATTTCCTGCGTCTCGTGGTACCAACCATCCTCCCTGGGGGTGCACCCCTATTTCTTGTTGCGGCCAGGGACAGGCCCGCGCATTGGGTAATAAATCAGCCTGTCTGTGCATTCTCTTCTCCCCGGGAGGGCTGCACCCCTACTTCCAGCTACTGATAGACCCCCGTCTGGGGTAGAAGCTGGACCCCCCCCCCCAAGACTCCCCATAACAAGCCTTCACCGCAACATCAGGGAGACACCGATCAGCGCCTGGGGGGAGGGGTGGGAGGGTGATGAATGGAGGGGGGGTGGCTGAGTGACTTTAGTTGGGGGTAGTCTGGGGGGGGGCATGCTGGAGGGCTTGGGTGTAGCTCAGCCATATCATGTGACCTGGAAAGTTAACTCTTTGCTTTCTGGGGGGAGTTGTGACGTGGGGTGTAAAAGTGGGTGGATTCCAGGATACAAATGAAGGAGTTGTTCCTAGCGCGAAGAGGCCACACTCTGTAGTGCTTTTTTACTTGTTTCTGATGCCTGAGAATCTACCGTCATTTTCTACAGACCCTGCTGAGACCCCAGCTTTGTTCTTCTGTAGAGCATTATATGAAGTGTCTGAGCTCAGTTTAACAAGCGCTTTCTGTTTTTGTTCAGTTATCAGTCGGAGGCCATTAGGGCAGCTGTAGAGCGCATTTTAAAGTGTTGTCTCCTGACATTTACTGTTTAAATAAATTATGAGTGATGATGAGAACAAATACAAGCTGAATGTGTTTTTTCCCGTTTTTGTACAGGGACATTAAAATTCCACTGATGCTGGTATACAACCAGCCAGGTGATAACCCTATGTGTGTCTAGCACCAAGAGATCGTGGATGTTTTATCACATTTTACCAATAATGCACACTCACTACAAGTTTACGTTTTACTGATTTCTGATGTTTTACACAGCGCTGTGTTTCTTTGTCTCACATTCATAGCGCTGTACTCTGTGACATAAGTAGTATAAGGGGATACCTTCCATCAAACGTTTGACAGGTGCCCCTCCCCGTGTTGACGTAGGCAATGATGTAGGTGGTGACGTGGGTGCCCCCGCACGTGCTGACGTAGGCACTGACGTAGGTGTAGGTGAGTCACGTGGGTTGTGACATCATGGGGTCACGTGTTAGCCATGTGCCAGGGTCCTAGCCCCTGTGTCTTGGTTTATGGGCTGTGTAAAATGAGGGCCTTGCTGGTGCGCAACCTGTTTCAGAGGCTAAGAGGACAGTTCCGGACATGTCAGACATTCAGGACCAAGTGGCTGCTTGTGGGCCTCCTCCAGGGCGGAGCATTGGGAGTGTAAGGCCAAACCTCCACACTGCTGGCTAATCCAAAAAAAGGGGGTGGGCAAATGCTGCAAAGGTCGTGACATGTGATTAGCACCACGTGTAACCCCATGAACGTATTAGAGCCATCAAGGAGAGCATGTGACCGCTATGTGTTGTAGAGGTGTGTGCCCTTTTTGAACCATAGAATACTTATAAAAAGTCGGTTATAGCAGCATGCCAAACCGTGAACCACTGCTGAAATAGGTTGTCAAGGCAATATGAAGAGATACAATCCGCTCACCAGAAAAGCCCCCTCCTCAGGGGCTCAGAACCCTATCAATAGATATTATCGGACTCTAACACCGCTTGTGTTGGATGAGAATGCACAGCAGGCTGCCCCTAAAGATGGGGATTCCGATGTTACTGGGTTTCAAGAGGAACTTTGCCAGCGGCTTGAAAAGATCAGCCTAAAGGATTTGCCGCAACTAGTATCCCCGATCAAGGTTGACAGCAGCGAAGCCTCGAAAGATGAATTAGGTGATGCAATGAGCTTCATCGACACTGAAGATGATGAAGAAGGTGTAGCACCACCGAATTCGCCGATCTATGAAGACATGGGCTTTCAAGAGGACCCTGATCCAGAGCTAGTCGTGGTACAGCCGACAAATGTAAACTCCGAAGCCGCTTATACACCAATGGACCTGTGCGACTCGCAAGATTTCAGAGCAGCCGCTGAGTGTAGCGAAAATGCGGAGGTTAGTAAAAACTCTATAGACAATTATCGTATATAGGCCGATATCATACTTTTAACTAATAGTATGTCTTTTGCTTTCTGTTTGAACCGTAGAAAACAACTGCAGAAAGAGATGCTCTAGAGGGGTCTACACCAAAGGTTAACAACGTAAATTTTTACTGCTTATGCTGTTCTAGACAGTCTGAAAGTATTATAAGCCAGAACAAAGAGCCGCGTAAGAAATGTGTTTGCACTCACAATAGCATCGATTTTGAAAAGGAAACTCTGGGCGCACCCAACGACGCCATATGGCCTGTTAAAGGTTTTGCGGCGACCGTTGTGAACACGTGTGTTAAACATGACTATTATAACCTGTGTTACAGGAATACAATTAATGAGCATCAGTAGGAGGCTCACAACTGTCTATACGAGTCGTACACTGCAAGAACAATTCGACACATATGTAGCCGGTTAGACCCACACAAGGTATATAAGTTGTTTAGGGTGGTGCATGAGTTGTCAACTGTGCAGAAAGATGTCCACGCCAATATGATGAAGGTCTTGGCAGCAGCGGTCAATGAGATCTGATACGCTGCTAAGATCTGCTCAAAACTCGAACGTATGCAGGGGCTGTGTACCTATTTTGACAAGAGCTTGATATAAAGGGTCATAGAAAGACGAATGTGTGATATTTATTATAAAAATAGAAGATTGAGGTCTTTAGCCCCACGAAAGATGTTTTAAAAAAAAAAAATACAGAGGTCGTGGATAGCAGACCATAACAGTGTTACTTAACGCTACATACTTACTTTTAGGACGAGAATCAGAGTGTTGCGGTGCAAGATGTCTATGAGTTACACCCAGGCTACATCTGTATCGGGAGATTGATATATGTGCTGGTTAAAGAAAGAATAGCTGAAATACACCCTGTGACTCTGCGTTATCTGAACATTTCGGAACCTCTGGCTACGTTGTATTGCGACAGCCCTGTGTGTATCACCAACTGCTGTATCAATGCGTGGCTACCTGCAACGGACAAATACTGGAGCTTGGACCAAGACTGTGCACGTGACTTAAGACTTTCACCACTGACTGGGCTACACCGTGCTTTGGAACTCCTGACTGAAGATTATTTCACAAATAAAGATCCTGTATTGTCCAACCTAGAACTATATGAACTGTTGAATGCTGTCCCTATCCTGAGCGTCCAGAGTTATAGGCGGGGGAGCGGGAAGTCATGTCTAGAGTTACCGAGTGTATAGCTATAAAAATATCAAAGTTTGTGACGCTGAGACCTAGTAAAAGGAACAGCTCTGAGTAATATGCGTAACATGTGTTGTACTATGTATACGTAGGCAAAAAGCCTCAAGGTGTCCAGAAGCATTGACAGCTATAAGCTATGTACCGGGAAATGTCATGTACAGTGTTTATGTTGTGCTGACACACTTTTATTTATTTATTTATTTATTTTTATGTTTAATAAAAATGACCTTACAAAAAACAAATGCCTTTCATTTCTTGGTTGTGGAGTGTGACAGCATGACAGGGCTGGTTTAAGGAAGCTTTATTACGATACACATGGGGTTGGAAGCTTCGGAAGCGCCGAAGCTCTGTTTAGAAGGGCTCGAGTTGAAAATGAGTCTGTAAACTGATCAGGGGTGAAGACTTGGTTATCTGGGGAAGAGGCATATTCACTCCACAAACCAGCTAGTAGACGTTTTAAGCGGAGGGCCACAGTTGTTAGCGCGCAGCTGGATTATCAATGGCAGGCTGACATAATCAGTCTTCAAGATCTAGCAAAGCTTAACAATGGCGCAATGTATATATTAACAGTCATAGACGTATTGTCCAAGTCCACCTATGGTGAAGCGTTGAACGCAAAAAGTGGTACCAGCGTCACCGCCGCCTTTAAAGACATCTTTGCGAGAGGTTGAGTACCGCAAAAACTACAAACAGACGCTGGAAAGGAATTTTTGAACAAACCTTTTCAGAAATGATTAAAGCAGCACGCTGTTCAGCATTTTGTAACGCACACCGAGGTAAAAGCAGCGGTTACAGAGCGTTTTAACAGAACTTTAAAATCAAAGATGTGGCGATATTTTCACAGCCAACAATACCTACAGATACGTGGATGTTCTACAGCCTTTTATAGATGTTTATAACACCAGTTACCATAGGACCATCAAAATGTCTCTAGTGGAGGTAATGGCTGATAATTCGTTAAAGGTGTGGAGAACTGTGTAAGGGAGTCGTCTCGCAGTGAAGGTCAAGAAACATGTTTTAAAAGAAGGGGATCATGTCAGGGTTTCAAAGCTGAAGGGCGTCTTCACCAAAGGCTACCAACAGACATTTAGCGACAAGCTATTTATAGTGGAAAGTGCGGAGCTTAAAGAAGGGGTATATATTTACAAGTTGAAGGACTACGATGGGGGAAAAGGTAACGGCTGTCTTTTATATCGAAGAGTTACAAAAGGTGCCCTATGATCCGAACAGGGTGACTAGGGTTGAAAAGGTTCTGAAAAGGAAAGGCAGCGGAGCTAAGTGACAGGCGCTGGTCAAATGGCGGGGGTGGCCCGAGAAATTTTATAGTTGGGTTTTTGACAGCTCACTGCACGGGTGTGAGGGCATGCTGTAAGCGCTGAGATGGAGACCTCGCCTTTTTATATTATGCTACCGTCCAACGCCTCGAAGGACATGTTCCTCGACAATCAGATTTCTAATTATACTATGAAACTGGCTAAATCGGTGGACCTGAAAGGGTCCTGGGAGGTGGCCCTAACGGAGATACAGTACCCTAGAACATGGAATACATTTACAAAGCACGGGCTAAATTTCATATAAAGCACTCTCAGGACTTCTTGAGCTTCCCCGTGAGTTTCCCACATGGGTATTACACCACCGTCGCGGGGGTGGTCAACGCCATCAACAGAGCCATAGCCGGCATTAAAGAGTAGGCGAATATACATCTGGTGTCGGATAACGTTCGAAGACAAGTGTTTCTTAAAGCCCCGGAGCTTGATACCAGGTTTACCTGTACCGGTAAAATATAAAGGGTTTTAGGGAACGTACAACATGTGAGAAGACAGGTGGATCCAGACCCTACGTGCCCTGATATTAACAGCAGATTTTATACACGCTACGTGTATAGCGACATCGTAGACCCGCAGAGGGTCGGGCTAGTTATTCGCCGTTGTTGAGATGGGTCCCGGTGAAGGGAGAAAATAACACAATGGTTAATATACAACATCACAAACCCGACTACGTTGCAATTTCCCAAAAACATTTTGACACTATAACCATCATGATCTACGACGATCAGTCGGAGCCGGTGGCCTTTAAATACAGGAAAGTTATTGTTAAGCTTCATTTAAGGCCGACTATTAGGCAGTTGCGATGGTCATTATGAAAACATACGGGAATCCCTCTGTGCACAGGAACTATTATAAAGTTCAGGCCGGCTACGGAGGACCGCCGCCTACTTTCAAGGGTTCAAGGGGCCCCTGCTAGGTACGGTGCCGGATTGGGGGGCTTCTTTCGGACTTTGTTTAGAAGAGCCATGCCATTTTTTAGAAGAGTAGGCGAAATTGCAAAACCCCACGTTGAAGCGGCTGCTACAAACATAGCCCATGACGTCGTGGGCTCTGTAACGTCGGCTGTCGCCGAGCGCATGAACAAACAGCCCCCGGAAGGAGTTGGGTTGTTGTACAAGGTGCGTGCGGGTGTTGAAAGGAAGCGAAGGGCTAGGAGGCGTAGGGGCCTGCCAATGCCCTATAAAAAACTGAGGACATCTTCAAAAGGCCCACACAAAAGAAGAGTCGTAAGATGGAGGAGATCTTCCAAGAAGAAGAAGAACAAGACCGAGCTCTAGTGCAAATATTTTTTAAATCCGCCATCATGGCCTTCATACACTGCGCCTCGGATGAATGCACCAAATCTGAGCTCGATTTGTTTTCTCTTAAACCCACACAAACCAGCATCGAGAACAGTTTTTTCATGGAAGTATCGCCTCTAGCCGCTCTGACGCCTCTGGCACCGATAAAGGTTTATGTGTCGGGGTCCATGGATATGTATTTGGATCTCAACAACACTCTGCTACACCTTGTCTGCAAAATAACCAAAGCGAACGGCACCAACATCTAGGCTGATGCTAAAGTGGCGCTGATCACCTACCCCATCGCAACCATGTTTAATCAAGTGGACATTAACCTGGGCGATCGACTCGTCACGCAGAGTGATAACATGTACGCCTACAGGGCCTACATAGAGAGTATTCTAAATTACAGTTGTGAAGCCCTGGACACACAACTTTCAGCTGGACTCTTCTACAAAGATTCTGAAGCGCATTTTGAGGACACGGCGTTGGACGGGGGCAACAATGGTTTAAAAAAAGATCCAGCTTCGCCCCCTGCAGTAGGCAGTTTGACCTCCTGGGGTGAATACATTCAGACCTTTTCTTCCAAGATAAGCTTCTAGTCAACGGTATAGATCTTAAGATCAAACTCAACCGCAACAAGGACACGTTCTGTCTCATCAGCGGCGATGCGGAGCAGTATAAACTGGCTATATTGTCCACGAGCCTGTTTTTAAAGAGAGTGAAAGTGTCACTGAGTGTCAGACTGGCCCAGGCTGAAGCTTTAAACTATCGAACGCCAAGTACGCCATTGAAAGAGTGGCTTTGAAGATATTCAGCATCCCCGCCGGTACTAGATTAACGCAGCAGCAGAATCTATTCCTTGGGCAACTCCCGAAACTCATCATCATAGGGTTTGTGGACAATACCGCTTTTATCGGGCTCTATACCTCTAATCCTTTCAACTTCAAACACTACGACATCAACTACGCCACGTTGGTCCACGAGCGAGCTGTTATCCCTGCAAAGCCATTCACTCTGAGTTTTGGTACATCCAATTTTGTCAGGGAATATCTCGGTCTGGTCTCGATAAAGGGGAAACATCTGCGGGACTCAGGAGTCGTTGTTTCAAGAGAGGGGTATGGGGCCGGCTACACGTTGTTTGCGTTCGACCTGACTCCTGACATGGAAGATGGTGACCACTACAACTTGATCAAAAACGGAAATCTAAAAGCTGAAGTACGCTTTACACAGGCGCTGGCTACCAACGTGAACATGGTTGTATTCTCTGTATTCGACAGCGTTATCCAGGTCAATCACGCCCGAAAGCTTATGTTTGACTATAATTATAAGATTGTAAAATGGACACTGTGGAGATACGTGACTTCTTAAGCAGGCTTAAATACGCTAAGAAATACTTTTTAGGTGTATTTCCTAGCGACGGACTGCCTGGGGAGATAGGCCCTGAAAGACCCCGCACCCTACTCTTTAACACCGACCAGCATTACAAGGGTGTTACTGTAGGAGGCTGGACTGGCTTGTAGTGAGTACCTAGGGGTACTTGCACCAGGCCCAGTTATCCCTTATTAGTGTATAGGGTGTCTAGCAGCTTAGGCTGATAGATAATGGTAGCTTAGCAGAGCAGCTTAGGCTGAACTAGGAGACGTGTGAAGCTACTACAGTACCACAAGTGTCACTTGCACAATATCATAAGAAAACACAATACACAGTTATACTAAAAATAAAGGTACTTTATTTTTATGACAATATGCCAAAGTATCTTAGAGTGTACCCTCAGTGAGAGGATAGGAAATATACACAATAGCAAAAATATTCAGTATAGTCTTAGAAAACAGTGCAAACAATGTATAGTTACAATAGGATGCAATGGGGACACATAGGGATAGGGGCAACACAAACCATATACTCCAAAAGTGGAATGCGAACCACGAATGGATCCCAAACCTATGTGACCCTGTAGAGGGTCGCTGGGACTATTAGAAAATAGTGAGGGTTAGAAAAATAGCCCACCCCAAGACCCTGAAAAGTGAGTGCAAAGTGCACTAAAGTTCCCCAAAGGACAAAGAAGTCGTGATAGGGGAATAAGGCAGGAAAGACACAAACCAACAATGCAACAACGCTGGATTTCCAATCTGGGGTACCTGTGGAACAAGGGGACCAAGTCCAAAAGTCACAAGCAAGTCGGAGATGGGCAGATGCCCAGGAAATGCCAGCTGCGGGTGCAAAGAAGCTTCTACTGGACAGAAGAAGCTGCGGTTTCCGCAGGAACGCAAAGGGCTAGAGACTTCCCCTTTGGAGGACGGATCCCTCTCGCCTTGTAGAGTCGTGTAGAAGTGTTTTCCCGCCGAAAGAACGCCAACAAGCCTTGCTAGCTGCAAATCGTGCGGTTAGCGTTTTTGGATGCTGCTATGGCCCAGGAGGGACCAGGAGGTCGCAAATTGGAACAGGAGGTAGAGGGGACGTCGAGCAAGACAAGGAGCCCTCTTAGCAGCAGGTAGCACCCGGAGAAGTGCCAGAAACAGGCACTACGAGGATGCGTGAAACAGTGCTCACCCGAAGTTACACAAAGGAGTCCCACGTCGCCGGAGACCAATTTAGAAAGTCGTGCAATGCAGGTTAGAGTGCCGTGGACCTAGGCTTGGCTGTGCACAAAGGATTTCCGCCGGAAGTGCACAGGGGCCGGAGTAGCTGCAAAAGTCGCGGTTCCCAGCAATGCAGTCTAGCGAGGTGAGGCAAGGACTTACCTCCACCAAACTTGGACTGAAGAGTCACTGGACTGTGGGAGTCACTTGGACAGAGTTGCTGGATTCGAGGGACCTCGCTCGTCGTGCTGAGAGGAGACCCAAGGGATCGGTAATGCAGCTTTTTGGTGCCTGCGGTTGCAGAGGGAAGATTCCGTCGACCCACGGGAGATTTCTTCGGAGCTTCTAGTGCAGAGAGGAGGCAGACTACCCCCACAGCATGCACCACCAGGAAAACAGTCGAGAAGGCGGCAGGATCAGCGTTACAGAGTTGCAGTAGTCGTCTTAGCTACTATGTTGCAGTTTTGCAGGCTTCCAGCGCGGTCAGCAGTCGATTCCTTGGCAGAAGGTGAAGAGAGAGATGCAGAGGAACTCGGATGAGCTCTTGCATTCGTTATCTAAGGAATCCCAAGAGACAGAGACCCTAAATAGCCAGAAAAGAGGGTTTGGCTACCTAGGAGAGAGGATAGGCTAGCAACACCTGAAGGAGCCTATCACAAGGAGTCTCTGACGTCACCTGGTGGCACTGACCACTCAGAGCAGTCCAGTGTGCCAGCAGCACCTCTGTTTCCAAGATGGCAGAGGTCTGGAGCACACTGGAGGAGCTCTGGGCGCCTCCCAAGGGAGGTACAGGTCAGGGGAGTGGTCACTCCCCTTTCCTTTGTCCAGTTTCGCGCCAGAGCAGGGCTAAGGGGTCCCCTGAACCGGTGTAGACTGGCTTATGCAGAATTGGGCACATCTGTGCCCAAGAAAGCATTTCCAGAGGCTGGGGGAGGCTACTCCTCCCCTGCCTTCACACCATTTTCCAAAGGGAGAGGGTGTAACACCCTCTCTCAGAGGAAGTCCTTTGTTCTGCCATCCTGGGCCAGGCCTGGCTGGACCCCAGGAGGGCAGATGCCTGTCTGAGGGGTTGGCAGCAGCAGCAGCTGCAGTGAAACCCCGGGAAAGGCAGTTTGGCAGTACCAGGGCCTGTGCTACAGACCACTGGGATCATGGGATTGTGCCAACTATGCCAGGATGGTATAGAGGGGGCAATTCCATGATCATAGACATATTACATGGCCATATTCGGAGTTACCATTGTGAAGCTACATATAGGTAGTGACCTATATGTAGTGCACGCGTGTAATGGTGTCCCCGCACTCACAAAGTTCGGGGAATTGGCCCTGAGCAATGTGGGGGCACCTTGGCTAGTGCCAGGGTGCCCTCACACTAAGTAACTTAGCACCCAACCTTTACTAGGTAAAGGTTAGACATATAGGTGACTTATAAGTTACTTAAGTGCAGTGTAAAATGGCTGTGAAATAACGTGAACGTTATTTCACTCAGGCTGCAGTGGCAGGCCTGTGTACGATTTGTCAGAGCTCCCTATGGGTGGCAAAAGAAATGCTGCAGCCCATAGGGATCTCCTGGAACCCCAATACCCTGGGTACCTCAGTACCATATACTAGGGAATTATAAGGGTGTTCCAGTAAGCCAATGTAAATTGGTAAAATTGGTCACTAGCCTGTCAGTGACAATTTGAAAGAAATGAGAGAGCATAACCACTGAGGTTCTGATTAGCAGAGCCTCAGTGAGACAGTTAGTCACTACACAGGTAACACATTCAGGCACACTTATGAGCACTGGGGCCCTGGAGAACAGGGTCCCAGTGACACATACAACTAAAACAACATATATACAGTGAAAAAGGGGGGTAACATGCCAGGCAAGATGGTACTTTCCTACACAACCCCCCCCCAAACGAAGGACAATAAGACTAGCCATGACCTGATGAGTCTTCATTGTCTAAGTGGAAATATCTGGAGAGTCCATCTGCATTGGAGTGGCTACTCCCAGGTCTATGTTCCACTGTATAGTCCATTCCCTGTAGGGATATGGACCACCTCAACAATTTAGGATTTTCACCTTTCATTTGTTTTAGCCAAAGTAGAGGTTTGTGGTCTGTCTGAACAATGAAGTGAGTGCCAAACAGGTATGGCCTCAACTTCTTCAGAGCCCAGACCACAGCAAAGGCCTCCCTCTCAATGGCAGACCAACGCTTTTCTCTAGGGGTCAACCTCCTACTAATAAAAGCAACAGGTTGATCCTGGCCCTCAGAATTAAGTTGTGATAGGACTGCCCCTACTCCTAATTCAGATGCATCAGTTTGGACATAGAATTTTTTAGAGTAACAAGGGCTTTTTAGGACAGGTGCAGAGCACATGGCCTGCTTCAGCTCCTCAAAAGCTTTCTGACAGTTTGCTGTCCATAATACCTTTTTAGGCATTTTCTTGGATGTGAGGTCATTAAGAGGGGCTGCAATGGAGCCATAGTTCTTAATGAACCTCCTGTAATACCCAGTGAGGCCTAGGAAGGCTCTCACCTGAGTCTGAGTGGTAGGGGGAACCCAATCAATAATTGTTTGGATTTTCCCCTGAAGTGGTGCAATCTGTTCCCCACCAACAAGGTGTCCCAGATAAACCACCTTACCCTGCCCTATCTGGCACTTTGAAGCCTTGATAGTGAGGCCTGCCTTTTGCAGGGCCTCCAAAACTTTCCATAGGTGGACCAGGTGATCATCCCAGCTGGAGCTAAAGACAGCTATATCGTCCAAATATGCTGCACTGAAAGCTTCCAGCCCTTGCAGGACTGTGTTCACCAACCTCTGAAAAGTGGCAGGTGCATTTTTCAATCCAAAAGGCATTACAGTAAACTGGTAATGGCCTCCAATGGTTGAAAATGCAGTTTTAGGTTTAGCATCTTCTGACAATTTGATCTGCCAATACCCTGCAGTCAAATCAAAAGTGCTTAGATACTTGGCAGATGCCAGTGTATCTATGAGCTCATCTGCCCTGGGTACAGAGTGAGCATCAGTTTTGGTTACCAGGTTGAGACCTCTATAGTCTCCAGTATCTATAGTGTGCTCACACCAAGAAGTGGTACCTGGCACAGTAGAGAAGAGTTCAGAGAATTGATCTAGGAGATTTATGCAATGGTCTTTCTGCTCAGCAGTAAGACAATCAGCCAAAACTACACCTTCCACAAGAGCATCTTGTTCTGTGGAAGAGAAGATATCAGGTAGAGGATCACTGTCTTCTTCCTGTCCCTCATCAGTTGCCATGAGCAGGGTGAGATCAGCCCTGTCATAGTAGGGTTTCAGGCGGTTTACATGGAGTACCCTAAGGGGACTCCTTGCAGTGCCTAAGTCAACTAAATAGGTGACTTCACCCTTTTTCTCAACAATTGTGTGGGGACCACTCCATTTATCTTGGAGTGCTCTTGGGGCCACAGGCTCCAAGACCCACACTTTCTGCCCTGGTTGGTACTGAACCAAAACAGCCTTCTGATCATTGCATTGCTTCTGGAGCTCTTGGCTGGCCTGAAGGTTTTTGCTGGCCTTTTTCATGTACTCAGCCATCCTTGATCTGAGGCCAAGTACATAATCCACAATATCCTGCTTAGGAGCTTTTAAAGGTTGTTCCCAACCCTCCTTTACAAGTGTGAGTGGACCCCTAACAGGGTGACCAAAGAGGAGTTCAAAGGGGCTGAAGCCCACTCCTTTCTGGGGTACCTCCCTGTAGGCAAAAAGGAGGCATGGTAACAGGATATCCCATCTCCTGCAGAGTTTTTCAGGGAGACCCATAATCATGCCTTTGAGAGTTTTATTAAATCTCGCCACCAGTCCATTTGTTTGTGGATGATAGGGTGTAGTGAACTTGTAAGTTACACCACACTCCTTCCACATGGCCTTTAAGTATGCAGACATGAAATTGCTTCCCCTGTCTGATACTACTTCCTTTGGGAAGCCCACCCTAGAAAATATTCCCAGGAGGGCCTTTGCCACTGCAGGTGCTGTAGTGGTCCTTAAAGGAATTGCTTCAGGGTATCTTGTGGCATGGTCCACTACCACCAAGATAAACCTATTGCCTGAAGCAGTAGGAGGGTCAAGGGGGCCAACTATGTCAACCCCTACCCTTTCAAAGGGTACCCCAACCACAGGCAGTGGAATAAGGGGTGCCTTTGGAGTGCCACCTGTCTTGCCACTTGCTTGACAGGTTTCACAGGACTTACAAAAATCTTTTGTGTCCTCAGACATCCTAGGCCAATGAAACAAGGGAACCAGTCTGTCCCAAGTTTTCATTTGTCCCAGGTGCCCAGCTAGGGGAATGTCGTGTGCAAGAGTTAGGAGGAACTTTCTGTACTCCTGAGGGATCACTAATCTCCTGGCAGTTCCAGGTTTAGGATCCCTTGCCTCAGTGTACAAGAAGTTGTCCTCCCAGTAAACTCTATGAGAGTCACTGACATCCCCATTAGCCTGTTTGACAGCTTGCTGTCTTAGACCCTCTAATGTCCTCCCTGGCAGGCCCCCCTTCACCCAAAAGTTCAGCAGTGTCTGCTTGAAGCTCCTCTGGTGTAGGTTCTGCACAGGGAGGGAATTCCTCTTCCTCAGAAGTAGAATCCACTGTAGAGGGAGGGATAGTAGGAAGTGGTTTGCTTCTACTAGCCCTAGGTTTAGGGAGCACTTGGTCCATTGTTCCAGGATCCAAGCTTCCCTGTCCTTTTTGCTTTTTGGCCTGAGCCCTTGTCAAAGCAAAAATATGCCCTGGGATGCCCAGTATTGCTGCATGGGCCTCCAACTCCACATCTGACCAAGCTGATGTCTCCAAATCATTCCCTAATAGACAGTCTACAGGTAAATCTGAAGCTACCACAACTTTCTTTGGACCAGTAACCCCCCCCCAGTTGAGATTTACAACAGCCATGGGGTGGCTAAGTGTGTTGTTGTGAGCATCGGTTACTTGGTACTGGTGACCAAGTAGGTGTTGTTCAGGGTGGACCAGTTTCTCTATGAGCATAGTCACACTGGCACCAGTGTCCCTGTAGGCCTGAACCTCAACACCATTTATTAGGGGTAGCTGCTTGTACTTATCCATATTAAGGGGACAAGCAACTAAGGTGGCTAAATCAATAGCCCCCTCAGAGACTAACACAGCCTCTGTGGCCTCCCTAACAAGGCCAACCTCAACTAAGTTACCAATAGTGAGCCCAGCTACTCCCTTGGATTGGCTATTAGTAGGTTTGCTCCCACCAACAGTGCTATTAGTAGGGACACTAGGTGTAGCAGTAGGGGTTGTAGTGGTAGGAGGCTTGGTGCTTTTCTTTGGACAACTGGGATCTGTTGTCCAATGGCCTTTTATTTTACATAAATAGCACCATGGTTTCTTTTCCTTGTTTTGATTAGAAGAGGATTTGGGCCCACCACCCCCACCAGAGTGTTTTTGTGGGCCTGATGAAGACTCACTTTTAGTTTTGTCCCCACCCTTGTCTGAAGACTTACCATCCTTCTTCTTGTTGCCATCTTTGTCACCCCCTGTATGAACTTTTCTGTTCACCCTTGTTCTGACCCATTTGTCTGCCTTCTTTCCCAATTCTTGGGGAGAGGTCAGATCAGAGTCCACCAAGTACTGGTGCAACAAATCAGACACACAATTATTAAGAATATGCTCTCTCAGGATCAAGTTATACAGGCTGTCATAATCAGTAACTTTACTTCCATGTAACCACCCCTCCAAGGCCTTCACTGAATGGTCAATGAAATCAACCCAGTCTTGTGAAGACTCCTTTTTGGTCTCTCTGAACTTTATCCTGTATTGTTCAGTGGTTAAGCCATAACCATCCAGGAGTGCATTCTTAAGAACTTTGTAATCATTAGCTTCATTTTCTTTTACAGTAAGGAGCCTATCCCTACCTTTTCCACTAAATGATAGCCATAGGATAGCAGCCCACTGCCTTTGAGGGACATCCTGTACAGCACAGGCCCTCTCAAGTGCAGCAAACCACTTGTTAATGTCATCCCCCTCCTTATAAGGGGGAACTATCTTATGCAGATTCCTGGAATCATGCTCCTTTGCAGGATGACTATGGGGAATACTGCTGCTGCCACCATGGTTTTCTAAACCCAGTTTCTGTCTCTCCTTCTCTACTTCTAAAGTCTGTCTATCCAAATCCAGCTGTTGCTTCTTGAGCTTCAGTCTGGTTTGTTCCACTCTCAATCTATTGAGTTCCCTTTCTAACAATCTGTCATCAGGGTGGGTGGGAGGGACATGCCTTGAAACAGAAGTATGGTGAGAATGGACAGAAGGAGACCTGTCCCTTACAGAGGGCACCCTAACAGCTTGGCTAACAGAAACATCAGTACCACTGTGGTGAGAATAAATGCTTTTGTTATGATGTGAGACAACACTATTTGTATGGTGTGACTCCACATCATTACCAACTATGCTAGACTGTCTAGTAATGGGCAGGCTAGGAAGTTTCTTTCCTGAATCTTTTCCTGGGGGAGTCCCTGGATCAGATTGTGAACCATTAGCTACTTTTTCAACAGATGGGGCACTTCTTGCCTTATCTTGTTCTCTAAGCATGTTAAGTAACAATTCCAAGGAAGGATTCTTCCCTACACTCAAACCTCTCTCTACACAGAGACTCTTGCTCCTTTCCAGCTAAGGTGGTCATATGCAAGTTTGGACAGATCAACATTTTGGCCTGTGCCAGACATTTTTAGAGAGAGTTAAAGTGATAGAAAAAGAGAAAAAAGTTTGTCAGAGCTTTTAGAAAGACAGAGAAAAAAACTTTAAAAACTTTTTAGAACTTTTTAGAAAGTTAGAAGTACTTTTCAGCACTTAGAAAAGAGTGAAAAGAGGAAATGCAAAACTTTTTGGCAATGTGTGTATACACTGAACTTGTTTTGTATATTTTTCTCTTATGAAATGTACAATGACAAGAGTGGTAAGTAGTCTCAAAGCACTTATCCCACTGGTGCACAACCAATGTAGGAGGCTGGACTGGCTTGTAGTGAGTACCTAGGGGTACTTGCACCTTGCACCAGGCCCAGTTATCCCTTATTAGTGTATAGGGTGTCTAGCAGCTTAGGCTGATAGATAATGGTAGCTTAGCAGAGCAGCTTAGGCTGAACTAGGAGACGTGTGAAGCTACTACAGTACCACTTAGTGTCATATGCACAATATCATAAGAAAACACAATACACAGTTATACTAAAAATAAAGGTACTTTATTTTTATGACAATATGCCAAAGTATCTTAGAGTGTACCCTCAGTGAGAGGATAGGAAATATACACAAGATATATATACACAATAGCAAAAATATGCAGTATAGTCTTAGAAAACAGTGCAAACAATGTATAGTTACAATAGGATGCAATGGGGACACATAGGGATAGGGGCAACACAAACCATATACTCCAAAAGTGGAATGCGAACCACGAATGGATCCCAAACCTATGTGACCCTGTAGAGGGTCGCTGGGACTATTAGAAAATAGTGAGGGTTAGAAAAATAGCCCACCCCAAGACCATGAAAAGTGAGTGCAAAGTGCACTAAAGTTCCCCAAAGGACAAAGAAGTCGTGATAGGGGAATAAGGCAGGAAAGACACAAACCAACAATGCAACAACACTGGATTTCCAATCTGGGGTACCTGTGGAACAAGGGGACCAAGTCCAAAAGTCACAAGCAAGTCGGAGATGGGCAGATGCCCAGGAAATGCCAGCTGCGGGTGCAAAGAAGCTTCTACTGGACAGAAGAAGCTGCGGTTTCTGCAGGAACACAAAGGGCTAGAGACTTCCCCTTTGGAGGACAGATCCCTCTCGCCTTGTAGAGTCGTGCAGAAGTGTTTTCCCGCCGAAGGAACGCCAACAAGCCTTGCTAGCTGCAAATCATGCGGTTAGCGTTTTTGGACGCTGCTGTGGCCCAGGAGGGACCAGGAGGTCTCAAATTGGACCAGGAGGTAGAGGGGACGTCGAGCAAGACAAGAAGCCCTCTTAGCAGCAGGTAGCTCCCGGAGAAGTGCCAGAAACAGGCACTACAATGATGCGTGAAACGGTGCTCACCGGAAGTTACACAAAGGAGTCCCACGTCGCCGGAGACCAATTTAGAAAGTCGTGCAATGCAGGTTAGAGTGCCGTGTGTGAGAAGGTAGCCTCTTTCTAGCCTTGTTACCCCCACTTTTGGCCTGTTTGTGAGTGTATGTCAGGGTGTTTGTCACTGTTTTCACTGTCTCACTGGGATCCTGATAGCCAGGCCTCAGTGCTCATAGTGAAAACACTATGGTTTCAGTATGTTTGTTATGTGTCACTGG